>NC_080704.1:19637823-19946548 GCF_030445035.2 Dasypus novemcinctus
TACTGGATACACTCCTCCTGCTTTCAGTTGTAGTCACTCTAGGCTCCATGGTGTGGTGGTTGACATTCTTCAACTCCATGTTAGCTGAGTGGGGTAAGTCCAATAAATCAAAGTGTAGGAGCTGAAGTCTGTTGAGGCTCTGGGCCTGGGTGTCATATTAACTATAGCTTTATTAGTAAGTCTTGAAATCAGGTAACCTAGTACTTTTTCAAGATTTCTTTGGACATTCTAAGACTTTTGTATTTCCATTAAATTTTGGATTTGGCTAGAATTATGATGGGATTTGCATTGAATTTAAAGATCAATTTGGGGAGAATTGGCATCTAAACAATATTGAGTGTGCCATTCCATGACGATATTTCTCTCTCCAGTTATTTAGGTCTTTTAAATTTTCTCTCAGCAGTTCTGATTTTTGAGTGTGCAAGCCTTACACATCTTTTGTAAATTTGTCCCCAAATATTTTGTTTGAGACCCTATTGTAAATTAATTATTGTAAAATTTCACTCTCTAATTGTTCACTGCAAGTATATAAAACTGTATTTGACTTATATTTTCAATTCATATCCTGGGACCTTGCTAAAATCATTTATTAGTTTGGTAGTTCTTTTGCAAATTCCTTAGGATTTTCTACATAAGCAATCATGCCATCTGTATAGGGTTCTTTTCTAATCTTTATGATTGTTGTTCATTTTTCTTTCCTTATTCCAACAACTAGGGCCTGCAATACCATTCCAAATAGGTTTTTTATTTATTTGTTTTTGCTTTTCTCCAACTTACACATTTACATAAAGTTTCAAATAGTTGTATAAGGGTTTTCTATGAATAGTTCTACAGTCTTCCACCCACCCTTACACTCATTTTTCACTGCCCAGAGGCAGTCCATCTTTTGGACAACTCTTAGAGCCCATTCTTGTGACAGTATCTACTGCCTCACCTCCAAATGATGTACCTATGCCAGTGCTCAGCAATGTACAGCTAAGTCATTTGGCCTCACCTTTATTGCAAGACCTTTTATTTTCCCTAGAGTAAGTAATTGTCCTGCTTTCTCATTTACTTAGCATGCTTTTTGTTTATCACCAGTTGAACCCCCGACTATGTCATCATTCCTTCTCAAAATGTCCAGATACATCAGTTATTCTACCAATTTCATCTTTTTGAAGAAGCTTCTTCAGAGCCCTCTGACCTGATCCAGTCTATATTTGCAGCCTCTTACATCTGGGACCCAGGTGCCATCTGGGGATCTTTCGTTACCACCTTCCTACTGATTTTGTCTCCTTTCTTCTGTGCTGTATTTCTTGTTTTGTGTATTCCATGATTTCTTCTTTTTTGATTTATTTGCTCATTTTGGGGGACTACATCCTCATGTAGGTTACTGAGGAAAAAGTACATGGAGGAGGTAAATTGTTTTGAAACCTTGTATGTCTGAAAATGACATTATTCTACCCTCATACTTAATTGATAGTGTGAGTAAGTAAAGAATTCTGGGTTGGAAATAATTTTCCTTCAGAATCGAAAAGGCGTCAGTTTCTAGCTTCCAATATTGCTGTTGAAAAGTAAAAAAAAAAAAAAAGGAATTACAATTCAGGTGAAATGGAGGAAAAAAGCCACATCTCTTTATCTCTCACTAACTTAACTATAAAACTTAGAATGCATGGATATCTTTTTGAGAACTCTGAGAAGTAAATATTAGCAGGCAGATCTAGGAACAAGTCCAGAATTTGAAGTACTGCCAAAACAGCGATGAATTTAACATTCTTTCCTCCTGAACTCACAGCAGCCTGAAAGTGAGCACAGTGTGGCCGACAGAATGAAATCCAGGAGAAGCCCTCCAGTTCTGACTTGAGGAACATAAAAAGGAACTCTTAAAGCTCAGAGAAATTGAGCTTTAAAAAATCCCCTACGGGCTTTTTAATATTCTTTCCCCCCCAATTCTCCCTTACTCCAGCCTCTGGGCAGTCTGGCAGTGGCAGTGATGGTTGTGGCTAAAGCAGTGGCTGCCAGGAATGGGAACCTGCAGGAGCCAAAACTCTAAGTGGGGGGAAACCTACTTCCCAGTGAATCTTACAGCATCAAGAAGGCATGATCAAATTGTATAGCTTGCCTCTGTGTCTGTCCTCCTGCCTCTTGGCCCCAGACACAATGCAACTTGAAAAGGATTTAATTTCTGCCCAGAGAACCTTAAAGGGGACCCTAGATAACCAGAAAGTACTGGAAGATAACAGAGAAGGTGGAGCTTGGATAAATGACCCCATAAAGCTGTGTTATGTTTTAGCACACTGGGTGCACTCCTTACCTGCATGTGTGCGGATCTGATCCTAATTAGCCTACTAAGGCTTGGAGACCTGAGCTAATGGGTATACCTTTAGCCAGGCCTGAGTGACCATTAGAAGTTTTACATGTAGGATAGTACCAAATAGCATGATAATACTTTATGAAACAGAACCAAAACAAATATTAAAAGGGACTCAGGAAAGAAATAGAAGGTATAAAGAAGAACCGAATTTAAATTTTGGGCCTGAAAAATGCCATAATTGAAGTTAAAATATTCACTGATGGACTCAATAGCAGAATAGAGATGATAGAGGAAAGAGTCAATATCTAACCTTAACAACAGAGAGAAAAAGATGGAAATAATGAACAGAACTTGAAGGAACTGGGGGACAATGATACAAGGGATAAAATTCTTGTCATTGGAATCCCAGAAGGAAAAGAGAAAGAATGTGGGGCTGAAAAAACATTTGAAAAAATAAAGGCTGAAAACTTCCCAAGTTTGGTGAAAACCTAAATTTACAGGTTCTAGAAGCATGGTGAACCTCATCGAGGATAAACACAAAGAGAACATATAATCAAATTGCTGAAAACTAAATACAAAGAAAAAGAATCTTGGAAACCATCAGAGTAAACCTTATAGGGGAACAGCAATTCAAATGACTACAGATTTCTCATCAGAAACCATGCAGACCAGAAGTAAGTGGCACAGTATTTTCCAAGGGCTGAAAGGAAAGAATTGTTAAACCAGAGTTCTATATCCAGGAAAAAAAACAAAAACAAAACCTTTCAGTAACGAATGTGAGGTGAAAACCATATACATGAGACAGACTTCAAGAATTCATAGCCAACAGACCTGCTCTAGAAGAAGTACTATAGAAAGTTCTTCAGGCAAAACGGTAATAATATCAGAATGAAACTTGGAATATCAGAAATGAAGGAAGAACAACATAAATGACAAAGGTCTGGGAAAATATGATAGACTAGTCTCCTTTTGAACTCTTTAAAACGTGTTTTAGAGTTGAAAGAAAAAAAATACAACATTGTATGATAGGGCTCTCAGTGTGTGTAGATGTATATGAGGTGACTAGCATAACAGGAAGATGGGAAAGTGACTTATTGGGTGGTAAAGTTTCTGAATTCTTAGGGAAGTATTAAAATATTGATTTTGTAATGGACTGGGAGAAGTTTGTATTTAGCACTCCCTAGACAAACACTAAAAAATTTTATACATGGATGAACCTTGAAGACATCATGTTGAGTGAAATAAGGCAGGCAAAGAAAAAGACAAATATTGTTTGATCTCACTTATAGGAAATACCTAGAAGAAGCAAATTCAGAGATAGAAATTCTATTATAGGTTACCAGGGGCCAGGGGTCAGGAAAATGGGGAGTTATTACTTAATGGGTGCAGAGTTTCTGTTTGAGGTGATGAAAAACTGTGGGTAATGGGTGTTGGTGATGGTAGCACAAATTGTAAATGTAACTAATAACACAGAATTGTACACTTGAAATGGTTAAAATGAGAAATACTGAGCTATATGTGTTACTACAATAAAAAGTTTAAAATTTTATACAAAGAGATATACTCAAAATTTTAAATAACCCAAAAGAGGGTGAGAGTAGTATAAAGAAGAGCAAAATAGAGTGGACAAACAGAAAGCAAATAAAAAAGTAGGCCTAATTGTAAATATATTTAATTACATTGAATAAACATGGTATAAACATCAGAAGAGATTGCCAGATTGGATAAAAACAAAATAAAACATGAAACATGAATTCACCTCTATGCTGTCTACAAAGCATATAATATAAAGCATTTCAAATATAATGATATAGGTAGGTTGAAAGTAAAAGGATGGAAAAATATGTGCCCTGCTATCACTAATCAAAAGAAAGCCAGAGAAGCAATTAATATAAAACCAAAATAGTCTTAATAGCAAAGAAGATTACCTGGCATGGGGCGGGGCATTACATATTGTTAAAAGGTTCAATTCACCAAGGAGAGACATAGCAATCCTAAACATGTAAACACCTAACATCTTAGCTTCAAAATCTGCAAGCAAAAATGACAGAAATGAAAGGAGAAATAGGTAATTCTGCTGTTATAGTTAGACTTCAGTGCTCTTCC
Source organism: Dasypus novemcinctus (assembly GCF_030445035.2). NCBI lineage: Eukaryota > Metazoa > Chordata > Mammalia > Cingulata > Dasypodidae > Dasypus > Dasypus novemcinctus. The sequence goes on from NC_080704.1 coordinate 19,642,223, forward strand.
CTCAGTAATAGATATGACTACTAGACAGAATATCAGTGAGGATATAGAAGAAATGAATAATACCATCAACCAATTGGATCTAATACACATCTGTGGAACTCTTCAACCAGTATCAGCAGAATACACGTTTTTCTTGAGTGTACATGGAATATTTACCGGGATATACCATATCTTGGGTCATAAAACCAACCTTAAATTTAAAAGACTTAAAACCATACAGAGTATGTTCTGATGATAATGGAATTAAACTAGAAATCAGGACCAGAATGACAACAGAAAAGATTCAATTAATTGAAAACGAAAGAGCACACTTCTAAAGAGTTGATGAAGAAATCTCAAGGGAAATTAGAAATTATTTTGAACCAAACAAAAGTTAAAATACAGTATATCAAAATTGTGAGATGCAGCTAAAGCCAGTGCTTAGAAGGAAAGGTATAGCATTAAATGCTTATAGTAGAAAAGGAGAAAGGTTTCCAGCCAATAATCTAAGCTCCGAACAAAAGAAGCTAGAAAACAAATTGTAAAATAAGCCCAAAACAAGCAGAAGAAAGTTAATAATAAAGGTAGGAGCAGAAATTAATGAAATTGAAGCAGAAAAATGATACAGAAAAATGAAGGAAAGAAAAGCTTGGTTCTCTGAGAAGATCAATAAAATCAATGAATCTCTACAAGAATGACAGAGGAAAAGAAAGCAATGTCACAACCACCAATATCAGGAATGAGAGAGGTCACTGCAAACCCCACAGACTTCAAAAGGGTAATAAGGGAATACTACCAAAATTCTCTACACATAAATTCAATAGTTAGATAAAATGAACCAATTCTTTTAAAAGGTCAAACTTCTAAAATCTACCCCAAGAAGAAATAGATAACCTGAGACTGCTATTCTGTTATAAAAATGGAATTGGTAGTTTTAAAAACTCTCAAAAGAGAGATCTCCAGGCTACGACAGTTTCACAGGTGAATTTTACCAAACTTTTAAATAAGAAATAGCACCAATTATACACAAACTCTTCCAGAAAATAGAAGAGGAGGGAACATCTTCCAGTATTTTCATTGAGGCCAGTATTACCCTCATACAAAACTAGACAAAGACAGTACAATAAAAGAGAGAAAACTACAGACTGATAATTCTCATTAACAGAGATACAAAAACCGTCAACAAAATATTAATAAATCTGGCACTATATGAAAATATTTGTATACCATGACTATAAAGGGATTTTTCCTTGGGATACAAAGCTTGTTCAATATTCAAAAATTAATCAATATAATCTACTGTATTAACAATCTAAAGAAGTAAAAACACATGATTATATCAATAGATACAGAAGAAGTTTTGGACAAATTCTAACTTCCATTTATGATGAAAACTCTCATCAAAGTAAAAATAGAAGGGAACTTCCTCAAATTGACCAAAGACATTTATTTTTTTATTTTTTAAAAGATTTATTTATTTATTTCTCTCCCCCGCCTTCCCCCCCCCACCCCAGTTGTCTGTTCTCATGTGCCTATTTGCTAGGTCTTCTTTGTCCGCTTCTGTTGTTGTCAGCATCATGAGAATCTGTGTTTCTTTTTGCTGCGTCATCTTGTGTCATCTCTCTGTGTGAGCGGCACCATTCATAGGCAGGCTGCACTTTCTTTGGTGCTGGGCGGCTCTCCTCACAGGGCGCACTCCTTGCACGTGGGGCTCCCCTACGCGGAGGACACCCCTGCGTGGCAGAGCACTCCTTGCGCACATCAGCCCTGCGCATGGGCCAGCTCCATACAGGTCAAGGAGGCCCGGGGTTTGAACTACGGACCTCCCATGTGGTAGACGGATGCCCTAACCGCTGGGCCAAGTCCGCTTCCCAACCAAAGGTATTTATAAAAACTCTATAGCTTTCCAAACAAAGGCATTTATAAAAACTCTATAGCTAACAACATACTTACTGGTAAAATTCTGAGTCCTTTCCTCGCTAAGATTGGAAACAAGGCAAGGGTGTCCACTTTCACCCCTCCTACTCATCATAGTAACAGAGTCCTAGTCAACCCAGTAAGACAAGAAGAGGAAATAAAAGGCCTACAGATTAGAAAGGAAGCAATAAAATCCTCATTTTGCAGAATGTATGCTTCATCTGTGTAGGACATCCCAAGGAATCTATATATTTTTAAAAATCTCCTAGAACTAATACATGAGTTTATTAAGATTGTAGGTGAATTAAGGTTTTCTATTAAAGTTACAAAGTCAACAGATACAAATTAATCATATTCCTATATACAAGCAATGAAAAATAGGTAACCAAAATTTTTAAAAAGTATTATTCACAGTAGCCCCCCACCCGTGAAATACTTAGATATAAATCTATCACATACACAGGATCTGTATGTTGAAAACTATAAAATGCTGCTAAAAGAAATCAAAGATCTAAGTAAATGGAAAGACGTATTCTGTTCATGGATTGCAAGACTCAATATAGTAGAGATGCCATTTTTCTCCAAAGTGATCTATAGATTTATACAATACCAGCCAGGATCCCAGCAGGATTTTTTGTGGGTATAGACAAGCTAAAATAGATCTTAAAATTTGTGTGGAAGGGCAAAGGAACAGGAAATAGCTAGAACAAATTTAAACAACAACCAAAAAATAAAAGAGGAATCACTTTATTATTAAGCTACAGTATTCAAGAGGGTATGGTATGGGAGGGATTGATGTATAGATCAATGAAATATGTTAGATTTCTGAAATATAGGCCACATGAATACACAGCTGTTTGATCTTTGACAAAGGTACAAAACCAATTCAATGAGAAAGGATAGTCTTCCCAACAACTGTGTTGTCATAATTGGCCATCCACATGTAAAAATAATGCACCTCGATCTAACCTCGTATCTTATTCAAAGATTAATTCGAAATGGGCCATAGATGTAAATAAAAAACATAAAAGTATAAAACTTTTAGAAAAACACATACAAAAATCTTCATGACTTGGGATTAGGGGAAGAGTTCTTAGACCCAGCAGTTCTACTCCTGGGTATTTACCTTAGTGAAATGAAAACCTTATATTCACACAACTGTACATGAATATTCATTGCAGTTTTTTTGGTAATAGCCAAAAGCTATGAATGTCCTTCAAAGGCTGAATGGATAAGCCGTAGAACATTCATACAGTGAAATAGATAGTACTCAGCAGTGAAAAGGAATGATGTCCACAGCAACTTGGCAGGTTCTTGAAGACATACTGATCGAGACAAACCAGTGACAAAAGGTGATGTGTAGTATGATCCCTTTCATGTGGCATTCTCGAAAAGGCAAAACTATAGTGATGGCAAGCAGCTCAGTGGTTGTCAGGGGTTACGGGTGAGGAGAGTATGTGTATATAAACAGGTAGCACCAGGGAGCTTCTTGGGTTGGTGGAACTGTAAAGTATCTTGAAATTGAGAAAAAAAAGTCAATTTTACTCCCTGATAATTTCAAAAAAAATTTTTTAAGTGTTAAAATCTTGTTATACAGTTTGATGGCTTTGAAGACCTATGCCAGTGCATCCTGTTTTATGAATCTTTGTATGTAATCTTTTCGTTTGGTTTTTGTTGGTTTTGGTTTTCTCCTCTCTCCCTCTGAATGCTGGGTGTGCTGAAATTTCCTAAGTGGGTGCTGTGGAGTAGGCTTGTTTTCATCCATTATTCTCTATACTTGGTGAGTCCTTTTGATATGGAAACTCATATTCTTCAATTCCAGAAGTTTTCTTGACTTTGTTGCTCTTCTTCTTGTCGATTATCCCCCCAGTTTCTCTGGCTGATGTTCAGAATTGGATGTCTTAGCCTATTTCTCTAGTTTTCTCAGATTTTCTCTCCCATTTTCTTTAGTCTTTTCTCCCTTCCTTTTTTTGTTTTTGTCCATTTCTGGAAATGTCTTTTATTTTAAATTCTGAATCTCCTGTTGTGCAATAACCAAGAGTTCATTTTTTTGTTCTGTTTCCTTTTGTTGCTATCTTATTGTTACAATATCTTTTCTTAATGTTAGTTTTCCTTCTTCCCAAATAGTTGCTTTTCTTTTCTGGTTTTGCTATATGTATTTTTTATTAGATGCTTTCCTCCAATATCTGATGATCCTTTTTGGCTCATATTTAAGAGGAGGATGAAATGCTGTTCGGCAGTTTATAGCTTGTTGTGGGGCTTGTCAACTTTTCACTTCACTCTCCGGTGATCTGGGCACACTGCAGTTGGGGAACCTCAAAGATAGCATCGCCAGCTCTTTCTTCTTCCAGCTCTTTTGTCTTGGTCTGGCTGGCGTCCCCAAAGAGAAGACTCTTTCATTCTCCTGTGTGGAGGGAAAGGCCTGACCCAATATGTTGAGTACAATATTTTGAGTCCCCATATTTCCAGTGTAGTATCTTGTCCGCAACAGTGTCTGTCTGTCTCTAACCCAGAGACCCTCTGTTTTACCTTTTCAGGGAATAAACTTGAGTAATCTGCTCTTGTGGTGGGAAGGATCTTGGGGATCTAATTGCTTCTGAAACAGACTTTCGACCAACCCGTATTTTAGCCAGTCCCCCTCCCCTCATTCACCCCCACCTCCATAGGTATCTGATGCTGCTAATTTGAGTCTTTTAGGGATCCTCCTATATAAGTTCACATTGGTTCTTATTTTTTAACCCCATGCTTAGCTTGCCCTTCAGTTTTCTCTACCTGATGTGTATGAGTGGAAAAGTTCTAGGTCTGGTTCCAGGTCTATGTCTATGTCTGAAGAATCACCATCATAGAGATTCTTGGCTGCTCAAGTCAGTTTCTAGAAGAAGCCAGTTTACAGACCCAGAGCCCTCTTCAAAATGAAGGGGCACCCAGGTTGCCTCGAGGAAGGACCCTGCCATCCTGCCAAAAATAAACACTAGCAGCCCTTTCTTCCAGCCCCAAAAGAACCTGTGACCACTTAACAGGGTGGCTTGTATATTGGAAAAGGGAATAATCAGACTTTTGGGGGTTACTGGACACACTGACTCTAAACTGACACTAGTTCCTGGAGCACCGAGGTCTACCAGTCAAAAAAGGGGCTTTTGCAGATCCAGTGATGAATGACCTTTTAGCTCAGCTCCATCTCACAGTGGGTGGTTATTTCCCCAGTCCCAGAAGGCTGCAAATAGACATACTCAGCAACTGGCAGAATCCTCATATTTATTTTCTTGGCTTTGCTGAGTCATTTACCATTCATCATTTTGCCTTCCAGCTTACAAATCTTATTGCTATCCCTTCTTCTTCTGTTTCTCTCAAATCTCTGACTTCATCTCCTGCTGATAGCTTCCTTGCTCTTCCTGCTCTGTGGTCGCACAGTCCTTCTTGATCACCAGACTCTCCAGGTGCATGCCCCCCTCTGGGTCTTTGCAGTTGCCATTTCATCTGCCTCCACATCCTTCCCCCTATCTTCACAGTGCTCTCACCATCACTTCATTCAAGTAGCTGCTCAAAAGGCCTCCCCTCTGAGAAGCCTACCCTGACCACCCTCTGCAGCTCTCCAACTCTCTCCCAGGTGCCCCCCTCTGTTATGCTCTCTTCTATCCTGTTATATATTTGCTGCTGACCTGATCTTGTTCTTTACCTTTCTTGTCTTTCTCTAGCCACTTGAGTAGAAGCCCTCTGAGGGTCTTGGTCTTATCTGCCACATTCTCGTCAACACCGTCACACCCAGCAGTATCTGGCCCACTGTACAGGGGTCCTCAGAGACTATCAGGTGGGTGGGGAGGAGTGCAGGCAAAGAAGTGCTCGTTGACTTCTCTGCTGCCTGCGGGCATCTCAGAATCCATCCTTTAAACAGAACTCTTTCCCAGCAGGACTGAATCTACTTAAGGATGCCTTTATGTGTCTCCCATGCCCCAGTACGTCCGCTCTAGGGCTATAAGTTTGAATTCTCAAGTGGCAGATTGCTGATCCTCTTTTTTTCTGCCTGCTACCCAGAAGTCACACCTTAAGCCATATTTTGTGCAGGAGACCAGACAAGACGTGGTAGAGGGGCAAACCAGTGTACTTTTTCATCCCCTAGGCCTGACTGAGTATAGTGCTGAGTTAGAAGTGAGAGCTTGCAATGAGAAATTTGTTTCTGGTGACTTATCTCTCAGCATTGGAAGTCTGCTTTTGCCTTTCTGCCCCCTCCCAACCAGTTTTTAAGTTTTAATGTCATTGTATGCCGGTCACTGATCCTGTTAAAACTGGGGATGATACTGAGGCAGGGAGCGGGGAGCAGTCAGTTTCATCTAATCATCTTCAGAAAGTAATTGAGAGATTACAAATCCCTAATCCCCTTTGCCTGGTCACCAGCTTTCAGTATGCCGTCTCCAGGTCTGTCTGTCTTTTGAGTCGTACAGCACTTAAGTGTTCAAGGGTCCAGTTGTATGTTTCTTTTTAATATTTGCTGAAGAAGGGATGAAGCCAGGAAATGATCCCTTTGCTCTTTTGTTTATCTTCTCTCTGTTTTGTATAACTCAGGAGGTTCATCAAGAACGGATTGCATTGGAAAACCAGTTGGAACAACTTCGTCCAGTCACCGTGTTGTGACCCCCGAGGTTGAAGTGGGTGACCTTCTCTGCCAAGACCTTTCCTTCAAATGTTTGAGCCCAGTTACTTGTCATAGATGTCTGACTGTGTCAAAAGCTGTGAGCAGCAAAATACAATCCATATCAACTTTTCTCTTGCACTTCACCTGTACGTTTTACTGTGGTAGAAAAAATACTTTGATTATCAATTTGAAGTCTTAATTATCAGTGGAATTTATCTCCCATTCATAAGTACTTCCTCAAGGTGTTAGATGCTGCTCCTTACCAAAAATCAATCTTTTAGCAATTAAAAAAAATTTAGAACATTATTTATTTAAAGAATTTATGATTTGTACAAAATCTTATAACCAAGTACCTTCAGGATGCTTGTTTTATTTTTGTATGTGTATCAACCAGCAGATTGGCTTCCTAAATAATTGGGATTCCAACTGGATAGCTTTTGGCATGACGATAATAAAAACTCAAACTAAAACTAAGTAAAATAAAACAAAAGCATCAGATTTAGACTGGCGCTGTACCCTCTATCACCATATGCCAAAAATTGCTTCTCTAGTGCCATTTTGATATTATATCTAGCTATAAATAATACAAGACTATTGTTTTCTATTGAATGTCAAAGACTTATCAGGTCTTTATACCTCTGGAAAGTGGAGGTTTTGGCAATGATCTATTTAACTTGGCCAAGCTAGGCTTCAACCCAGATAGATAACTCAGTTCTTTCATGTAAATTTTGGGCAAGAACAATCTGCTTGAACTGCCTCACCAAATTAAATAGTTGCCAGATCTCTACTTTTACCTTGCGTAAGGAGAGCTTATCTGTAAAGCTTGAGTTTGGAAACCACCCATCAAATCTTGAAAGGCTGAGGAGCCCGTTTTGATTGATAAACCTTTGTTATTTGAACTGAGGTTTCCAAACTGGGGAAGATGGGGAAGGGTTGTTACTAACCATCCAACTGTTGTTATTTTCATCTTTATTATCTTAGCCTGGATTGTGAATGTATTGAGTATGAAGAAAGAAAGCCGGGAGTCACATTGGGTCTACAACCATTTTGTTTTCTGTGAAGTGTATGCTTAGGAAGTGATTGGTTTATATCCAGTCCAAAGTAGCCCCACTAACTCCAGTGAAGGTGATGTAAAACAAGAAGCTCAGGCTGCAGAACTCAGTGCCCTACAGAAATTTAGATAGCTGCTGCTTCTCCTGAAGGCCCAGGTTGAAAGTGGGAATTGACAGACCCTCACGGGGATCAGGGCACACCAGCTTTAACATCACTTAGAGGGGCTACTGGCAAGGAACACAGTCTCTTGTCAGTTTGCTAATTTTCCTATTCTTAGGATAGAGGGATGGGGTGTGCCTCGGGTGTTTTTTTTTTTTTTTTTGAAGTGGTTTTGGATGGGTTTGTAACATGTGGCATTAAGCCTTCAATTTCAATAGAGCTAAGTGCTTTTAGAAAAAGACCAGGCATTTATTTAAGGCTTGCTTATTCCATTGGCAAGCTTTCTTGATAGTTTAATGGCAGGAGAGAAGGGCTCAAACAGAAGATGGTGTTTTTCCAAAGGAAAAGCAGATTGTTGACTCTCTTCTGTGCACATTTAAGGATTTCAAATTGATTTGATATTGAAAGTCAGGAAACTTGAACCATTTTCTTGGTTCTCTTTTTCTTCCCCTTTGCCTGCCCCTTTTATCCTGTGGGAAGGGTTAGGAGTGAATTTAAACTCTTCCTGAGATTATGAAATGGGTCGGTGCACATTTTTTAGGTAACCTCTCTTCCCCTGTTCTGTGATCTGGGGGCTGTAACAAATTTTATAAATAGTATTCGTGTTGCAGAATTTCACAGCAAGTTTGGCTTTTGTTACCTTCAACCCAGCAAAGACCAGCATATTTGCACTTTATCTCATAATCCTCCATTGCATCCTCACTTGCTCGGGATAGCACTTCATATCCATAGAAACTATGGAATGTTAGTCTACATTCTGCATTTAGAAATACTTACATGCTTTCCCCGCATCAGGTCAATGCCAGAGTGAACCAGATCAGGAAGTCAGGATTTTGTTTTGTTGGCTTGGTTTTCATTAAAGGAAAAAACTCACCTTGGACAATCAAAGTCACACCCTCAGGCCCTCCCCTTCCCCAATTTCATAGTATCACCAATATTTTAAGATCAGCATTACATTAAAACATACCAATTATATCTTCACCCAACCTTCTTGGCTGGACTTAGGCGTTACCACAGTTTATTAGTTGCTCAGAAATGGATTTTTAAAACATTAATTATCTGTATATATACACATATTAAAATTTCCTAGCTAGTTCTCATCCTCTCTATTTCTGTTAGGGTGAACACTTGCTAATTTAGTATAACTCCTGATAATGGTTCTGTTTCAGACAAACTTTTTATTTGATTTATAGGATTTATAGGCAAGCTGGTTATCAAAATCACCTTATGTCTCTTCTACAAATCCACACCAAAATTAGACCTGTCTGCTGGGCAGAATTCTATAGACAGAAGATCAATGTTGCCTCCATCCATGGGGATTTAATTACCTTGTTGGTAAGTGGTCTTCTCCCAGAGGGAGGTCCTACAGCCCCATGGACAGAAGCACACGACGAGTTACAGTGGACTTACTGGATGCCATCATGTTTCTTGTATGTGGCATGTATGTGGTATATTGTGTTTGCCACCTCCCTATCTAGCAGGCATTAAACAAAACTGAAAGGTAAATATGTGGAATGGGTGTGTGCGTTGTAATCAAGGCAGACATTTGCCTTTGTTGGAAGGCTTTGCACTATTTTATAAATATCTTAGAGAAATGTGTTTGGCCAGATTGGGAGAGGAGGCAGCTTAGCTGGAAGCTATGCCCATCTTACTGTCACTGGTGAACAGGAGTTAGAGCTGGGAAGGAAAGACCTATACCCAGCTTCTGCAGTTTGCACATGGGGAAACCATGGCCCTAACAAACCATGATTCTTGGCCTAAGAATCCATGGAAAGAAGTAGCTGGAAGGGTTTCTTCTATTTACCATGTTGAATTTTACTGACTTAATCAGTCTTAAAATATGAAAACATGTTTCAGTGAGTTTTAGATCTAGAAATTTCTCTTGGATTAAAGCAAAAACTAAAATTTCAAGGGAAAGAATATGTTGAACTATTTTTTCTTATGAACACCTCACCTTTCTTGATGCAGTAAGTTACTCTGAGTTTCTTGGCAGAACTTTTGACAGCTGTTGCTTTGAGTGGATTCCATTCCTGTTTTCCTTATGGGAGTTTGTTTTTAAAATAGACTACTGTGATTGAAATGAACTCAATATGGTAGTAGGTTATCTTTTTCTTCAATATATTTTTAGTTACTTGGATCACAAATGTTCAATTTCAGCATATTTTAGGGTGAGTAATCAAAAACATGAATTTTCCTTTGATTTCCTACCAGCGTGTGGACTATCATAAAGGAGTCTTCTCTTCAAATGTGATTCGATCCTATAATCTGTTTCTAAGTGATCTTTGTCTGTTTCTTAAATGATCTCACAGCCATGGTAATGATAGGTGTGTACTCTGAAGATCAATAAGTTAATATTTGTAATGGAGATGTTTCTTGCAGTTAAGACAGGCATTTGCAGATGTCTTCTAAGCAGTAGTTGGAAGGGTAACACCTTAAAGCCAAAAACATTTTGTTCAACACAAACTAGAATCATACCTCCTAACTAGGGCTCACCAAGGGAATGCGATTTTAAAAATGAAAAAAAAAAAAAGGCATTTCAAGTATAATAGCAACCAGAGTCACCCATATTATTGACAAGTAGGGCTCATTACGTCAGGTTTAGCTTTTATGAATGTGAACAAAGAGAAATATCAGTTGAAAGGTCCTTTTCTCCCCTTCCAGTACAACTGGTTAACTGTTTCAAACATGCTCTTTTAAAAATCTCATTTCAAAGGATCAGTTGGACTTACAGTTGAGTTATGGGTGTTTTGTATAAGAAGTGGGGACTGGGGGTTTGGGGCCCCTGGACTGACATATCTTGCTGCTGCTTCAGTCAGGCTAAGGGAGACTGCCCACCACCACCAGATCACTGTGAGTGTTACTCTGAGCCACCCTCCTTTGCTTTTGTGTAGTGAGAAGGGCATCTAGTTATGTGACCCTCCCAAGAGCAACCCCCAAAGCAGCAGGCCTGTTAGTACAAGACATTCCATGTCTGCAGTTGCTTTTAGACTTGTAGAGTTTATTTTCCACATTTACTAGCACACATGATAATAAAAGAATCTTTTCTAAAAGGCACTGCAAGGTTTCCATTGAGAGGACTTGTTCTAGTCACAGATGCTGGGCTCTGCACCCACCCATCAGGGAATGTTCAGCTTTCATGCTTTGTGAAATCTCTTGCCATGCTGTAAGCTGATTTCATGGCAGTGGAAGGTTAGAGAAAGTAGGTTTGTGACTCTGAAGACCAGAGGACCCAGGGCTTAAACTGGAATTTGGGCACTCCCATAATGAAACCTAGGGTACCAGTTTCATCCTAAAGCATTTGATGGGACAACAGAGCTAGATCCTAAGCTCCATCAGGGAGCTCTGCCCCTGGGAATGGAACCAGGTGGCCTTTATTTTGGTTTGAGGAAACTTGTGTGAGAACTTCCACTGCACCGCTGCACCCATCCTGGGAACCTGTATACCCTTTTCTTTAGCACTGCCATTGTTTTTGTCTTCAGCACAAATAAGATGTCTTAGTGAGCCAGAGGCAAGAAGAGCCATTTTAACATAGCCATTGGGAAAGAGAGATAATGAGCTGATGTTCTACTTTAACCTCGAAAGTAAAAATGTTTATTTTTTCACTGCAGGCACATTGAGTGTAACAGAAAAGTATATATTTGATGCCTTCTGTCTTTTCACAATCGTGTGCTACCAAGTTGTGCTAATAATTTACTCAGCAAGAGTCTCATTCATTTGCTATGCATTGGGCGCATTATGTATATTAATCGTCAACATTAATAATCCCTGGGGATATCCTATATTTGGATTTTGACTTGTAAGAAACAAGCTAACGTTCCCCTTTTTCACACTTGTTGAAAATTCTGTGAAGATCATATAGATTAAGGATCTCCAACTTTGGAAAATGTACATGATGTGAAATTGGAGTGCTATATTAAAATAAATGTATGATAACTAAGTGTGGCTTTTATGAAGTTTTGTGCCAATATATTGCATTTGGTCTCCTGTACAGTCAATGCAGGAGATGTGAAAAGGAGTTGGGGATCTTTCCAATGAAATCAGAGTCTGAGATTGGGTTATTTTAACCTCTCGGCAATCTGAGCTAGGTCCTTAAATTCTGCACACAGTGAATACTTGGCAACCAGGCAATATTGTGGTTAGCTCAGAGTGCACTTTAAAGACCCATTGAATTAAAAAATGACTTAATGTGGGGCCAGGTCTAATTGCTTCATTTTGTCTCTCTCCTTTTTGTTCAAAAAATGCTTCTCATCATGATGTCCTCAGTTGCAGTGGGGGTGATGGGGAGAAAGCGGGACGAGTTAGCTGGAAGAAAAAGAAAAGCGATGTTGTCCCTCAAATTGCAAACTCCATTTAGATTCCAGAAGTTAACAGGGCTTCCCCCTCTTGGTGTTGGTAAGAATCTAGACCAGCTGCGTAATTTGGGGGTTCCAGTGCAAAATAAGGCAGGGGGCCCTTGTTAAAAAATTCTTAAGAATTTCAAGATGGCAGCAGCTGAGTGTAAAACCAAGCACAGGACCCTCCTGACCGTGGGGCACAGCCCCAAGCTGGCCCTGCTGATAACTGCTAACAGTGATGGCAGATGAAAGTGCTGTGTGCCACATAGCCCACTGGATGGAGGAGCTTTAATTATCTCCATTTTAGGGAGATAGGGAACTGGAGCTTAGAGAAGCTAAGCAACCGGCCTCAAGTCTCAGAGCTTGGTAAGTTGTGGTGCCCGAGCAGGTCGGCAGAATTCCAAAGGAGGTGATTTTAAAAAAATTTTCCATGTTTTACATCCATAAAGTCAAAAGCAAATGAGTGAATCTAAACATGCATACAATTGGCAACAATACCACAAAAGTGAATTTAAAATATAGTGATTGGTAAAAGGTGAAAGATTTATATGAACGGAAGAGTTATCTCTTTTCTTGTTCCTTAATAAACTTTAAAAAATAATGTTTAAAAAGATACTTAGATTACATAAATGTTACACCAAAAATATAGGGATTCCCATATGCCCCACTGCTCACACCTCCCACACCCTTCCACATAAACAACATCCTTCATCCGTGTGGCACATTCATTACAATTGATAAGTGCATCCTGGGGCATTGCCGCTGAGCATGGACTGTAGTTCACACTGTAGTTCACACTCACTTCCACACAATTCTACATGTTATGGGAAGATATAAAATGGCCTATATATGTTGTTGCAGTGTCATTCAGGATGATTCCTAAGTCCCGAAAAAGTCCCTATATTACTCCTGTTTTTCCCTCTCCCTGCCCACAGAACCTCCAGTGGCCACTGCCTCCACATCAGTGTCATAAATTTCTTCCATTGCTAGAATCACAGTAAGTCTATAGTAGAATACAAATAAGTCCACTCTAGTCCATAGTTCATTCCCCAGTCCTAAGGATTCTGGGGATGGTGATGTCCATTCCACCTCTAATTGGGCCCACAGTGACAACCCCCCCCCCCCCTCCTCCGGCTTCACTGTTGGATGACAAGTTTCATGGTTACTTGCACCAACACTGAGGTCTGGACACACTAGTTTGTCCTCCCCTATTGGGAACTGCCCACGTTCTTGAGATACTCCCGCCCCTCTGTTTGCAAAGCACATGATCTTAATCACTGCCCTCTACTTCCCTTCGTGGTCCTGGCCTTGGGCCCTGGGAAGGTGGCGGCACCCCTTGGCCCAGGGGAGCCCACCTCCATCCTCTTGCGGTGTATGCCTGAGCCTTCTTTCCCAGCAGCCCAGGGCCTTGGGGATGTGCGTCCTGGCTCCTGAGGAGTTCCCTTCGCCTGCTCGCCTTGTAGCCGCAGGTGCGGGATCTTCGCGCATCCATCATTGCCCAGTGCTTTGTTAACCACATCAAGGCAGGCACAGGGACAAGGCTCCCTGCACATAAGGGGCATGTCAGCTTTTGGGGAGACAAGACTAATAATGCTCAGGAGAAGCCGAGGTAGGAGAGAGTGGCCTGAACTGAGCTGGTGATAACCTCACAGCTTCCAGGCATCTGCACCAGGGTCCTGTCCTTGGTTCCCCACAGCTTGTTGCGTGTTCCCTCTCCAGGCCCTTCCTAACCCCTCACCAAGCCCCTCCTGTGCAGCCCCACTAGCACCACCGTGTGCACTCATCTCCTGGTCATCTCTGTAATCCTAGGAGCTAGCGCGATCCTTCTAACATGCAACTCTAGCCGTGCTCCCCTCCTGCCTGAAGTCCTGAGGGCACCTTGTTGTCTTCAAGCCCCTACCTGCAAGGGCCCCTCCTGCAACCCTTCACTCACACCCAGCGCTTCAGCCTCACGAACTCACTTGTGGTTCCCAGAATGCACTCTCCTGGCTCTCATCTGCGTCCCTTTGCACCTGTTCTCCTCTCTGCCTGAACTTTTCCCACCACCTCCGGGCTCTTGGATGAACTCCTCTGTACCCTTGCTTCAAGATTCACTTCACATGGAAAACTCTGGATAAGTTTTCCCTAAACCCTTTGGGCAGAGTAGTTCACTTTTCCAAGGCCCCACAACCTCCTCCTGAAACCTATTTTATAATTCCTATCACCCTGCTGTGATTATTTGATTGTGTGTATATCTCACCTATAAATGATAGTGGCTGTTTTATTTTTTTATTTTTTTAAAGATTTATTTATTTCTCTCCCCTCTCCCCTCCACCCCAGTTGTCTGTTCTCTGTGTCTATTTGCTGTGTGTTCTTTGTCCGCTTCTGTTGTTGTCAGCAGCACGGGAATCTGTGTCTCTTTTTGTTGCGTCATCTTGTTGTGTCAGCTCTCCACGTGTGCGGCACCATTCCTGGGCAGGCTGCACTTTCTTTCGCGCTGGGTGGCTCTCCTTACAGGGCGCATTCCTTGCGCGTGGGGCTCCACTATGCAGGGGACACCCCTGCGTGGCAGGGCACTCCTTGTGTGCATCAGCACTGCACATGGGCCAGCTCCACATGGGTCAAGGAGGCCCGGGGTTTGAACCGCAGACCTCCCATGTGGTAGACGGATGCCCTAACCACTGGGCCAAGTCCGCCACCAAGATAGTGGCTGTTTTAGCTCTATTAGCACCTATACAAGCCTGGTATAGAGTAGATACTTAATATATGTTTGCAGGATGGATGAATAAAAGGGCTTCAGTCAAGCAAGAGACAATTCCAGGCGCCACATGACAATTCCAGTCATGCGGTGCCTGGTATTGTCAAGGGAGGTATTGTGGAAAAGGCATTGCTGTTTTGTTGGGCAGGTGATTTTCCAACCATGTTGCAGGTCCTACTTGAAGGTGTTTTTGTCTGTCTATGCCCTTCAGTGGAGCAGGACGAATTGGGCCAGGAAGCAGGGGACCAGGCCATGGTCTGACTGTCCCACTGGTCCTCTCAGTCTGTGCAGGCCGTTTATTTCCATGCACCCACGTGGTCTCATCAGTTGAAGGGGGGCAGACCACCTACTTGCAGAACTTGGGTCAGAAGGCCCACTCCAAAGACCCAGTGCTGAGACTGTGGACAGTACATTAGCTGCAGACCTGGGATCAGAGGGCCTGGCCTTAAGCCCCACCTTTCTTGGGAGTTGTGAAGTCCTGACCTGGTCACCTGGCACCCCAGCTGCAGTTTTTCACCTCTAAAGTTTGAATAATTTTAGGCTGCACCAGTCTGCTGTCAGGTGGGGATTTTATTCCATATTGTGAATACAACAGGAGGGCTACACAGGACATTTCCAGTCTAGCAGTTCCAAGTGCAACCTAACATGGAAAAAACCTTCCATGGTTTGGCCTATAAGCTTGGACACTGGGGATCACCAGGCCCTGGCCTCTCCCAAGCATTGGTGGAGATCCCTGGTGGTCACTCCTTTAGAGAAAAAAAGAGGCGGCGGCAGCAGCGTCACCAGGGAACTTACTAGAAATGCAGGTCCTCGGGTCCCACCCCAGACCAGCTGAATCAGGCACTCTGGGCGTGGGCTCAGCATGGCAGCTGGTGTTTTACCAAGCCCTCCAGGTGATGCTGATGTAGGCTCAAGTCGAACTACTGATTGAGGCAACCTCATTTTACAGTCAGGGAAACTGTGATCCATAGAGGCAAAACCCTCTCCTCTAGGGTCTCAGGTAATTCAGAGCAGTGGCTAGAAATGGTTCCAGGGAAGACTTTCCGCTGTGTTACAGAATCCATTCATCAGTTTGGCCTTTTCCCTCCCATGACCTTCCTTCCATGGATATTTCTTGAGCCACTACCATGTATCAAGCACTATGTTAGGAGATGGAGAGAAGGCCCACAAAACAGAATCCCTTCCCTCAAGGAGCTCGCTGCCCAGTGGGGAGGGAGACCTACAAATGCAATGCAATGCAGTGTGGGATAGTTGCTGTGATGCATTAGTCAGGTTAGGCTAACTGCTATAACAAAGAACCCCAAGAGTTGAGTGGCTAGGCCTGATGGAAGTTTATTTCTCACTCACCTCACAGCACAGCCCAGGGTCATTGTTGTGCCACTTTCTTTATGGTCGTTCAGGAACTCAGACCTTTTCTATCTGTGGCCCCATCTTTCTCTAGGGCTATAGAGTTTTCTCCTTTTAGCCAGTGGGTGGAGAAAAAAGACGGTGGAGAAGATAGAATTATTCTTCAGGGAAGAGTTTCACATCGCTTCTGCACATATTTCCTTTCTTGGAACTCAGTGATATGACAGCATTTAATGGCAAGGGAGGCTGGAAAATGTAGTCTAGTTGTGAACTCAGGAGCTAAAAGTGCTGCTGAGCAGAGTGCCCAGCAGAAGACGGAAGGCCAGGTTGCTCTGAACATCTAATTCAGACCATGGGATCCAGGGAGACTTCGTGGAAGTCTTCAAAGAAGGATAGGCCCTAACTGGGAAGAAGAGGCTGTTCTAGGCAGAGGGAGCTGCGAGTGCTGAGGCAAGGTAGGGTGAGAGCATGGTGTGTTCTTGGAAGCCCTTGTGGGCTTGCTCTCCCACCACACACCAGAAGATGTGCTTGCCAATCAAACTAAAGGTTTTGCCAGGTCTTCATGTTAGAAACACTAATTTATAATCTTCCAGTGAAGCATTTCCTTACTAGTGGTAGAAACTACTACTCCTTGACTGTTAATGTAGTCAGCGATTTCGGGTATTTGTGCGTAAACCTTTAAATGGGTCCTAAGCTTCCAGTGGTGTGTGCCTTCTCTGGACATCCGGGGCCTTCGCATCTGGCCTGGTGCCCAACCCTTGCCACTTCCTCCCCTCTGCACTCCATAGCCACTCCACGCCCAAGAGACTCTCTTTGGCAGTTCCAAGAATTGGAAACTCCAACTTCAAAGGGCACTGCCATATTGTTTTTCAAATATGAGGCATATGTAAACGTCAGTGTTTGCTGCAGATAACTGAATGGTATTTCCTTCGTTACATTTTTCTTTCAGATGTAGAATAAAAGGGATCTCTATCTTTGAATAAAAGATGGTAAACCTTATACCTTCCTTTATTTGCCCTGAAATCCTCTCAGCACATTTGAAAGAAGGAAGTGGCACAGAAACTGTGTGCAAAATTTTCAAGATTGACCCGTGAGAATTCTCAAGCATCAAGCATCATGTTGGAGAAGGAAAGAAATACATATCTAGGGTATTTGATACCTGTAGTGGATCTTTTTTGTTAACAGTCCCCTGTATATGTCAAAATTATTTTTCATAATTATCAGTAATAATCTTTTTTTTCATTCCTTAGTTTTAAGACAGTTAAAATTTTGAAAGAATAGGGGAGCGGAGGTGTCTCCAGCAGTTGGGTGCCCACCTCCCACATTGGAGGTCCTGGGTTTGGTTTCTGGTGCCTCCTAAAGAAGACAAACAATGAGCAGACAGTGAGCAAAAAACAAAAATAAGGGAGCAGATGTGGCTCAAGCAGTTTGGCGCCCGCTTCCCACGTGGGAGGTCCTGTCTTTGGTTCCCAGTGCCTCCTAAAAGAAGAAAGGAACAGACAATGAAGAAAAACAACAAGCTGACAATGAGCAAAAAAAAACAATGAGTAAGATACAAGGGAGCCATCTCATGGGGGGGCGGGATTTTTGAAAGAAAATATTTCAATTTTAAAGATATTCAAATTCAGTAAGCTACTTTATATATGAGCTAACTTTGCATTTACCAATCAAAAATATCACACCTTGCATTTCACACTGTTTTCCTATTTTAAAATTTAAACACAAATTAAAGCTCCAGGTGATCATATATAATGACAATGGAAGTTACTCAGTTCTGTTTCTTCTTTACAGTCACTGGGCTACTGTTATATCGAATCTGTTGTGTAAACATTGGTATCAGAGGCTTGAATCTCACCTGAGGTGAGTGAGAATAGCTCTGAACTTTAACGAAGTTGTTTTCAAAATGACCATGTGTAGCTGAGTCCATGTGTGTTAGGATCAACAGTATAACTAGGAATTCTCCCAAATTAACTTCCATGTAGAGTACTTGTGCGTGTCAAAGGATAGGTAATAAAGATGAGCTGCTTTGGATTTATATATATATATATATATATTTTTTTAACTTTGTTTTTTATTTTTTTCTCTATTTAAAAAAATGTTATATTCAAAAAATATAAGAAGTCCCCATACATCCCCCACACACATACATTTGAAGCATATATGTAAATATGTATTATGTTTTTAAATATATTTTTTATTTACTTTTAAAAGATCACACAAAATATTACATTAAAAAACATAGGAGGTCCCCCTATGCCCCACTTCCCACACACCCCACTCCTCCCATATCAACACCCTCTTTCGTCGTCGTGGCACATTCATTGCATTTGGTGAATACATCTTGGAGCACTGCTGCACCAGATGGATTATAGTTTACGTTATAGTTTACACTCTCCCCCAGTCCATTCGGTGGGTTATGGCAGGATACATAATGTCCTGCATTACTTATTTAATATATGTAAAACTCAGTAGTAACCACAATCATTGTTTAGAACCTAGACAGACAAAATCTTTTTGGAGGGAGGAGCATTTTCTCATTGACGTTGCTGAGAACTGCTGGTGCATGGTGGTGATAACAGCAGGCTGCCTTTTTGTCTGTCTTGTTATTGTAAACCTTTCTTCAGGGAATGCACTTCCTTATTCTTACACCCTCCGTGGTCCACTGCCGTCCATCCTTTGTACCCCACTGCGGATCAGAGCGCATGCCTCCACCCCTGGACGAGACATCATCAAAACTACCAGACAGAAGGAAAGCCAAGGGGAAGAAAGCTAATGCCTGAGGAGTGGCACAAAGGGAAGCCAACTAAATTCAATACAGATGGTCCTTGGAAATGCAAATGCATTTGACTTGAACCTCAACGCATGCGTGGGCAGAGCTCCCGTCCCCATCTTTCTGGGGATTCTGAGAGGCAGTGGTGGAGGGGGGCTGATGTTTTTTTATCCCAGTCATTTCTGGCTCTGATGGGCAGCCTAAGAATTAGTTTGATAAATGGATCCTCTCTTTCCCCCCAAAACATCATTTACACGAGACATTTGTATATGTGTATGGAGGAGGGAGTGGCCTGGGAAAGGGGCAGAATTTATGGACGATTCAGGGAGATGGGAGCTTTTTTTTTTTTAAGATTTATTTTTTTAAAATTTTCTCCCCTTCCACACTCCCTACCCCCCCGTTGTCTGCTCTCTGTGTCCATTCACTGTGTGTTCCTCTGTGACCACTTCTATCCTTATCAGCGGCACCGGGAATCTGTGTCTTGTTTTGTTGCGTCATCTTGTGTGTCAGCTCTCCGTGTGTGCAGCGCCATTCCTGGGCAGGCTGCACTTTCTTTCGCTCTGGGCAATTTGTTGGAGCAAATTGGATATCTACAAAGAAAAAAAGTCAACCTGGATCCCTCAGACCATTCACAAAATTAATTAAATATGGACTGTAGATCCAAATGTGAAAAGTAGAACAGTAAAGCTTCTAGAAGAAAGCATAGGATAATATCTTCATGAATTTTTTCAACAGGACATGCAAAGTTCTAACCATAAAGGAAAACATTGATAAATTGGACTTCATTAAAATTAAGATCTTCTGTTTATCAAAATTTACCACCAAGAGAGTAAAAGGCAAGCTGCAGAGCAGGAGAAGATATTCATGATACATCTGTCAAAGGATTCTGGCCCAATTTTTTTTTTTAATGCTGGCAACTATTGCCAATTTAAAACACTGAGGATTAAAGAAATAAAAGTGAGAAGTGGATGTGGCTGAAGCGTTTAGGCTCCCCCTCCCATATGGGAGGTCCAGGGTTTGGTTCTTGGGGTCTCCTGGTGAAGGCGAGCTGGCCCATGTGGAGAACCGACTCAACAAAATGATGCAATAAAAAAGAGACCCAGGGGAAAGACAAGGAGAGACACAACAAACCAGGGAGCTGAGGTGGCTCAAGTGATTGCTTCTCTTCCACATCGGAAGGTCCCAGGATTGGTTCCTGGTGCCTCCTAAAGAGAAGACAAGAAGAGAAGACAAGCAGACACTGAAGAACATGTAGCAAATGGACACAGAGAGCAAACAGTGAGTGTGAGCAGCAGGATGGGGGGAATAAATAAAATAAATCTTAAAAAAAAAAGCAAAAGCAAAATGTAACACTGCGCAGGCTAACATTAGGCAGACCGAACAAAACATTTCTGCAAGCCAGCTTGTGCCCATGCATTGCCAGCTTGCAACCTTACCTTTAGTGGCACAGAAGAATGATAGAGGCTTGTAAATGCTCACATTTCCTCATTCTTTCCTTGCCAAGCCTTTGTGAGAGGAAGAAGCAGTATAGGGATTGATTTCCCAATGATAGGAATTTTCCCTTAGATAGCAGAGGGGTTTGATTTATTGAGAGTTGAGGTTTTTTTTTTTTTAAGATTTATCTCTTTTATTTATTTCTCTCCCCTTACCCCCCTCCCCCAGTTGTCTGCTCTCTGTATCCATTCACTGCGTATTCTGTGACTGCTTCTATCCTTATTAGTGGCACTGAGAATCTGTGTTTCTTTTTGTTGCATCATCTTGTTGTGTCAGCTCTCCGTGTGGGTGGTGCCATTCCTGGGCAGGCTGCACTTCCTTTCACAATGGGCAGCTCTCCTTATGGGTGCACTCCTTGCGCTTGGGGCTCCCCTACACAGGGGACACCCCTGCGTGTCACGGCACTCCTTGCGTGCATCAGCACTGTGCATGGGCCAGCTCCACACGGGCCAAGGAGGCCGGGAGTTTGAACCTTGGACCTCCAATGTGGTGGACAGACGCCCTAACCACTGGGCCAAGTCTGCTTCCCAGGGGTTTAGGTTTTAAAGCGCTCTTTTTATCCTCTCCAATAGACACAATAATTAAAGAAAATATTTAAAACAATGATTCAACCAAGTTGGTTTTTTTAATTGGCACCCACTGGGTGTTCAGCCCCACTGGGCTCTGTGGAGAGCACAGCCAATTCCTCTTGCACTCTGCTCTCTGGCTCTAGAATTTCTCAGGCTCCCCTGGATGACAGTCTAGAGACCTGGGAAGTCAGCTTCAGGCTGCAATGAGGGCTAATACAGAGAGAAGCAGACGGGGTTGAAACTTCTACTGTGCTGAGCTCCTTAGCAGCCACCTTCCTTACTTTCTACCTCCTCCCCAGACTCTGGTTTCAATCTCTTTGTCCCAAGCACTGCTCTTCCCAAATTCTCTGATGGTCCAGGTGGAGGCGGTGGAATGGGTGTGGGGGGATAGTTTCCTCACCTCTTCCCACCCTCTTGTTGGGATGAATAAGCGCAGGTGGCCTGCAGGAAGACACTCTGGCAGCATGGCCTCATGGTCAAGAGCATGGGATCTGGAGTTTGATTCCCTGGATTGCAGTCTGGCGCCATTTCCTAAGAGCTGTGTGTTCTTGGACAAGTTACTTACTTCTGTCTGCCTCAGTTCCTCATTTGTAAGTTACTGATATCAGTGCCTGCTGAGTGCTAGATGTGTGTCTGTGAAATTAAAAGTTGACTGTTGGCTGGTTGTCTGCTAGACCTTGGCCTTGTGCTCAGCATGGGGGAGTAGAGGATGTGCGGACCATCTCAGAGACCACCAGCGCACCCCTGACTTGAAGGCAGACAAACATCTTGGCCCACCTCTCCCCCTACCCCCAACCTGGCCACAATGTGACCACTGAATGGTGTGATACATTTTTCTTCTTTTGGAGCCACGTAATGGCTGAAATCCAAAAGCGACTCAGAGATGATTGAGACAATTCTGTGGAGTAGTCTCTGCTAAATTTGAAACTGGGGTTATTATGCAGGTGAGGAAACCTTTTACCCTGAGAAGTGAAGTAACATCCACGATATGGCAACATGATTGAAAAAGCCTAGATTTCTTTGAACAGCATGTGGGTAGGTACATGATATTAAAGATGGTGGGTGAGGGCTCAGAAGGAAGTAAGGGGAATTATGAAGAAATCCTAAACTGCCTGGGAGAAAACCTAAATCACCATGAACAGACTTGGTAGAAATTTGGACTTGGAGAATGTTGCTGGTGAAGACTCCTGAACATTGATTGGAAACTGGAGTAAGGAGGCTCCTTGTTTACTTAGTGGCATGAAGCTTAGCAGAATTGAGTCTTGGAGTTATGTGGAAAGCAGAGCTTATGAATGATGAACGTGGATATTTAGAAAGCGAAGTATGGAAAGTACAGCTTGGTTTCTTCTTGCTGTTTATAGTGAATGTGAGAGGAGATAAATTGAGGAAAGAACTGTTAAACAAAAAAAGGGACCCGGCCTTGATGATTTGGGAAAGTCTCAGCCTATCCAGATGGCACAAGGTCAGAGTATTCAGTCACCCAGAAGGTGCTTTGAAGAGTTTAGGGGTATGACTCATGAATTCCATCAAACCAGGGAGCCCCTAGAAAATACAAAAACATCGTCGCTCACCCATCTCAGCAGAAGTCAAAAATAAAGAAGTACTCTAGCAATGGAAAAAACTGTATCATTGATGTGGAAACAGTGGCCACAGGAGTTGCTGAGAGCAGGGAGAGGGAAGAAGAGATGTGATATGGGGGCATTTCGGGACTTGGAGTTGTCCTGAATGATATTGCAGGGACAGATGCAGGACATTATATATCCTGCCATAACCCACTGAATGGACTGGGGGAGAGTGTAAACTACAATGTGAACTATTATCCATGTGGTACAGCAGTGCTCCAAAATGTATTCACCAAATGCAATGAATGTGCCTCAATGATGAAAGAGATTGTTGATGTGGGAGGAGTGGGGGTGGGGTGGGGAGTGGAGTATATGGGAACCTCTTACATTTTTTAAAATTTCTCTGCCCCCCCCACCCCGGTTGTCTGTTCTCTGTGTCTATTTGCTGCGTCTTCTTTGTCCACTTCTGTTGTTGTCAGCAGCTTGGGAATCTGTTTCTTTTTGTTGTGTCATCTTGTTGTGTCAGCTCTCCGTGTGTGTGGCGTCATTCCTGGGCAGGCCGCACTTTCTTTTCATGCTGGGCAGCTCTCCTTATGGGGCGCACTCCTTGCACATGGGGCTCCCCTACATGGGGGACACCCCTGTGTGGCAGGGCACTCCTTGCGTGCATCAGCACTGAGCGTGGGCCAGCTCCACACGGGTCAAGGAGGCCCAGGGTTTGAACTGCAGACCTCCCATGTAGTAGACAGACGCCCTAACCACTGGGCCAAGTCCGCTGCCCTTACATTTATTTAATGTAACATTTTCTGTGATCATATATCTTTTTTAAAAAAAGACAATAATAAAAAAATAAGGACAGTCTCACAAAGATTTGTGAACCTGGCTTCTGCCTAATGGAGCTGATCCCTGAGACATATGGGAGAGGCACAAGAATGCTTGAGAATTTTATATCTACCACTAGTTTGTACTGAAAGGGACAGAGAGAGTATGAAATGAAAGAAGGCTGTTGGACTCTCAAAATTCTCCTGGCAGTAAGTAAGCTGGAGAAAATACTCCACTGCAAACATGTGCCAACTTTTATGAAAAAGGAAGGTTGACTCAGAGGGTGGAGCCAAGAACCCAGGAGGTGAAATCGAGAGCCAACAGAAGATTATTCCTAGGCTTTGAAAACTAACGGAGTTTGCCTGGCTGGATTGAAAAACTACTTTTGGTCTGTGACTCCTTTTTACCTTCCATTTCCTCCCATTTTGAACAGCAGTGTATATAATTGTTATCCTCTGCCTGTCCCACAATTGTACGCTGGGAACAGATACCTTGTTTCTTTAGTTTGACTGTCCACAGATGAAGTGGGACTGTGCCCCAGGAATTGTACTTAGGGGATTTTATCCACAGCCTCATCTGTACCTGATTTACTGGATTTATATGGAGAGATTTGGGACTTTTGAATTAATGAGGTTTTAGACTTTGAGTTAATGCTGTCATGGGATGAGACCTTTGGGGACCCTGGGCTGGAGTGAATCTGTTTTGCATGTGGGCTAGATGTGACTCATGGGGGCCACCAGAGGGTGGACTGTGATAAGCAGAATTTGGGGCCCCATGATCTCTGTCCTCTGGAATTACTCCTGTGGTTGTGTTATGCTACATGGAAGTGGGACTCTGCAGGTGTAATTAAGGTTGCCAATCCAGTGGGGCCCAAGGCAATGACATTGAGCTCTTAAAAGTGGAGAGGCAGGCAGAAGAGAGCGGAAGAGCAAGTCCAGACCCTTTTACTCCATCACTGTCACAGCATCTGTCTGCTTTCAGGGCCCTACTCATGAACTGTAGAGTAAAGAATAACCCTGCAGGACTGACGGAGACAAAACAGATGCTCCTGTAGAGTCCACTGGAAGCCCCCATTGTAACGCTCTAATGTTGAAAAATGTCCCACTGGAAATGCCCGTGGTAACTCTATGAATTTTTTTTTTAAGTTTTCAAAAGTCAGCCTTTTCAAACAAGCCTGAATACTCAGAGGGGTCACAAAGAGCATCTTCCCTTCTGGCTTCTCCCTCACCCCTTCCTACAGCAAGGTCGGGAAGAAGAGGGAATTCCTGGGGTCACCTCAAGTGGAAGTCGAATGAAGACTTTGACTTAGTGCCTGTGGCTTCTGTAACAAATCACCACACAGGTGGGGACCTCAAACAATGCAGAGTTATCTTTTCACAGTCCTGGAGGACAGAAGTCTGGGCTCAGTGGAGCTCAGCGGAGTCCTCCACATAAGAGAAGTACGAGAGTGAAACCAAGGTTTCGGCAGGGCTGCCTCACTTTCCAGATGCTCTGAGGATGAATCTGCTTCCATGCATGCTCCAGTTGTTGGCACAGTTCAGTTCCTTGTGACTCCAGTGCCGACGTCCCCAAGTGATTTTGGAGTGATTTTGAAGATTAAGAAAGACATTTTTCCAAGAACATGCTCAGGGGGGTGGGGAAGGAGGACGTGTGCACATGTGTGCCTGTCTCTGCATGCACACCTGAGTGCGTGACGGTGTGTGCCTGCAAGTCCATGGGGTGGTTGGAATGGGGAGAGGCTCCCAGTAGCATATAGTGAAACACCGAAATTAATTGAAATGAGATTGAGAGTAAAAAGGGAAAAGAATCCACCCGTTGAAGGTCAAATTCCTTCTGACAATAGAATCTCCAGTGTCCATGGACTGTGGATGAACACAGGGACAGAATGTACCTGTGTTCTGACCTGCTCCAGCCTCTGTTTCTGGGAGTTCTGGAATGGTCAGGTTCTGCAAATGGTTCACAGCACTTGGCTCTTTTTTTTCCCTTTAGGGGGTACTGGAGATTGAACCCAGGACTTTGTACATGGGAAGTAGGTGCTCAATCACTGAGCTACACTCACTCCCCAATGAGAGTTGGTTTTTTCATTTGTTTGTTTGTTTGCTTTTAGGAAGTACTGGGGATCAAACCCGGGACACCATACATGGGAAGCAGGTGCTCAACCACTTGAGCTCCATCTGCTCCAAACCTATAACTTTTTATCTCACAGCAAGAAATATTGAAATCTCTGAGCAAGGTGTGTGTCTTCTCTCTACAGAAAAGTACAAGAGGAGTGTTTTTAAAAGCAGTGGTGCCTGAAAATGATTACAGGAGTATCTGGAATCATTCAGGGAAATTTCTAGAATCCTGGCAGCTTCTAAGCAGCAAATATAAATTAAAGAGAAAAATGAACACATTTGGCAAAACATGCCATTCCTAGAAGTGATTTTTTTTCTACCTGGTTGCGTCATTGCCGTTTTGGCGCATTGCTTCACTGCACAGAGGCCTTGTGCCTTTCCACACTGTACAAACGCCTGTGCCTCACTGCACAGGTCTGGGTTGCCTATTTTCTTTTTTTACCTGGCAGTCCTGGGGATTGAACCCAGGTTTCCATATGGTAAACGTGAGCTCAACTGCTTGAGCCATAGCCACTTCCTGATGTGACTCTTTAAGAGGGGAATTTATTATCTCACAAAATAAGAAGTCTTAAAGAAGAGTGGTTTTGTGGCAGATTAATTAAATGCCTTGACCACCCCATGTAGAACCCAGGTTCCTTCCATCTTTTTGCTCTGCCCTCTCGAGGAAGCTGTTTGTTATTCCTTAGGCATGTTCCCTTCAGCTCACAAGATGGCTGTAGCAATTCCAACCAGCTCATTTTTTTAAAAAGATTTACTTTTTATTTTTTTATCCCCCCCCCATTGTTTGTATTCACTGTCTGCTCTCTGTGTCTGTCCATTGTATGCTGTCTGTGTCTGCTCATCTTCTTTTTAGGAGGCACTGGGAACCGAACCCAGGACCTCCCATGAGAGAAGAAGACACCTAATCGCTTGAGCCACATCCATTTCCTGCTTGTTGTGACTCTCATTGTATTTCCTCATTGTATCTCCTCGATCTCGTATCATCTTGCCACGCCAGCACATCATGTCAGCTTGCTGTCTTGCTTGTCTTCTTTAGGAAGCACTGGGAACCAAACCTGGGACCTCCCATGTGGTAGGTGGAAGCCCAACTTCTTGAGCTACATCCACTTCCTGCAACCGCTTATTCTTAACAATGACATCTAAAGGTGGGAAAATCCATTTTCTCACATGTGTTTATTTTTAAATTTCCCTCTAGAACTCACAAGATGGTCACACTTTCCTTCCCTGGGGCAAGGAGAAGTTCTTCCCTCTTCCCTAAGTCTTATTTGTGGAGCTTTCATATCTGATGATCTCTATATGCTTGTAGGAACAAGGAAATGCCAAGTATGGTTGATTGAATTATGTATCCTGTGTTAGCCAAAGGGGTACTGATACAAAATACCAGAAATCAGTTGGTTTTTATAAAGGGGAGTTATTTGGGGTAGAAGCTTACAGTTACTAGGTAATAAAGCGTAAGTTACTTCCCTCACCAAAGTCTGTTGCCACATGTTGGAGCAAGATGGGTGCCGACATCTGCTTCCTGGGTTCTTCTCTTCCTGGGGTTCATTTCTGTCTGGGCTCAGCTGTAGACTATCAGGCAACTGGCTCTGTCTCTCTCCCTGGGGTGGGGCTTGATTCTTTCCGGGCTCAGCTGCTCTGCTCTTCTACTTATTTGCTTCCTGGGCTCCAGCTCAAAACTCCAGCATCAAAACTCCAACTCCCTCCTTTGCCATGTCTTTTATTTGTGAGACCCACCCACCAAGGGGGCGGGACTCAACACCCTACCAGTGTGGCCCAGTCAAAGCCCTAATCATAAGTTAATCATGCCCAGGTAGAGACCAGTTTACAAACATAATCCAATATCTATTTTTGGAATTCATAAACCATATCATGAACCCAACATAGATCTGTTCTTAATCATAATTTATATTCCTGTGGTGTGAACCCATTGTAAATAGGATCTCTTGAAGATGTTATTTTTATTGAAGGTGGGGCTCATCTGAATGAGGGTGAGTCTTAATCCAGATTAGTGGATGCCTTATAAAGAGAACCAGAAAGTCACAGAAGCTAGAAAAGAGAAGACATTACCATATAGCACCAGGAAGCAGAGACACAAGCCAAAGAACCCAAAGGATTGTGGCAAGCCAGTACCAGATCACTGCTGACCTTGGCAGGAACCAAGCCTTCTCACCTCTGAAACTGAGACAGTAAATTCCTGTTTAAGCTAACCCACTGTGTGGTATTTGTCATAGCAGCTCAGGCAAACTAAGATACTGAATGAATAGATACAAACTGCCATTGCCTATGCACCTCTCCCATTCTTCCTTGCTAATAGAAACCCTCTTTGGTTCAGGTGATGGATAGCCATGAGATTCAGGGGAGGGGAGGCTAAACCATTCATGCACTCACTGGTTGGCTTAGTATAGAAACACTCCAGTGATGGCCTCAGGAAGGAAAAATGATATCAGTAACAGAGCCAGTTTAGCTTTACATTAAAAAAAATAATAAAGTGATAGGACTATTCATGCCTGTTGACCTTAAAAAATGCATTTTGGAGTATGTATCATAAGCAACTCACCAAAATAAAGGGAAAAGTTGTGTGACAATAATCATAGCCTGGGAAGTTCAATTTTTGCAATCCCATTCTCCTTGCCAGTAATTAGTTTTGGGAAGGCATGTGACCAGCTCTGGTTAGTGGGATGTAAAGAGAGATCAACTCAAGAGATTTCTGGGAAAGGTTTCTTCAGACTTAACATAGTCACTTTTGGATGTTACTGTGTGAGGATGTGATGGATGGGGCTGCTTCAGGGACCTTGTGACCAGGAAGAGACAAGCCTGAAGACAAACCCAACATGCTAAGGATGATGAGCAGAAAGATGGAAAGAATGTGGATCCTTGGTGGGCTTGTTGAAGCATCAGCTAGCTTTCTCTGAAACCACACTGCCTTTGAACTTCTTATTATGTGGGATGTTAAGTCTCCCTATGTTTAAGCCAGTTTGATTCCCTTGCTGTCAAAAGCTTCTTAAATGAGACACACAGTGTGAACTGGTTGACTCATCTCCCAGTAGTTTCCATCCAGAAATTTAAAGCTTAGGATATGATTGCTGGCTTCCTGATTTCCACCTAATTTTCACTTGTTCAACTAAGTGTCAGGATGTGGTGGCTTTGTAATGTGTCATCTTGGCTGAGCTTGGTACTGTGTTGCCCAGAGAGTTCCCTTCCTGTATGTTTCAGGGTAAGGTTGGCCACAGGAAAAATTTGCAGGAGATTTGGAAAGTGCAAGTGAAGCAGCAGCCATGTTGACTCTCAGAAGGTCACCGCAGGCCAGGCCCTGTTACGGCTCATGCACATTTCCATGGACATGCTGGAGCATCTTGTTGGCAGGGCGGCGTCCAGGCCTGAAGTTCTTGCATGATCTCTCCAAATCCAAGGTCAGGTGTGAGTGTGGCTTCATGGGAAGAGTGCCAGCTTCTCCTGCAGGTCACCCATGGCAGCAAGGTTGGGGCTTGGAGGTAGAGAAAGGCCAATACAAGTTCCAGTTTGTCTCACAGCTTCCAATGACCCCTGTTTCCCCTACTTCCTGCCTGCCTGACTTTAGGCTCAGTGCCAGACATAGAGAACTACCAAAAGACTATTTTACTAGTTGCCCCAAATACTTAAGGCCAACTTCCAATAATAAATCCCTTATTCTACATCATTCCTAGTGGTTCTTCTTCTCTGAATGAAGTCTGTCTGATATAGAGTTGAGCTTTCCTGACCCTGAGCTTAAATTTAGATCTTATATCCAATTTATATCAGTGGAAAAGTGCAAATAAATAGAGGTAAGTTCTCTAATGCAGCCTCAACCTTGGAGACTTAAAAGAAGATATGAAATGGTGCTTTCCCATTCCATAGGAACACATTTCTGGACTGCATGGGGATGGTGGACATTAGTTTGCAAGCTCCAAGCTGGGTGTTTTAGAATCCATCATATAGCTTGGTATTTATAAGTCCTCTGATGATTTGATGACTTTATCAATTTTCATGTGAAATTTCAGCCTTCTTACCCCCCAGGAAAGGTTATACTCCTTAGCCTGGAACTTTACTGTATTAGCTATTTCTACCAAAATGGTCATAGCAAACCACTCTCAAACTCAGTGGCTTAAAATACTAAGCATAAATTTTACTGATGTGTCTATGGGTTGTAACTTAGGCTGGGCTCAGCTAGGCAGTACATCTGGTCTTTCCTGGACTCACTCAGATATCTGGCAGTTGGATGACTGTCAGCTGGTCCAAGATGACCTTGGCTAGAAGAGTGGAGCGACTTAGCTTTCCTTCACACGTCTCATCCTCCAGGAGTCCCTCCTGGGCATGTTCTCATGGTGATGGCAGAGGGCACGAGTGAACCGGTCCAATTATGGAAGCGCCTTTCAATCCTCTACTGTCCATGTCCCAAAGCAAGCACAGAGCCAACTGCAGAGGCAGAGTGGAAAGGCATTGCACAGTTGTGTGTCAAACAAGATGTAGACACGGGGAATGGTAAAGAATTGGGGCCATTTTTGCAATCTACCACAACTACCAACACTCTCTTCTCAGAGATGGTAAGTAACTATGTCAGCTGCCGCTATTTCTAGAATCATCTCCTTTCCAATATCTGTATTCTTTATGGGTTTTATTAGCCCCGTTCATATGTAACAAAAATGGTTTATTGTCAACCCTTTGTTTTCAAGTCTTGAGCTGAGTACTCCCTCTTGTTAGGATAAATAATTGCCTTAAAAAGCTGTAGCTTTGTGTAATGAGCTTGCTTACCCCTTTTTTTCTCAGATATCATGAAAGCAAACAAGTAAATGAGAGCAAAAAAAAATCCTCAGGGGTGAAGAGTTGTTGAGCAGTGACAATTAGACAAATACACACCTGTTAGGCTGGGAACAAACTGAGTCATGGCCAAGATTGCCTGTGTTATCCATCAGAAATGGTGTGCAGGGGGTCCAATCCAGGCCAGTTGCTTATGCTCTTGCTTGTTGTGAATTTCACTGGTTTTATGGACAGTAATTCTAAAGTATATTTGTAGGCTGAAAAAACAAGTGTTTGGTTTCTTGAAATTCTTGAAGGTTGTTCTATTCAAGAGAAGTATGTTCCTTAGCAAGTTTTCTAAAGAGAGATGCTCATCTGTTTCCCAGAGTTACATACTATGTATTTTTTAAAAAGATTTATTTATTTATTTATTTCTCTCCTCCCCACCCTACCCCCGTTGCCTGTTCTCTGTGTCTATTTGCTGTGTCGTCTTCTTTGTTCGCTTCTGTTGTTGTCAGCAGCACAGGAATCTCTGTTTCTTTTTGTTGCGTCATCTTGCTGTGTCAGCTCTCCGTGTGTGCGGCACCATTCCTGGGCAGACTGCACTTTCTTTCGCGCTGGGTGGCTCTCCTTACAGGGCGCACTCCTTGCGCATGGGGCTCTCCTACGTGGGGGACACGCCTGTGTGGCACTGCACTCCTTGCGCGCATCAGCACTGTGCGTGGGCCAGCTCCACACCGGTCAAAGAGGCCCGGGGTTTGAACTGTGGACCTCCCATGTGGTAGACGGACACCCTAACCACTGGGCCAAGTCCGCCGCCCCCACACTACATATTTGCCTTAGTTTGGGTTTCCGCAGAAGAGAATCCCTCTGAGAGAAGGATTCAAGTACAAGTAGTTTATTTGGTAGTAAAGGAAATGCCAATAGGGAAGTGGGCAAAGGGCACAAGGATGAAAATGTGGCCAACAAAATATACATTCTCAAACCACTTACCACTGTGGGCAACTAGAGAGCATCATCCTGTTGTGGAGTTCTGGGAAACCATGTGTTTCAGAGTTACTCCACCTAAGGGGTGAGGGAGCTGGGGTATTCATGCACCATTCAACTCCCATCAGTCACTGGTTGAGGGCACTTCCTCTGGGGCATCAATTCTCTGGCACTTTGGGCTTGTTACATGGGCAGACCATGTGAGCTCCCACAGAGGAGGAGGGCCAGAGAAAGCCCTTAGGCTGGTGCGGGTGTTGGCTGTTGGAGGCTGAGCCAAGTGTGCCCTGAGATGGCAAGGACGAGGGCATATAGACAGGGCACCCACAGAGCTTGCCAGAGAACCCTTGCATATCCTGATACCCCAACTACAGGTATTAGGACAATTCTGCCTATAGAACATTCAGTCTTTTCTACTTGAGTGCCAAATGGTTTATTTTTCGTTGGTGAAGAAAATGCAATAAAATTAGCACATTCTTCAGTTTTATTAAGGTATATTTGACACACCATATACTGCACACGTCTACAATATAAAATTTGATTAATATTCACATTGGTGGCTCTTTCTTGCAGCAGTTTTTGCTGTGGCATTCTAAAGGTGAGTTTCTATTTCACTCTGTCCTTCTGCAAGTATTAATTGGAGTTCTTATGTAAGGAATATTTGTTTCTTCTCTATTTATTTATCCCATCATCTCTTTATGTTAGTATGGATTCATGGAGGCTTGCTTTATTCTTTGGGTTATAATCCAATACTATTGCTATTTATTTTCATGCTCAAATTGTTTCAGCTTTGGTCACTGGGAACTCTTTCAGGATGGCTCCTGTGTCGTTTCTCCTCCTCTTCCTCCTCCTCTTCCTCTATTTTTTAGAGCAGTTTTAAGTTTTCAGAAAAGTGCAGAAAGCACAGAGTTCTCAAATACCCCCTCTCCTTTCCCCCTCTCCCTGCCCTTCCACACAGTTTCCCCTATTATTAAGATCTTACTTTAGTGTGATACATTTTTTTACAATTGATGGACCAAATTACTGCATATTAAAGCCCATGGTTTACATTAGGGGTCACTCTTCATGTTGTACAGTTTGATGGATTTTGATAAATGGATAATGTCATGTATCCACCATTAAAGGTCGTACAGAATAGTTTCACTGCCTAGAAAATGCCCCATACTCCCCCTCTTCACCCCTCCCCCTTCCCATGAGCCACTAGCGACCAGTGATCTTTTCACTGTCCCTATGGTTTTGCCTTTTTCTCAGTACCATGTAGTTAGAATCATACAGTATGTTGCTTTTTCAGACTGGCTTCTTTTATTTAGCAATGTGCATCTAAGATTCCTCCATGCTTTTTTGGAGTTTGAGAGCTCATTTCTTTTCATCACTGAATAATATTTAATTGTATCTATATTCCATAGTTTTTTAATCCACTTACCTATGCAGAGACAACTTGGTTGCTTCCAATTTGTGGTAATTATGAAAAAGCTGCTATAAATACTCATGTAAAGTTTTCAGCTCATTTGGGTAAATACCTAGGAGCATGATTGCTGGATCATATGGTAAGCCTATGGTTAGCTTTGTAAGAACCTACCAGGCTTCCTTCCAAAGCGTCTGCACCATTTTTGATTCTCATCAGCTATGAATGAAAGTTCTTCTTGGTCCACATCCTTGCCAGCATTTGGTGTTGTCAGCATTTTGGATTGTAACCATTTTAATAGGTGTGTAGTGAAATCTCATTTTTGTTTCTCTTGTGTCTTTTGATGTGGTTTTTATCCCTTTTTTTGAGCACCTCTATCTGTTTCTTCTAATCATGTATCTGCTGCATTCATGAGGAATTGTGAATATCTCTGTATTGGTTAGCATTAGGCTTGGCTGCACAAAACAAAAAACTTCAAGGTAACAGTATCTTTTTTTTTAAGATTTATTTTATTTATTTCTCTCCCCTCCCTTCCCCCCCCCCCGTTGTTTGCTCTTTGTGTCCATTTACTGTATGTTCTTCTGTGTACACTTGCATTCTTGTCATGTGGGACTGGGAAACTGTGTTGCTTTTTTGTTGTTGTTGTGTCATCTTGCTGCATCACTCTCCATGTGTGCGGCGCCACTCCTGGGTGGGCTACACTTTTTTCGTACAGGGTGGCTCTCCTTGCAGGGTGCACTTCCTTGCACGTGGGGCTCTCCTATGCAGGTGACATCCCTGTGTGGCAAGGCACTCCTTGCATGCAGCAGCACTGCACATGGGCCAGCTCACCACTTGGGTCAGGAGGCCCTGAGTATAGAACCCTGGACCCTCCATATGGTAGGCAGATGCTCTATCAGTTGAGCCTCAACCACTTTCCAAGGTAACAGTGTCTTAAACAAGATAGAATCTTATTTTTCTCTCACAATATACCATATTCATGGATCAGAAGACTCAATATTGTTAGGATGTCAGTTCTACCCAAATTATATATAGATTCAAAGCAATCCCAGTCAAAATCACATAAATGTCTATTGTTTTTTTTTTTGTAGAAACCAACAAGCTAACTCGAATTTATGTGGAATATTGAAGGAACTAGAACAGTGAAAACAATTTTGAAAAAATAGGGCCAAAGTTAGAGGACTCTCACTACCTGTTTACAAGACTTACTATAGAGTTACAATGGTCAAGAAAATGTGGTATTGACATAAAGGTCGACTCATAGATCAGTGGAACAAAATAGTCCAAAAATAATCCCTTATATATATGGTCAACTAATTGTTTACAAAAATACCAAGGTACCTCAATGAGGAAAGGATAGTCTATCCCACAAATGGTACTGAAATAGCTGGCAAATTATAGGCAAAAAAGTGAACTTCAACCCTTACCTTGCACCACATGTAAAAATTAATTTGAATATATCTTAAATGTAAGAGATAAAACGATTAAAATTCTAGAAGAAGACATAAGAGAAATTCTGTGGGATCTTGGGAGGCAAAGTATTCTTAAATAGGAAACAAAAAGAACAAGCCATAAGAGCAAAATTTGGTAAATTAGACCTAAAATTTAAAACTTCTGCTATTTGAAAGGCACCTTTAAGAAAAATGAAAAGATAAATTGCACTCCGGGCGAAAATTTACAAAGCACATATCTTATGAAGGACTTATATCTTAAGTTATAAGAGTTCTTTATATATTTAATAAGAAGACAAACAACTTTAAATATGGGCAAAAGATTTGAACACACATTTCACGAAAGAAGAAATACAAGTGGCAAACACATGAAAAATGTTCCACATTATTAGTCATGAGAGAAATGCAGATGTAGCTTCACTGGAGTACCACTACACACCTACTAGAATGACTGAAATTAAAATTTCTGACAATACCAAGTACTGGCCAGGTGAGGAGCAATTGGAATTCTTATACACTGCTGGTGGGTAGAAACAGTTTGGGCAGATTCTTATAAAGTTAAACATACATGTATCTTATACCACCCATCGATCCCACTCAAGAGAAATGAACTATGTCCACACAAAGACACAGGTATTTATAGCAGCTTTATTTATTATTACCAACTCTGGGAACAATCGAAATTGCTATCAAATTACAAATGGATAATTTAAAAAGGAATAAAAAGCAGTAAAAAAAAAAAGGAATGAACAACTGGTACATGCAGTGACAGGGATGAATCTCAAAACTATTATGCTAAGTGAAAAAAGCTAGGCACAAAAGGCTGCATGTTATATGATTCCAATTACATGGCATTCTGGACAAGGCAAAACCATTCAAACAGATGGGAAGCGGGAAGGGAATTGAATGTAAAGGAACTTGAGGGAGATGGAGATATTCTACCTCTTGATTGTGGTGATGGTTACATAACTGGGTACATTTGTCAAAACTCATTGAACTGTAAACCTAAAATGGACAATTTTATTGTATGTAAATTATACAATAATCCTGGCTTTAAAAATAGGATTTTGTTTTTCTCCCAGGTAAAAGAAATCTGGAGGTAATCGACCAGGGCTGGTATGGTGGTTTTATGTTGTCACAGGGACCCTGGTTTTGTAATCCTTAGCTTGTGGCTTTATTTCTTTGTCACCTCATGGTCCAATATGGTGGCTTAGATCTCCAGTCATCACATCCATATTCAGGCAGCAGGAAGGAGAAGGAGCCAATTAAGTCTCCTGTAAGGAGACTTCCTGTAAGCCATACATATGTCATTTTACATTTCATGTGACTGTGTATTATATATATTAGGCTGTTTGAACTTTTCCCACAGCTCACTAATGTTTGTTTTTTCTTTTTTAGTCTTTTTTTTTCTCTGTGTGCTTCATTTTGTATAGTTTCTTTTGCTGTGTCTTAAAGTTCACTATTCTTATCTTCTGCAATGTTGACTCTGCCATTAATCCCATCCAGTGTAATTTTCATCTTGGACATTGTAGTTTTCATCTCCAGAGATTGGAATTTGTTTTTTTAAAAAATATCTTCCATATCTCTGGTTAAGTTGTCCTGTTTTATCTTTAGCTTCTTGAACTACAGACCAATATTGTAGCAACTGTTGTAATGACTTTGTTTTCCAGTTCTATCATTTCTGTCATTCTGGGTTAACTTCAACTGATTGCTTTTCCTGCTTTTTGCTTTCCTAGTAATTTTTAATTGGTTTCCAGACTGTACTAGTCAGGGTTCTCTAGGGAAACAAAATCAACAAGGGATATCTGTCGATAGTAAGAGATTTATCAGAGTCTCTCACACAGCCGTGGGGATGCACAAGTCCAGGTTCCACAGGCAGGCTGCAACCAGGAGCTCCAATAAAAGTCCAGTGAATGTTCTTGATGAGTTTGGGAGATGCTGGCTGTCCAAAGATGAGCTGGGAATTTCTCTCTCAATGCTGGAATCACTTCCCCCTTTAAGGCATTCATCTCTTTGGGTTAATCGTCACTCATTGCTGATGGCAATCTCCCTGACTGATGTAATTATAACCAGCTATCTATGATTTACCACTGCAGTAAAGTCAATGGCAACGAAGGTCCATAAACGTCCTTGTATTACAGTTAGCCCAGTGCTTGCTTGACCAAACAACTGGCACAATTTCCTGGCTGAGTTGACACAATAACCTAAACATCACACAGACATTGTGAATTTTACCTTGTTGGGTGCTGGATATTTTTTTGCATTCCTCCAAATATTTTCCTCTTATCTGGGATGTGGTTCAATGACTTAAAAACAGTTTGATTCTTTTGGGTCTTGCTTTTAAGCTTTGTTAGGCAGGATCAGAGCAGCACTTAGTTTAGAGCTCATTTCCCCTCCCCCCCCCACTATTATGGCAAAACACTTCTGAGTGGTCTACCTGATATCCCATGAATTATGAGATTTCCCACTCTGGTTGGTGGAACAGGCACTATTTCCTGCCTTGCAAGAGCTCCAGGTAGTCTCTCTAGCCTTCCCTCCAGGTACTCTTCCCTCTCTTGACAATATCATCAACTCCTTGGCCTATTGTCCTTTAATTGGGCTCACATGACAAAAACCCAGCCTTGGGTCAGTCTAACTCTCAGATTTATTTGATCTATACCTGGGATTATGGAAGACATCAGACAATGGCACGTACAAAGTTAGGGTGTCCAAGGCAACAAGTGCCTCAAAACTGTTAGACAATCATTCTACCTGTCCTTAGTTCTCTCTCCCCGTTTCTTCAGGGGTTATTTTCAACCTTCACTTTCTTCAGCACTCGCCTCTCCCAACACACACACATACCATCTGCTCTGAATTTACAGGAGATAAACTTGTCATCATTTTCATAAAGAAAACAGAAGCCATTGGATGGGAAATTCTTCAATATCTGACCACCAAACTTAGTAAGCAGTCCCAGTTCACTCCACCAAGTGTGGATCTGGTGAGTTAGGCTGTGATTTGGCAATCACGTTTGAAAAAAACTTTTAAGTGAGAAATGAACAAGCCAGTTTGGATAAGCTAAGGGAACCTGGGCCTTTTCACTGCCACAAACACAACCAGGGTGGACCCTGGCTGTATTGCTTGGGATGGGCTCAGCAATAAAGTGCTTATTTGTTTGCTTTTTAGAAATTGTTCTCACTGCTCACCTTTCTGGTGTTCTCCCCTTGGGCATTTAAGGTGGGGCCAATATTTTCTGGCTGTTTCTAAGGATATCACTCTCCCATTCTGTGGGAATTCTGGTTGTGAACCAAACTGTACCCTATACCCTGTTTAGTTGTCTGAGGGAGAAGCAGCGTTTGTCTTTGAACATACTCTGTTTTTGAAAGTTACTTGGAGTCTGCTTTTTGCAAGGCCTTGACCTAATGTTGAAGCATCTTTCCCAAGAGACTGGAAGTCATCACTTATTGACTTCCAAGCTTGGAGGGGATGAGGGTGTAGAGAGAGGAGAGGTTGAGGGAAGGGGAGGAAAGTGCACAGCCCATGAACTTGTTTGCCAGGGGTGCCTTGTCCTTGGTCTTGAAGGTAAATGATGCATGAATTTACAGAAGTCACCCTCGCTCTCCACAAAAGCCTGTTTAGAAACTGAGGTATATGTGAACAAAAGAGATTCACTTGCATTTGCTAAAAGGAAGGCAGGCAGGCAGGAGACAACTGGGGGTCCTTTTACACTCTATTTCTAAAATTTTTTAAAAACTTCATGATTATATAAATATATATTTTATCATATATATTCATATATATATTTTATCAGACTCTACCGTGTTCTAGCACAAGAGGAAGGTTAAATTATTCCAAAGCTCTCTTTTGAGGTTCTGATTCTATCACTACTGGCATGGGTGGTAAAGGCATTGGCAAGTTGAAAGTTGCCTGTGGGAAGAGAGATGGGAGAGGTGTTGCTTTCTTTGCCACCCACAGAGTCTCTGGTATCAGCGGGTGTGTGTTGCCCGTGAAGCCCAGGAGAAAGATGATCATAGTGGCTCAAATATAGAGAGGTTGGCTTGTCTGACTCCAGTGACCAAGGGCTACTTACTAGCTTTGTTGCTGCTAATCCACAGCCTGCTGAAATGGGGGGAAATAATAACTGAGCCCAGAAAGTTATGTTGGGTTTTAGCTCTTTGACTTTAAAGGCTGAGGTATAATTTCCCTGAGATTTTCACAGTCATGAACAGCTGTTACAGAAGATTGCAACATCTGCAGCCCTTGTAGTCACTCTTTGCAAAGGACCCTAAAATTTATAGAAAAACGCATCCACCCAAGCACCGAGGAGACCTGGCAGAACCACCTTCCTGGCCGAGAAACTTGTTATTTTATATTCCGGCATGGGTGACAGAATACTGGGTGCCTATACCTGAGGCCATGTGGAGAAAACAGAACTGGGACTTCTGCTCTGCCCCTCTCTACATGCATATATACATCCCAGTCACACTTTTGGAGCCCCACTGCATGCTGGGTGCTTTCTCATTGATGACTATCCTTTCACTCTCACAGCAGCCCTATCGGTAGCCACTACCTCTGTAGGGAGCCACCCGCTGTGAGACCTATTTACAGCCTCTCAACATGGTGGATCTCACAACATGGCGGAGTTCACAAATCTGCCCTGTCATTTCCTTGTTCTTCCTCCCTGCTTCTTTGTTCTCCCCCTCCCGCCTCTACTCAGGTGACCACAGCAATACGCATGCGCAAGGCGTGAAATTCCGCAGACCCCGTGCGAACTGTTGGCCAATCCCCTCCTTGGACGTCTGCCACCCACAAGACCAGCCTATCACCTATGTACACGTTCCCTTCCCTCTCTATATATCCCCGTGTTTTACCCCCAATAAACGAGACTTGATCAGAATCCTGTCTTGTCTCCATTCTTCTCTCGACTCCTGCCCCACCCTGCTTCTTCCCACAGGTCCCTGGACTCGCCCCCGCCGGACCGGAGCATACCTCTTTCCACAACAATGTATATAGGCCATCAATTCTAAGTGCACATACTGATTAGGACCATTTTGAGCCCCAAATCTAAGTTTCTGAAGTTCAGACTCACAATTATGTGGGTGAGGAAGAATAGATAAATCAAGGGAGCATATGGTAAATTGAATCATGTGTCCCAACAAAGACATGTTCTTAATCTTGATCCACGTTCCTGTGCATGTGAGCTCGTGTACACATAGGACCTTTTGACAATGTGACTTTTTAATTAAGGTGTGACCCAGCTGAATCAGGGTGGACCTTAATCAACATTCCTGGAGTCCTTTAGAGGCACAAGAAATTCAGACACACTTAGGTAGAGAAGGTCACACAGGAAGAAGCCGAAAGTCAGCTGAAAACAGAAGAGCAGACCCAAGGAGAGATGGCCATGTGATTGGAGGCAGGGAGGCAAGCCAAGGAACACCAAGGATTGCGGCCAGCCAGCCCCAAAATGCCAAGAATCCTGGGAGAAAGCATAACCTTGCTGACACCTTGATTTTGGTCTTTGCCTCCAAAATCATGAGACAATAAATGCTTGTTTAAACCAACCCATTGTTTGGTATTTCTCATAGCATCCTGGCATACTAAGACATAGCACCATATCTGGTAGGAGCACTGAATTGGAATGTGGAGCCCTCTCTCCATTCTAGCCTCAGCTGTGGGGCCTCCATACATCACTTAATCTCTTTGGACCTTAGATTTCTCATTTATACACTGAGGAAATTGGACTCCATTTTTGCCATTTCTTCTAGCTCTCATGTTAAATAAACCAGGAATCCATATCCAGTATGACCTCAACCCTGTAACATAAACACATAGGAAGAAGGCAAGAAGGAACTATGCCTGAAAGTTCCCAATGATTACCTTTGAGTGGTAGGATTATGAGGGATTGCCAACTTTATTCTTTTCAGCATCTTCAAAATCTTATCTAATGCACATTTATGATTAGAAAAAGTTGTTAAAAAAAAACAAAAACGATTTGATTGATGAAGATGGCATTGATCTCCTTCTTCAGCTGGGCCCCAGTATGGCATGCAGGCCACTATACCACCTCTCTGAGTCTCCCCATTGACCACTCCCATGGTACTGCCTGAGAGGTGCCCACTTTGTTGCTCATAGACTTTGTGATACTGCATGTATGCTTTATGTACCCAACTAGATGAAAACTGTCTCATGATTGGGGAATGTAGGTCTTCTGTGTGCGTGTTTTGATTTGTTTGGCCTTTGCAACCCCTCTAGTGCTGCATGTCACTGACACTACAGTTACTTGTTGAAGGAGTGAATGAGTGAAGGATGATGGTATCTTCTTCCCTTAATCATCCAGCAAACCTAACAGGGCTTTGTGCCAGGGGCCAAGAGAGTGGAATACAGACCTCAATATGAAGTGGCCCTTGGCCTCCAGCAGCTTGCAGTCCAGCAGGAGAGATGATCCCCACGTATGAATGTATTCACTTAAAGGCAAAGGTGCCTTAGGAATGACTGGAACTGCAGAGCACAGGATCCCCGAGGAGGGAGAACTCCCAACCAGACAGCAGTGAAACTGCACCTGACATTTTGGCACCTCACAAACCTTTGCCTGGTCCACCTCCAGCTTCAGAGTCATGCTGATGGCAGCACACAAGCCCGCTCACCTTTCCTGCTGCAGGGCTTTCTGTGCTGCTGTGTAAGCTGGCTTGGCCCATGTGCAAGAGCAGCCTGAGTCTGTGGAAAAGGTAATGCCCTCTGGGGTAACCCTCAACCATTCGAGGATGGGAGCTGGTGGGTAAAGGCACGGGCTACTATTTCACTGAAGGACAGACAATTCTCAGGCATTCTGTTGCTTTTCAGAGATCTCTGCAATTGACTTCTCATCGCCTACAGAAGCGATCGCAGTAAAGCACCCTTATATTGGCTTTTCCTCCATCTCTGTTTTACTCTCTTCACTTCCTTTTTTTAAATTAGAGAAGCTGTGGGTTTATGGAAAAATCATGCACAAAATACATGGTTCCTATATACATCCCTATTGTTAACACCTTGCATTGGTGTGGTACTTTTGTTATAATTGATAAAAGCACATTTTTATAATTGTGCCATTAATTATAGTTCATGGTTTAGCTTCAGGTTCACTGTGTTGTACAGTTATGTGGATTTTTAAAAGAAAAAAATATTCTAATACCACATATACAACCCCTTTTAACCACATTCAAAAATTAATATATAATTCATTGCTATTAATTATATTCACAGTGTTGTGCTACCATCACCACCATCTATTACCAAAACTTTTCCATCATCCCAAATAGAAACTCTGTGCATTTTCAGCCTTAACTCCCTATTTCCTTCCCTCACCCCATCTCCTGGTACCTTGTGTTCCAGATTCTGACTCTGAGTTTGCTAATTCTTAATCATTTCATATCAGTGAGATGATATATTTGTCCTTTTGTGTCTGACTTATTTCACTCAACATGGTGTTTGCAAGTTTCATCCATGTTGTCTTATATATCAGAACTTCACTCCTCTTTATGGTGGAATAATATTCCATTGTATGTATATATCACATTTTGCTTATTCATTCATTGGTTGATGGACACTTGGTTTACTTCCATCTTTGGCAATTGTGAATAAAGGCTGCTGTGAACATCAGTATGCAAATATCTTTGAGTCCCTGCCTTCAGTTCTTTTGGGTATATACCGAGAAGTGGGATCATATGGGTCATATGGTAATTCTATACTTAGCTCTCTGAGGAACTGCCAAACTATCTTCCACAGCAGATGCACCATTTTACATTCCCACCAACAATGAATGCGTATTCCTACTTCTCCACATCCTCTCCCACACTTGTTATTTTCTGTTTTCGTATTATTTTTTAAATAGGAGCCTTTCTAGTGGATATGAAATGGTA
Source organism: Dasypus novemcinctus (assembly GCF_030445035.2). Classification (NCBI taxonomy): domain Eukaryota; kingdom Metazoa; phylum Chordata; class Mammalia; order Cingulata; family Dasypodidae; genus Dasypus; species Dasypus novemcinctus. Next base: position 19,684,176 of record NC_080704.1, read on the forward strand.
TCTCATTATGGTTTTGATTTGCTTTTGTACTAATGGCTAATGACGTTGAGCATCTTTTCCTGAGTTTTTTTGGCCATTTGCACATCGTTGGAAAAATGTCTATTCAAGCCTTTTGTCCATTTTTTCATTGAGTTTTTTGTCTTTTTCTTGTTGAATTGTAGGATATCTTTATATGTTCTGGATATTAAATACTTATTGTATATATGTTTTCCAAATATTTTGTCCCATTCTGTATGTTATCTTTTTACTTTCAAGATGAAGTCTTTTGATGTACAACAGTTTTTAATTTTGATGAAGTACTATTTTTCCTTTTCTTGCTCATGCTTTTGGTATAAAGTCCAAGAAACCATTGTATGCCACAAATTCCTGAAGTTGCTTCCTTATGTTTTTTTCCTAGGGATTTTGAAGTTTTGTTTCTTATACTCTGGTCTTTGATCCATTCTGAGTTAATTTTTTGTAGATGGTGTGAGGTAGGGGTCCACCTTCCTTCTTTTGCATGTGGATATCCACTTTTTCCAGCATCGTTTGTTGAAGATACTATTCTTTCCCCTTTGAGTGGATGTGCCACCCTTGTCAAAAGAAAAAAAACAATTGTTATTGATGAGAGGGTTTCCTTCTAAACTCTCAATTCAATTCCACTGGTCTATATGCCTTTGTGCCAACACCATGCTATTTTGATTATTGTATCTTTGTAATAAGTTTTAAGGTCAGGAAGTGTGAGTCCTCCAACTTTATGCTTCTTTTTCCAGATTGTTTTGGTTATTTGGAGTCCCTTGCCCTTCCATATAATTTTTTTTTCTTGAGGTAAAGGGCCCGGAGATTGTGGGAAGCTGGTGCTCAACCACCAAGCAACATCAGCTCCCCTGAGTTGGCTCCCTCGTTTGTTTGCTTGTTGTTTGTTTCCCTGTATTTTAGGAGGCACTGGGAACTGAACCTAGGACCTCCTGTGTGGGAAGTAGGTGCTCGATAGCCTGAGTCACATCTGCTCCTCTTCCATATAAATTTGATGAGAGGGTTTCCTTCTGATGACAATTTCATCAGAAATATCATCAGATACTTTGATCTCTGCAAAGAATCCTGTTGGAATTTTAATTGGAATTGTGTTGAATCTATAAGTCACTATGTGTAGAAGTGATGTCTTAAAAATGTTTCATTTTCCAATCCTTGAACACAGAATGTGCTTCCATTTATTTAAGTCTTTGATTTAGTTCAGCAGTGTTTTGTAGTTTTCCATGTGCAAGTCCTTTACATCCTTGGTTAATTTATTCCTACATATTGAATTCTTTTAGCTGCTATAGCAAAGGAATTTTTTTCTTAATATTCTCTTCAGATTGTTTATTGCTAGTGTACAAGAACACTGCAGATTTTGGCATGTTGTTCTTGTGCCCCACCACATTGCTGAATTCATTTATTAGCTCTAATAGCTTTGTTGTGGATTTTTCAGGATTTTCTATGTATAGAATCTTGTCATATACAAATAGGGAAAGTTTTACTTCTTCCTTTCTAATGTGGATGCCTTTTCTTTCTTTTTCTTGCCTAATTGCTCTGGCCTGAACTTCTAGTACAATGTTGAATGACAGTGGTGTCAGTGAGCATCCTGGCCTTGTTTCTGATCTTAGAGGGAAAACTTTCATTCTTTCACCACTGAGTATGATGTTAGCTGTGTGTATTTCATGTATGTCCTTTATCATATTGAGGAAGTTTCCTTCTATTCTTAGTTTTTAAACTGTTTTTATCAAGAAGGGGTGCTGGATTTTATCAAATGCCTTTTCTGTGTCAATTGAAGTGATCATGTGGTTTTGTCCCTTCATTCAGTTTATGTGGAGTATTACATTAATTGATTTTCTTATGTTGACCCACACTTGCATACCTGGGAAATATCCCAGCTGATAATGGCATAATAGTTCTTTTAATGTGCCATTGGATCAGGTTTGCTGAATTTGTTGAGGATTTTTGTATCTATATTCATAAGATATATTGGTCTGTAATTTTCTTCTCCTGTGGTATCTTTATCTGGCACTGGTATTAGGGTGATACTGGTTTCATAGAATGAGGAACTATTCCTGCCTCTCCATTTTTTGTTTTTGGAAGAGTTTGAGCATGATTGGTGTTGATTCTTCTTGGAATCTTTGGTAAAATTCATCAGTGATGCCATCTGGTTCTGGACTTTTCTTTGTTGGGAGGATTTTTTAAAAAATTATTATTTTTTTATTTCTCTCCACTCCCCCCACCCCACCCCAGTGTTGGGAGGATTTTGATTGCTGATTCAGTCTTTTACTTGTTATTGGTCTGTTGAGATCTTTTTCTTTTTCGAGTCAGTGTAAGTATTTTGTGTATTTTTAGGAAACTATCCATTTCATTTGGTGTTCTGTTTTGTTGGCTTATAGTCATTCATAGTATCCTCTTACAATCCTTTTAATTTCTGTTGAGTTGGTAGTAATGCCCCTCTTTCATTTCTGATTTTAATTATTTGTGTCCTCTCTCTTTTTTCTTTGTCATTCCAGCTAAAAGTTTGCCAATTTTTTTGACTTTTCAAAGAATCAACCTTTTTTTATTCCATTTTTAAAAAATCCTCTATGTCCACCCTCATCTTTGTTATTTCCATCCTTCTATTTTTTCTTTTCCTTTGGGTTTAGTTTGCTTCTTTTTCTAGTTCCTGTGGTCTTGAGGTTAGGTCTCTGATTTGAGACCTTTCTTCTTTTTTAACAAAAGCATTGAGAGCTATAAATTTCCCTATCAGCACTGCCTTTGCTGCATCCATTTTTTCCTCCAATTTTATTGATACATATTAATAAAGCATACAATTTATCCAAAGTGTACAATCAATGGTACTTGGTATAATCACATAGTTGTGCATTTATCAGTTCAATCGTTATTAAGGCATTTTCATAATTTCAATAATAATAATAAAAAAACAGACAGATGAACAAACAAGAAAATTCCTCACCTCTCAATCTCTCTGTATCCCCTGCTGTACATAGCCATTATTTCTGGCTATTCTTGCACAATTATTTGTTTATTAAGCAGTTTTATTGAGATATATTCACATACCATATGATCTATCCAAAGTGTATAATCAATGGCTTTTAGTATAATCACAATGTTGTATACTCATCATCTCAAAAAATTTAGAACAATTTCTTTACTCCAAAAAGTAAGCCTCCATTCCCCCTTAGCATTCCTTCTGCAGCCCTACATAACCACTAATCTAATTTCATCTTTATAAATTGATCTGTATTTACATTTTTATAAATGGAATCATACAATATATAGTACTCTGTGTCTGGTCTCCTTCACTTAATAAAATGCTTTTTTAAAAAACCTGATATTAATATTTTACAGTATTAACCTACATTTGTTCAGCTTCAAAGAAAAATGGTCTTATATATGCAGTTTTACCCATATTCATGTTTCATATAATGTATTTATATTTCACATAATATATTTAGTTCATAACAGGGCAGTCATACAGTATTTGTCCTTCTGTGTCTGACTTGCTTCACTCAACCTAAAGTCCTCCAGGTTCATCCATATTGTCATATGTTTCAGTACTTCATTTCTTCTTACCACTGCATAATATTCCATCATGTGTATACACCACAATTTGTTTATCCACTCATCAGTTGATGTACACCTGGGTTGTTTCCAGCTTTTAGCTACTGTGAATAATGCTGCTGTGAACATCAGTGTGCAGATGTCTATTCATGTCACTGCTCTTAGTGTTTCAGGTTATATACCTAGCAATAGTATTGCCGGATCTGATGGCAAGTCTATATTCAACTTCCTTAGGAACTGCCGAACAGTCCTCCACAGAGGCTGTACCATTCTATATTCTCACCAACAGTGAATAAGCATTCCTATCTCTCCATATCGTCTCCAACATTTACAGTTTTGTGACTTTTTAATAGCAGCCAGTCTAATAGGTGTGAAATGATATCACACTGTAGTTTTGATTTGCATTTCCCTAATTGCTAGTGATATTGAACATTTTTTTCAGGTGTTTCTTTGCCATTAATTTCTTCTTTGCAAAGTTGTCTTTTCAAGGCTTTTGCCCATTTTTAAATCGGATACTTTGTCCTTTTATTGTTGAGTTGTATGATCTCCTTATATATCGTGGATATTAAACACTTTTCAGATATGTGATTGCCAAATATTTTCTCCCATTGTCTTGGCTGTCTTTTCACCATTTTGACAAAGTCCTTTGAGGTGCAAAAGTGTTTAATTTTGAGGTGGTCCCATTTATCTCTTTTTCTTTTGTTGCTCATGCTTTGTAAGATTTAAGAAACTACTGCCTACTACAAGATCTTGAAGATGTTTTTCTACGTTTTCTTCTAGGAGTTCTTCTAGGAGTTTTATGGTTGTTGCTTTTATATTTAGGTCCTTGATCCACTTCGAGTTAATTTTTGTATAAAGGGTGAGATAGGGGTCTTCTTTCTTTCTTTGGATATAGCTCTCCAGTTCTCCCAGCACCATTTGTTAAATAGACTGTTTTGGCCCAGTAGATGTGAGGGTCCATTTCTGAGTTCTCTATTTGGTCCCATTGGTCAATCTGCCTGTCCTTATGCCAGTACCATGCTGTTTTGTTTTGTTTTGTTTTGTTTTGACCACTAGCTGAGTAATATGCTTTAAAGTCAGGAAGTGAGAGACCTCCAACTTCGTTCTCCTTTTTTAAGACATTTTTGACTATTTGGGGCCCCTTACCCTTCGAAATAAATATGATTATTGGCTTTTCGATTTCTGCAAAAAAGGCTGCTGGGATTTTTATTGGGCTTGTGTTGAATCTGTAAATTAGTTTGGGTAGAATTGTTATCTTAAAGATATTTAGTCTTCCAATCCATGAACACATAATGTCCTTCCATTTATTTAAGTCTTCTTCAGTTTCTTTTAGCAATGTTTTGTAGTTTTCTGAATACAAGTTCTTTATGTCCTTGGTTAAGTTTATTCCTAAATATTTGATTGTTTTAGTCGCTATTATAAATGGAATTTTAAAAATTTGATATCCTCCTCAAAATGCACATCAGTAGTATATAGAAACGCTATTGATTTTTGCAAATTAAAATTGTATACTGATACTTTGATATGTTGTGTTTTCCTTTTCATTCACCTCAATATATTTCCTAATTTCCCTTGATCTTTCTTCTTTTATCCATTAGTGTTTAAGACTGGGTTGTTTAACTTCCACATATTTGTGAAGTTTCCATTTCTCTCGCTGTTATTGACTTTTAGCTTCATTCCATTGCAGTTGGAGAAGACGTATTTATGATTTCAATATTTTTTAATTTATTGAGACTTGTTTTGTGACCTAACACATGGTCTATCTTGGGGAATTTCCCATGTGTGCCGGAGAAGAATGTGTATTCTTTTGTTGTTGTTGTCTGAAGTGTTCTATATATATCTTTTTGGTCTAGTTGGTTTATAGTATTTTTCAAGTCTTCTACTTCCTTATTGATCTTCTGTCTAGATGGTCTATCCATTATTGAAAGTGGTATATTGAAGTATCCTGCTATCAATGTAGAACTGCCTATTTCTCCTTTAAATCTGTCAATATTGGCTCCATGTATTTTGGGGCTCTGCCATTAGGTGCGTACATTTAAAAAATTGTTGTGTCTTCCTGTTGAGTTACCCGTCTATCAGTATGTAGTGACCTTCTTTATCCCTCATAAAAGTGTTTGACTTAAACTCTATTTATCTGATATTAGCATAGTTATGCCATACAATCATAACTTTTGGTTACTATTTCCATGGTATCATTTTTCCATCCTTTAAATTTCCATCTACTTGAGTATCTTGTAAATCTCTTATAAACAGTACGTATTTGGGTCATGATTTTTTATCTATTCTGCCAAGCTCTGCCTTTTGACTGATAATCCGTTTACATTTAAAGAAATTGCTGATAATGCAAGACTTTCTTCTGCCCTTTTGCTGTTTGGTCTTTTTAAGTATTATACCTTTTTTGTCCCTCCATCTTCTGTTAATGCCTATTTTCATATTTATTTGATTTTTTTGCCAGGTTCCATTTGGTCACTTCTCATTTCCTTCTGCATGTATTTTTCAGATATTTTCATTGTGGTTACCATGGGACTTTAATTTAACATCCTAAATCTATAACAATCATGCTTGACTTGATGCAAACTTAACTTCAATAGCATTTATAAACACTGCTCCTATACCCCTCTGTCCCCCCACCTTTTTCTTTTACTTGTTACAAATTTTATCTGTATACATTGTATGGTCCAAAACTATAGATTTACCATTACTTTTTAGGCATTTGCATTTTAGAACCTGTAAGAAGGAAAAAGTGGAGTTACATACCAAAGAATACAATACAATATTACTGGCATTTATAATTATCCATATAGCTACCTTTACAAGAGATCTTTATTTCTTTATGCCGCTTCAGTCTAGTGTCTGGTGTCCTTTCCTTTAACTCTGAATAACTCCTTTAGCATTGCTTGTAAGACAGGTCTAGTGGTGATGAACTCACTCAAATTTTGTTTATCTGAGAATGTCTTAATTTTGCCATCATTTTTGAAAGACTCTCTTGCTGGATATAAAATTCTTGGTTGGAGATTTTTTTCTTTCAGCATTTTAAGTATTTTAGCATACTGCCTTCTGCCCTCCACAGTTGCTTTTGAGAAATTGGCACTTGATATTATTGGCACTCTCTTGTACATAACATATTGCTTTTCTCTTTGCAGCTTTCAGGACTCTCTCCTTGTCCTTGGCATTCTAGTTTAATTTCTATGTGTCTGGGTGTGGTTCTCTTTGAGTTTTTTATCTTTGGGTTTCATTGAGCTTCTTGAATGTGTATGTTCATGTCTTTCATTAAATTTGGGAAGTTTTCTGCCATTATTTCTTTGAATATTCCATCTGCCTCTTTCTCTCTTTCTTCTTCTTCTAGGACTCCTATGATGCATATATTAGTTTGCTTGAAGGTATTCCACAGGTCTCTTGGACTCTTTTCTCTTTTCTTAATTATTTTTTCTTTCTGCCTAAGTAATTTCATTTGTCTTTGTTTGAGTTCAATGATTCTTTTTTTTTTTTAAAGATTTATTTTTATTTACTTAATTCCCCTCCCCTCCCCCAGTTGTCTGTTTTGTGTGTCTTTTTGCTGCGTCTTGTTTCTCTGTCCGCTTCTGTTGTCGTCAGCGGTACGGGAAGTGTGGGCGGCGCCATTCCTCGGCAGGCTGCTCCCTCCTTCGCGCTTGGCGGCTCTCCTTATGGGTGCACTCCTTGCGCGTGGGGCTCCCTTACGCGGGGGACACCCCTGTGTGGCACGGCACTCCTTGCGCGCATCAGCACTGCTCATGGGCCAGCTCCACACGGGTCAAGGAGGCCCGGGGCTTGAACCGTGGACCTCCCATGTGGTAGACGGATGCCCTAACCACTGGGCCAAAGTCTTCCACAAGTTCCAATCTGCTTTTGAAACCCTCTAGGGAATTTTTCATGTTTTTGTTTGTGGCCTTCAACTTCTTTCTCTTTATTGAGATTCTCATATTATTTATCTGTAATTTTCATGATACCCTTGAGTTCTTTCTCTGTGTGTTTTCCTTTATCTCCTTGGGCATATCAAAGTTCATTTTTTAAAAAGTCTTTGTCTAATACATCCAAAGTCTCATCTTCTTCGTTTATGGTTTCTGAATTTTCATTTTGTTCCTTTGGATGGGCCATCATTTTCTGTTTCTTTGTTTGTCTTCTCATATTTTGTTGCACATGGTATATTTTAAATATTTTAACATGTTGACTCTGGGATTTAGTCCCTGGGTTCTTTGTTTCTTAAATTTGTATCCAGGTAGTTATATGGGAGAGATTTCCTTGTGTGCCAGGAGTTAATAGAAATGAAAGCAAAAAACACCTTTCACATTTTTTGCAAATTGGCTCTTCATTGGCTGGTACTCTCCTTCAAAGCTTAGCCTGCCTATCAAGAAGATCAGCCTGTGGTAAAAATGAAGTGCAGGGTTCTCTCTGATTTTTTGAGCCTGTGCCTTGTCCTGGGCTTGTGCTCACTTGTGGCCTTAGGAAATTCCCCATTTATAGGAATACAAAGGTCCCCTCTACTCCCAATGAAATGAACTTTCCCACCCTTCTGGATGCTCTATTATATTTCTTAAAAGCAGATAATCCTTTGCCCCAGATTGCTTTGACTTACTTGTTTCTTACACTGCTTTTTAGCTGTCCACAAGCTGCTGCTTCTGCCTGCAGGGCAAGTTCTGGGAGGATTAGTCAGAACTGAGTGTCCTGGTTCAGTCTTTCAGATTGCCTCCTGATAGGTTGGCACTGACATACAGGCAAACTAGAACACACATAGGGTTTCTGCTGCTCCCTTCAGAACAGGGCCAGAGATCCACAATGGGACCATGGGCTGGCTCCACACTACTCCAGAGAGGAGGTAGTGGAGAGGACAGCAATGGCACCATGAGCTTCTCCTACCAGTTTGTAGCTGCATTTTCTTGGTTTGGCACTCACCCAGTTTTGCCATTTAACTGTTTGAGAAAGATGGCTCTAGTAGTTTTTGCTATTTGTTTAAAGATTCTGTGGAGCAACTCTACCCTAGAGTATCTGAGGCTGTGGTCTTGGTCAACCAGAAGCCCATTGGAAGCTTTTGAGTGGGGTGTTAGTCCTCTCAGATCAGTGATTTGAGGGTGCTGGCTTTGTCAGCCGAATATAGGGTAAAAAGATCCTGCAGTATTCTGTGTCTGAGGAGACAATGACCTGGATATGGCCTTGGCTGTGAGAGCAAAATTGAAGACCCCAAATTGCAGAGTTCTGAAAAATAAAACAGTTTCTGTCCATGAGAAGAATCTAGTGAAATTGTGGACAGACCCACCACGCATGGGAAAATATTTATGCCTAAAGCTTCTTCCACCTCTTTGGTTGTGAATTGGAAAACCAGTTCTGACATTTTGGGATGGGATTTCTTAAAAAGCCTGTTCTTAAAAAACTGAACATGTATGAAGTTTCTTCTAAATGATAGCAATAAGAAGAATAAGAATACTCAGAATAATAAAGTCTGACTCACAAGAGAGGAACTGCCTGATCTCTGAGTTTAGGGTATATTGTTCCTTCTTCCCTATGCACTCCTGAGATCCTAACCCAAACAAAATGGATGCCACCATTTGGCTGCTTAGTTCTTCTTTTTAAGTCTAGAGATGGGTCTTCCTGAGGAAACATGAGGATCCTTGAGGAACTCTGTTGGGGATGATTTAGCTGGATTTCATACTTTACCCTGTTCACCCTGGGAGCAATTCCATGTCTGTGTGTGGGAGTATTGTGGAGCCACATGCTTCTGGGAGACTCATTCCTTAGAATTATTCCTTGGGACAATAAGCCATTCTTGGTGTATCATAACTGTGGCTCTGCTACTAGTAGCTTGGTTCCCTTGCGCCATTGTTTGGCTTGGCTTAGCCTCTGCCCACCACTCCCTGCCAGACTTCCCTCTTCCCGCAGCCAAGACTGTTCAGGCAGTGAAACCTTTGTAGGATGTCTGCCTGCCTGGCTGGATATTTTCCTGTTGCCTGTGGTCACATCCCCAGACACCCACCTACAGGCCCCTGGTGTTGGCCCCTCCCCCTGTCCCAGCCTGTTTGTCAAGTCTCCTTGGCTTGAACTACCCGCCAAGCCCAGATTGTGACACTATCCCAAGGGCAGCTGTAGCTCTTCAGCTGGGCTTCATGGTGGCCTTGGAGTGCTTCCTCCTTCCCACCCAGCGCCTAGAGGCCCCTGGAATGTTGAGAGAAAGCTTTGACCTAGACCTGGCTCACCTCACACCATAACTAACTGGTTTATGGTAGCATGCAATAAAACCTCAGACAAGCTTGACTCAAATTTTTAAAGGGCCAGTTCCAACCACTCCATATCACCCTAGCAGAAGCGTAGTGCTCATTTTACTTAAGAACCTCACTCTAGCGTTGGAGTGGGTGAAATGTGTCTTCAGCATCTCACAGGACCCTATTTCTTGGCTTATTTCTACCTGTGATCTGGACTTTTCCATGGTATGCCTTCCTGTGGTAATAGGAGTTTTGGCTTTTTGAACATAGTTCTCTGAACTAAGAGTAGCCAATATTTCATTGACAAAGGACCAAGATATCCACCTTCCCATAATTCACTTAGTCATTAAAATATTTCTTCTCTGCCAGCTATGTCTCTGTTAATCACTTTAGGTCTTTTAAGAGCTGTACCAGTCCTTCTAATCTCTGTATACCAGTATGCCATAATTAAAATAATGTTTTCCCTTTGCATGTGATTTAAGGACTGAACCTGAAAATAATAACAGGACTGAAATATTGGCCACTCCTACAATGAGAGATTGGAGGATAATAATAACAATGATGGTAATGCTAACCAACATTTATTGAGCACCTACTATATGCCAGGCTCATTAAAAAACACATTACATACACTACTATTGAAGCCTCATGATGTCTTTACCCTATGAAGTAGATTATAGTTTTGTCCCATTTTATAAATGAGGAAACAGGTACAGAGGCTAAATAATTGCCTAATTTCAGAAAATAAAGCAATTGGGTAGCCAGGCATGAAATAAAGGCCAAATGACACTAGAGTGTGTATTGTTAGCTCTATGCTATTCTAGATCTCTATGGTAGATGATTTTTCACTCTTAATTAAATATGGGAGAAATGGTAGATTTTTTTCAGTAATTGAAAATAACTGGGAATTATTTATTATGTTTACATCAGTGTCAGCTCTTCACAGTAAAAAAATTAAAATAACTTTCTGGAATTTCAAAGTATATAATGCAAACCTAATTTCACCATTCTGCAATAACTAGTGTTCACGTGTGATGTTTTATTTGGTATTTTCATTGTCAATGTTTTCTAATTTTATATTATTAATACAAGTAATTTAAAAAGGTATAGAGAATAAAAAAGAAGTAAATAAAAGTCATCCCAAGTTCTGCTATATTATTAGTTTTCCAGACTGTGTGTGTATGAAAGTGTTGGATCATATTACTTTATAATCCAATCTTTGTAATTTAAAAGTATTTTATAAGTGGCTTTCATGTAAAAGAATATTCTCCCATGACACTTCTATTAGTTTTCTATTTCAGCATAACAAATCACCACAATTCACTGGCTGAAAACAGCACACATTATTATCTCACAGTTTCCATGGGTCAGGAGTCCAGACGTGGCTTAGCTGGGTCCCTTGCTCGGGGTCTCACAAGGCTGCTACCACGGTGTAGACCAGGCTGCCATCCCATCTGGGGGCTGCACCAAGAAGAATCCACATCCACGCTCATTCAGGTTATTGGCAGAATTCATTCCCTTGAGGTTGTAGGTCTGAAGACCTGCCTTCTTCCTGGCTGTTGGCTGTTGGCTGGAGCTGCCATTAGGTCCTAGAGCCTGCCCGCAGTCCCCTGCCATGTGGCCCTCTCCATGGGCAGTTCACAACGTGGTGGCCGGCTTCTTCAAGGCCAGCAGAAGAGCCTCTCTAGGGTGTGCTAGCAAGATGAGCAACACAGACCCCCCCCACTGCCCAGATCATATCCTAATCATAGGAGTGATGACCCATCTCCTTTGCCATAGTTGTTGGTTAGAAGCAAGTCCCCTCGAGGGGAGGGGATTATACCGCATGTGAGCCATTTGAAACTAAGCTATGTTCCAGTTTTTTAGTGCTCTCATTTATAAAATGAACCCCTTGCATTTGAACATCAGCGTTTCAAATTTCTTTTTTTGTTGTTATAAAATAAAGCTCCAGTGGTCACCCTTGTGGATAAATCTTTTCATATGCCCTTAATTATTTCCTTCTTGTGAATGATAAGAAATGGTTTTGCTGAGTAAAATTCACACATTTTAATGACAATTGATAGTGTTGTTAAAGTGCTCCCCAGAGGTTATTCTGATATACACCCCCCCACACCCTGCCCCATGTACAGGGGGCACATGGGCCATTTTAGTGAACGAAGCTGAGTTAATATTCGTGAAGGGTGTCAGCAGATCTCAGCACTCTGGAAGGCCATATGTACTTATTAAGTAAAATAAAATTGTGTTGTTTCACCCTCACAGCAATCCTGTGAGAGTGGTACTAGGATTATGCCCATTTTCTAGAGGAGGAAGATAAGGCCAGAAGGGTTAAGGAGACAGATGAAGGTGTGGACGGCACCCAGGCTCCCTCACTTATCAAGCACAGGACTTTCCACCAGTTACTTTTCATCTCCTCTGTCAGGTGAGGCTAACAAAACTTACATCACCTTCCCCCCATCAAAGGAGCTAATGCTTGGGCAAGAAACTGGGAGCCGTAGACCAGAGCTTCTCACCCTCGGTAGAATCACCCAGGGAGCTTAAAAAACTCATGACGCCTGCAGCCCTGGCCCACTTTCTGATGTCGTCAGCCTGGGTGGTGGCCTGGGCATCAGGATTATTTGAAAGCTCTCCAGGTGACGCTAATGGGCAACCAGCGCTGAGAACCCCTGCTAGCGCATCCCACACTTGGGAGGGATTATTGTTGTCTACAGCTGAGGAAGCAACATCCAGTTCTTGCTCTCTGCTCTGAGCGGTCAGGAAATGGCCCATTTGGGTCAGGCTGGAATCAAGCCTCTTATCTTAAACTCCAGTCAACTCTGTCCGCTGAAGTCAGTTGGGGAAGCCATTAACTACCTGCTGTTTACCCTCCGGTGTGGGTCCCAGGGCAGTGGGGCGTCCGCGTCAGCTGTGCTGCCAGGGCTGAGTTTCAGTGGAACCCGCTGCTGCTGCTGCTGCTGCTGCTGCTGCTGCTGTTTTTCTAGGAGCCAAGGTAGCTCCTCACATCTGAGCTTCAGCTCCCTGCTGCCTGTCAGTCACAGCTGCTCGGCTGAGGCTGAGGGACCAGACGCCTGGCCGCCCGCCACTGGAACTGGGTAGCAGATTTGCTGAGGTGTCTTTGGGGCCAGGCCAGCCTTCCACCTCACCGTGAGGCCTGGGGATGAATTTCTCTGAGCAGCCAAATGCGGCTCAATCAACAGAACGAAAGGCTTGGCCACATTGCCCCAGTGTGACAGAGAAGGCAGCGCCAGCCTCTGTCTCTCTCCTGCATGTGATGAATCGCCAGGGGTATGTGTGCCTACCATTTTACCAAGGTTGATCACTACCCAGTGGTCATGGGAGAAAATGATAAAATGATGGTATAGAAAAATTCCCAGAGAGAGGCAAGGAAGGAAATGGAAAACTCATGTGTGAGTTGGGCCTACTATGTGTCAGGTGTTGTATGGTCACATTAGACAGGGGATCTCACTGCATCTGAGCCTCACAACAAGCGCAAGGATTAGACATGGTTGTTTCTTTTTTGCAGGTGAAGAAATTAAACCTCAGAGAAGTGTCCTTGGGCAGGACACACAGCTAGCAAATGGCAAGGCCAGGATTCACCCCTTGGCCCGTCGGCCTCTGCAGCCTTTGTTCTACACCACTCTCCTTCTCCAGTCGGGAAGGGAAATTTTTGATCCAGCTAGATTATTTTTTGTTGGTTTGATCCTTCTCATTAGGAAGATTGCCAGCAGGGTCCATCCTTGGTCCCAGTGTGCCATACTGAAGGTAGCTGTTGTCGTGGTTCAGCTTCCCCGCGGAATTAATTTGGGTAACGTTAGCTGCTCTAACAGACAGACACCGAAATCTCAGGAGCTGAACACAACGGACATTTCCTGCTCACACAGAGCATGGCAGAGCGCGTGGAGAGGCCTGCAGCCACTGGGGAGCCAGGCTCCTTCTCTTGCTCTGCGCCCCCAGGCTTCAGCATCAGCTGCTAGGTAGTCTGTGGTCTGCCTCTGGAAGACAGACAGGGGCAGGGGGCCTGCGGAACCCAGGTGAGGGCGCAGTATCCTTCACTTCCATCTGCCAGAATTCAGCCATGTGCCAACATCTGGTGCAAGGAGAGCTGGGAAATGTATGTAGCCGTGTGTCAATGAAGAAAAGGGTGTGGATTCTAGTGACTGGGGACCCTGGCCTGTGCCAGGAACACCCCTGTCTTTATTCCTTGACCTTGCCCACTTGACCCTACCCACCCCCTTTTCAGAAACCCATCTGGTGCTCCCTTCCAGCTCTCCTCCTGTTGGCAATGACTTTCTACCCAAGTTCTGCCCTTGGCGCATAGGTCAGGACAGGAGCACCACGGGGGTACCTGGCCGTGGCTTTGCTGGTAGTTGCCACCTGCCTATACCCAAGTGGCCCCTTGGCCATAATCCGTGGGCCTCTCCGCAGAGGGCTGGCTGCCCTTCTGCTGGCCCTTCTGAGGAGGGAGGCAGTATGGAGAGGCTGCCGACCATGGCCTTAACTCCTCATTTGGTGAATGGGCACGAATGCCAGAGACTCTGAATTCACAGCCCTGGCTGCTCTTCCTGCAGCATCTCCTCCTCTGTTCTCCTTTTTCTCAGCTCTGTTAGCTTCGGGCCCCAGGGGGAAGATGAGCTTTACAGTGAGGGACGGTAGGGATTTTTCACACCTGCCAATTTTGACATTCCAAGTCAGCAGGAGGCGTGCTGCCAAGCTCCTGCTGTAGAGGCGCGTCCTTAAGACGAACACTCTTCTCGTCGGATGTTCACCATCGTCTGTGGGTAAGGACGGTTAAAACTTGTAATTCCCCTGAGAACAAACAGGTCAAGGAAAAGCTCGGTCAGTGCGAGTGTGAATTCTTCTGCTATCTGCCCTCCCCAGGTAAAAGTGCCCCTATACCCTTCCTTCTGGCAACCCTGGATGGGGTGGGCAGTCAGGACTCAAACCTGTGTGTCTTTGCCAGGACACTTTCCAGAAATGTTAAAGGCAGCCTGAGGAAAAATTATGACCGAGCAAAGTTGATCTAGGATGCTTCTTACAGCAACTTCCAGGAGAGACCTCTTTACATTTTAGCAGGAAAGGTCCAGACCCAGAAAATTTGACGAGCTCAGAATAGCTGGCCAAGATGGGGCAGAAAGAGGGCGGTGGCCCAGGGGAGACAGGCTCTGTCACACGGTGGCTGGAAGCCTGGAGGAGGTGGGCTGGGCTAGGGGGCCACAGGCAATCACCACCCCCTGCTCCCATCCTCACCTAAGGCAAACCCACGGGAACCACGCCTTCCCCCTTACCCTTTGTTTTAGGCCCTGGAAGCAAACAAGAGGATTCATGGGAAAGTGGCGAGTTAAAGACCAGTAGGGAAGGAGGCTGAGCAAGGCTGTGGCAGCAGGGAAAGCCCCATGGAGGTGGCCTGTCCCCATAGTCACTTAGCCAATGGCCTTTGGTGGATCACTGTCAGTCACTACATGTTCCTCATGGACTTTGGACCCAAGTGGAAGCGTCTTTTTCCCATTCAAAACAAGCCCTTAATATTACCTTTATCCTAAGGGCTCAAAAGAGCACAAAATGAGTTTTGCCTGGGCCCTGGGATCCCCCCGATGCCCTGGGTGGGGAAGATACTTTGTGGTGGGTGTGGGGGCTTCCAAAGGGCGTTCGTCGCCACGCCAGAAACTGAAAGCACAGCCAGAGCAGAGGATGGCGGGTGGCCTGCCATGTAGAGACAGACTGCTAGAAATTTCGGAGGCGTTTCCAAGGAATCTTCAACCTACTCCACATTCCTTTCACTGTGGGAAAAGGCCTGGGATTTCAGCTCTGATGCTTTCCAGTCTGTTTTTCAGCTTGGCTGACACTCTGGGGCTAGGGATCCATGCGCATGCGTGCGTGCATCATCCAAATTGGCACTGTCTAAGAAGCTGGCGCTCCTCGCCACCCAGCTTCATCTGTGGAGTGTCTGGCCTCTTGGACCAAAGCCCTGCAGTGCCCCTCGCCAGTGCTCCCACAATGCCTTGCACGCATTTCTGTGGTTTCCTGAACCACACCGTTTTCCAGTGATCTGTTTATATGTCTGTCTTAATCACTACACTGAGCCCCTTGAGAGCAGAGCAATGTCTTATATTTTATATTTGTCCAAGCTCTAGCACCCAGGTCAGTGCCTGGGCCCAGGGTAGGTGCTCAGTAAACATTTACTGAATGGATGAACTGTGTAAGAGGACTGAAGAGTTATCAGAGGAAGAAACTATGGGCACGAAGCTAGAACCATGACTAAAAAGAGGACAGGAGGAAGGAACTGGAATAAACCAATCCACGAGACAAGGACATAGAACAAAGGGAAGCCTTACCCACGGCTGGCAGGACAATGAATGAATCAGCACTTTGGTGTCGCCTGGTGAATCTACACATGCACAAACCATATGACCCTGCAAGCCCATCCTGAGGCACATGCCCAAGAGAAACTCTTGCACACTTACCCAGGAGATGTGTGCAAGAGCGTTCATGGAAGCATGGTTCACAATAGCCCCAAACCGGAAACAACCCAGGTGCCTGGCAATAATAGAATGGACAAGTATGTTACAGTATATTTCTTATAATGGAGTACTATAGAGTAGCACAAATGAAGGGACTGTGGTTACTTACATCAACATGGTTGAACCTCAAAAGTGAGCTGTTGATAGGAAGAAGCAAGTCACAGAGCAAGTCAGAGTATGGTTCATTTGCATAAAGTTCAGAAAAGGAAAAATGAAGCAATTGTTCAAGGATACATATATAGGTAATGAAAAAGAGAAAGGAAATCAAGGGGGAGATGAACACACAATTAAGGATAGTGGTTATCTCTGGTAGGGAGTGAGAGGGGAGTTCAGTTGATGGACAGATGAGGCACACGTCTCCTGGGTAAGTGTGCAAGAGCCTCCAAAAAAGGATGACTTTTCACTGTGCCTGTTTTTCCATGAGAAGTTATTGTGGAGAAGTTGATGAACAAAATTTTACATCTCATTCTATGGTGGGCTGCAAAAATGGCCATAAACTCTTCTCTTCCCTATAGCCATACTCTTGCAATGTTCGTGGCTTTAGTCTGGCCATGTGACACGACTCAGTCAAATAGGACAAGAGCAGGCACAGCATCAGCAGAGACTTGAAAAGTGCCTGTGTTTGGGGGCTTGCTGCATGGGGACCCTGCCCCTACATGAATGAGCCTGGAACAGCTGGCTGGAGGGTGAGATTCCATGTGAAAGAGACACAAAGTCCATCACGGCCGGGAGCAGCCCCCAGCTGACCTGGCAGCTGACCAGAGATGCACGGGCACGCCCAGCTGTCAGCCCAGCCTGGCACAGGTCAGAAAAATTGCTGAATGTAGTCCAAGTTGCTGACCCACAGAATCATGAACTAACTAGTTGCTGGTCCAGTTAGCTTTGTGTAAAGCATTCAGAGGATAGTAGATGCTCAGTAAAAAGGAGCTTCCTTCTTCCCTTTGCCCGCACAATCACTCTGTCTCTAAACTTGATAAAGGGAAAAACATCCAGGTAAAGCTTCAAATGAGGCCAGCTCAAATAGGACCTGTGACTTTTTGTGCATGGAGGGATCATCTGCTTGACTCGCACAAGTCATGCTTGGACTGATGGGCCTTCTGTCTGTGGCAAAGCATATTTTTCCAAAGATGGCCATAACAGTATTTCCAGTCCCACATGCTCTGCCAGAACCTTGCCACATCCCATGGAGAGATAGAGTTGATGTTGCCTCCCCTCGAACACTGGATGGTGGGTCTTTGTGGCAGCCTTAACTACTAGAATATAGCAGATATGACAATATGTGACTTCCAAAGCCAGGTTGTAAAAGATGATAGAGCTTCTGCCTGTGTCTTTCTCCCCCCTGTCCCCTTGCCCACTCACCCTTCTCTCAGAACAGGCACCTCTGGAGTCCTGCACCACCATGTAAGAAGTCTGGCAGCCCTGTGGCCGCCATGTTGGCAAAAATCACATGGCGATAGAGATAGAGATGCCCGAGATGACCTCAGCCCCAGCCTCTTTCTAACTACCACCTCACGAGAAACCCCCAAGCCAGACCTTTGCAGCCAAACCACTCCCAAATTCCCCAGCCACAGAAATTGTCTGAGATGAGCAATGACTGTTGCTGTTTTGGGCCACTACATTTCAGAATGAAATTTTATGCGGCAATAAATGACGACACCCCCACCCCTTTCAGGGCAACAGGCAACTTTTCCATGACAGTGCCTGGCAGAGTTAGCAGACAGGGCGTGGGTGGTATGCACGATACACAGTAGAGAACTCGAGGCTGGTGCTTGCCAAGGGGAGGGTAAACACGGGAGCCAGGCAGTAGCAGACAGTGGGCACACAGTCAGAACTGAAGGGGACAGAAAATTGGGAAGGAAGTGCTGCATTAATAAGGATAGGAAAGAGGAAGCTTAAACAATTTTTTGAAGGAAACGCTCTTCTGCATCTTTCAAGTAATCACGCTAATGTAGCCCAGTTGACTAACATCCAAATGGTATCCAATGTTACCATTTGATGGTAACAATGATGATAGCTCACTGTGGGTACCTACTATGGGCCAGGAACTGCTCTACGTGCATTACAGGTATTAAATAGTTTGTCATGTCACCACCCCATTAAAAAACATTCTATTATCACCCCATTAAAAAAATGATACCGAAGATTGTGCAATGAATCAATGGCAGAGTTGAGATTTGAACCTGGTCGACTGGCTCCAGAATTCATACTTTTACTCCCAAACTGCTGTTTCTCAATAATTGTTAAACAAAAGAATGAAAGAACAAATGTTTCTTCATAGAAAATTTCTATGAAGTAATCTATAAGCAAATGTCAAAATCTTAGAAGACCATAATGGGGAGTCTTGTTAAAAATGTTCAATGTAATGTTTCAATAGAAAAAAATTTAAATCCTGCTCGCTAAATTGTGAAAATAAGAATTATGAACAAAATGCTATAGTCCACATTCAACCAGATGTGGGTTTTATGCTTTCCTCACTTTTTTTTTTTAAGCATGAGGAAAACCTCATGTACCTATTAATAATTAACAATAAAAACCTGTATAAAAGAGGAGGAAATTATACACTTATTAAAAACTCCTCAATAAACATTTTGAAATAAGCATGTGCAGCATGAAGCAATGCCAATGACTTAAAGTTTATTAGACACGCAGATCCAATAACAAGATTTTGCTTCATGCCAGCAATGGATACCTCCCTAGTTGAAGCCGGCACCTTCTCTTGCCTGGCTTTGGCCATCACCTCCTCACCGAGCTTCCTGCTTCCACTCTCACCACCCTACAGTCCATCCTTCACATTGTAGCTGGGGTGACCTTTGAAAGATGGAAGTCAGATGGTATCCCAGGAAGTTTTAAACAGTGGGGTTTTTGCCTGCCTCTAGGACTTCACCTCGGGCCTCATTCTTGTCCCTCTCTGACCCAGCTTCTGGCTTCCAACTTCCACCGGACTGGCCTTGGTTCTGCTTCTTGAAAACATACCCTTGAGGCTTTGATTTACAATTCCCTCTGCCTTCAGGTCTTCCCCTGATTGCTCCCTTCCCATCATTTGGGTTTCAGCAAATATGCTGCCTCTTTAGAGAGCTGTTCCCCAGCCATCTTTTCTAAATTAGTCACCCATTGTTCTTGTTGGTCGCCTCACCTTGTTGGTTTCCTTCATTGCACATGTTACTAGCTGTATTATCTTGGACATATATTTGATCTCTTCTTTATTTTCTGTCTCCCCTATTTCAGTTAGCTTTAATTATTACTAGCTGTATAATCTTGGACATATATTTGATCTCTTCTTTATTTTCTGTCTCCCCTATTTCAGTTAGCTTTAATTATATAACAAACTACTCTAAATCGGAATGACCTAAGTCAATCATTTAATTACTCTTGATTTTGTGGGCTGGCAACTTGAACTAGGCTTGGGCCTGGGTCAGGCGTGACTGATTTTGCCTGAGTCTGCTCATTCGTCTACTATCAGCTGATGGGTCAGCTGGGATTGGGTGTTCATAATAGCCTTGTCTGAGAAGGCTAGGGACGTCACATGTCCTCTCCTCCCCTAGCAGGCTAGTCCTGCCTTGTTCACATGGTAGTCACAGGAATGCAAGAGCTTGAGAGTGGAAATGTTAAGGCTTCTTGAAGTCTAGGCGAGGAATTGGCCCAACATCACTTCTTTTGCTTTCTATTGGTCAAACAAGTCATGAGGCCATCCCAGATCCAAGGGATATGGTGACAGACCCCACCTCATGGTGAGAGGAGCTGCAAAGTATGGTGGCTCTTGTTGCACTTTATCCTCCCCGCCCCCCCACCCCCACCCTAGATTGTGAGTCCCTGGAATCAGGGCCTTGGCCCTGCTCCAGGCACTGGTGTTTGGAAGGTACTGCTGAGAAGCCCAAGACTGTGCTCCATGCTGGTCAATCCCAGGTTCAGCCATCCTTTTGGTTTAAGCTATTCAAGATGTGGCAATTCTGCCTTTCGCATTAGCCCACTTTGGAATGCAACCACCAACAGAGAAACTGTCGCGTTAGAGAAAAATTACCTGAGCTGGAATGGCGGGAGGGGGCGGGGGTAATATGAGAAGCTTCAAATTAAAGAGTGAGACCGAAAATCTGTCAAGTTCTGTAAGATAAAAAGCTTCTCAAAAGGGCACATCTGTCAAGACTACATCTACATGGGCCATCAGGACTGGGAACGAGGTCAGCCCGAAGCCAGTGTCCTCCCTCCAAGCCAGGCCTGTGGAGAGAGTGGAAGGATTTGGGCCAAACTCAATTGGATCTAAAAAATCCAGGGCTCTGTCTCCTATCTAAAACAAAACAAAACAAAAAAACCCTCTTAAGTTGGCAAGAGACGCCAGCCAGGGCAGCTTCATCCCTGCTGTGGCCTTGGATTCTGGCGAGGACCTGGTGATTTCCCCCTCCTCTCACCTGCAGAGTTTCAAAATGGACTCCCTAGAAATGTATTCCATGTTTTAGAAGTAAGTCGTTAAATTAGTCAGTCCATCAACCAGTATTTAGACATGACCTACTCTACTTGCAACACTGTACTGAATATCTTGGGGACCACAAAGAAGTGGGATGGTTCTGCCTTCAGAGAACTTACTAGGGCCACACAGCCCTCTGGAGGTACTGGCAATGAAGGCTGTCTGCAAGCAGCACCCCTCGCAGTACCCTTCCTTTCTTTGAAGGAGAATGGGGGAGGGGGAGCAGCCCCACGTCTATTAAGACTATAATTTATTGAGCAATTAAAATGTACAGCCATCCTGCTAAGTACTTTATTATGCAATTGAATCTTTAGAACAACCCTCTTTGAGGTACTATTACTTTCACTCTTTTATTGATGGAAACTGGGGGCCAACATTGCAGGACTAAAATGGCCAAGTCAGGGTTTCAACCCAAGTGTCTTTGTTTGCCATAGGGCTGCTGATACAAAGTGCCAGAAATGGGTTGGCATCTATAATGGGAATTTTATTTAGGGGAAAAGCTTATGGTTCCTAGGCCATGAAATGTCCAAATCAAGACATCAACAGAGAGGCTTTCTCACCAAAGTCAGCTACTGGTGATCCTGGGGTCCTGCCACATGGTGAAGCAAGATGGCGGAAGAGGTCCCTGCCTTTCTCTCTGGGCTCACTGTCTCCTGGAGCTCAGCTGTGGGCAACCAGGCATAGGGCTTGTCTCTTTCCGGGCCTCCTCTATCAGTCTCGACTGCGCCACTTTCTTCCAGGGTACAGCTGTGGGTCATCAGGTATGTGGTTTATCTCTTCAGCCTTGAACTTCTCCATGGTCCCAGTCTCTTGGGGGCCTCGGGTTTCAGCTTTGGCTGCTAGCTATCCTCAAGTCCTCTCACATGACCAGGTCAAAATGGCAGCTTCCTCTCTCTGTCTTCCTCATCCTCTGTGTCTGTTTATATATGGCCCAAGGAGAGGGTGGAGACCCAACCTGAGTCATGCCTCCCTGACGGAGTCCAATCAAAAACTAATAGATAATCAGGCGATCTAATCAAGGTCCCGTAACAGAATCTAATGCCATCAAAGGGGCTCTCACGCACAAGAGTGGATTAGTTCAAAAACATAATCTCTATTTGGGATTCCCCAGATTCAAACTGTCACACCAAGTTTGCCAAACTCCAGGTTAGGACTCTTTCCTGGCTGCCCAATGGGAGGGTATCAATAACAAGGCCATTGGTAACGTTTACCGAGTTCTTATTGTGTGCCAGTCTTTACGTATGTTATTTTATTTAATCCTTGCCATAACCTTAGGAAGGTTGTGTCCACTTCACAGGTGAGGAAACTGAGACACAGGGAGATTCGAGAACTCAGGACATTCTTGCCTAAGGTCACAAAGCAGGTCAGGGTGGTCCTGAGTGTCCTCCCCAGTTCGGGAGCTGATGGTAAACGCACTCTTGTTCAGGAGAGCTGTCATCCTATCCAACCACAAGTACTTCCAGGACACATTCAAATGGGAACTGTGACTCTTTCCATCGAACCTCCCCACTGTCCCGGAGCCCATTCAGAGCGGACCCGCCGTGAATTCCATTCCTCTTGCCACCCTCAATGCCCTCCCTGCCGGAATCCTTACACGTTTTCCCTTTTGCTCTTTTACTGTTGGAGGGTGGCCCTTTGGAAAGCCCTTTCTTCCTTCTTTGTCCATCACGGTCTCCCCTCGCAGGCAGGCTTCAGGAAGCAGGGCACATAGTCAAGGAGAGGGAAGAGACTAGAATCCAGGCTGCCAAAGGGGCTCTCCCCAAAAGTTTCTGCAAAAAGAGAACCTGAGCCGCTGACATGGAGCTGTGTGCCCTGGATGAAGCAACTTCCTGCAGGCTTTATTTCAAGCAAATGAAAGCTGACAGTGGAAGAGGGGAGCCAGAGAGGGTTTGCAGCCATCAGTCTTTCAGGGACCAACCTCACAATTTTTATCACATTTGCATGCCATCTGTGACATTCATTAATTCCTCAAGATTTTCTTTAAAGTGACGAATACTTAAATAAATTTATTGAGAAGGGAAATTTCAGATCATTTGTTCTGGTTTTACATTTTTTCTAATAAATATATAAAGTGTACAATTAAGTCGACTTGCATCCACTTGGCAGTTGTGCCTTCCACCGTTTAGAGAAACAGGGCCTTAGATGGGTATAATCATATAGAAGGAGGTCTGAGTTCAAGATTCTTCTCTCCTACTTACCAGCTTCAGTGTCATGGGCAAGTCACTTCATTCTTCGGAACCTGTTTACTCAGCTATGAAATGGCAGTGTCTGCTAAGCCCTGCCTCTCTGTTCCTTCTAGGGTTGCTGTGAGACTCAAACATGGGAATTTATTTAAAGGATTAAATTCATTCAAACAAGTTAAACCAATGGAAATCTTCATTATTTCTCTACTTATGACCTCTTTTCCCCTTCCCCCTCCCTCACCCTCCTGTTTTTTTGTTTGTTTGTTTGTCTTGTTTTTTTGCTGTCTGTGTCCATTCACTGTGTGATCTTCTGTATCTATTTCTCTTTTTGTCTTCTCTTCTCATCTTTCTCCTCTAGGATTCACTGGGATTCAATCCTGGGGACCTCTGGTGTGGAGAGAGGTTCCCCATCACTTGCACCACCTCAGTTCCTGGTCTCTGCTGTGCTTCATCTTGACTCTCCCCTTCGTCTCTCTTCTGTTGCATCATCATCTTGCTGTATGACTCACTGGCATGGGCACTGGCTCACCATGTGGGCACTTGGCCTGCTGCATGGACACTAGACTCACCATGCGGGCACTGGCTTGCCACACGGGCACTGGCTTACCACGTGGACACATGGCTCGCCACACAGGCACCCACATGGGCACTCAGCTCGCCATGTGGTCACTGGCTTGCTGCACAGGCATGCTTTCTCTTCCTCTTTTTCACCAGAAGTCCTCAGGGACCAAACCCGGGTCCTCTCATATGGTAGGAGAGGCCTTATCACTTGAGCCACATCTGCTTCCCTCTTCTTAATGAGCTTTATGCTTTTCCCATTTATAGTTGGAATATTTCTTCAGTTGCTCATCTTCCAAGAGAGATGGAGGTTTCCATGACAGGGTATCTCTGAGCAAATCCCTTATTGTATCATGCTTACCTGTCTTGTGGTACTCAGAGACAACCCTGGGCAGGTAGCAAGTGAAGGCTTATTTTCACATAGCTTAGTGAACAGACTTTCCTCAACACTGTTTAAATTTCTAAAGTCAGAGAGGAAAAGCTCCTAGGAAAGGGTCAACTGGTATACCCAGCTCTGGCTAGCTCTTAACAAGGAAGGGAAAATGCTGGCCCACAGCTAAGAAACATGATCTGAATTTCTTGTTGTAAAATGAAGCGATGAGCCTTGCTCGGTGCTTTGGGGCCAGTGGAAGAGTGGACAGGTGACTTTGTCTGTTTGCAGACCTTGTTTATGAGAACCAGGAGTGAAGTTCACCAGAGAAAACTAATCTTCTATTTTCTTTCCTTATCCAGACTCTCCATTTAAAAACCTTAAGGAAAGGGCTCATTTGGACTTTGGGGTTTACAATTGATTGAAGACAGGTGTGTGTGTGTGTGTGGGAGGTGTGAGCATACACACACAGGTGTGATTAGCACTTATGTGCCAGGCACTATTCTAGAGTTTTGCAAATATTAACTCAT
Organism: Dasypus novemcinctus; assembly: GCF_030445035.2. Taxonomy (NCBI): domain Eukaryota; kingdom Metazoa; phylum Chordata; class Mammalia; order Cingulata; family Dasypodidae; genus Dasypus; species Dasypus novemcinctus. The sequence goes on from NC_080704.1 coordinate 19,708,558, forward strand.
TTAATTGTCTCAACAGCCTATGAAGTGGATGCTATTAGTGTCCTCATGCTATAGATGAGGAAATTGAAGCACAGACAAGTTAAGTGGCTTGTCCAGGGTCACACAGCTAGAAAGTGGCAGATCTGGGATTCAAACCCCTATAATATGGCTCCAGAATCCCTGCTCTTAACTGCTATACTTTATTATGAAATACAAGCTTATTGAATGTCCAAATTCCAATATCTTCCAAAGCCCAGTTTCAAAGGTTTCTGCTGTTAGGGGCCTCCCCTGAGCTCACACAAAGGAAATCTTTTCTTAACTCCAATTGCTTTTTCTCCATATCTATCTAAGGGTACATACCATTTTCTAGCGTGCATTAGAATGATATACATATATCTTGACTTCCCATGCATGTGTGTTTGTGTGTGTGTGTGTGCGAGAGAGAGGGAGAGACTAAGAGAGAGGGAGAGAGGGAGAGAGAGGGAGAGAGAGAGGAAGAGAGTTAGATCTTAGTGACTATCTGGTAACTATTGATAGTCATTAGAGTTCTTCACCAAATATTTCTGGCTACTTCAACTTATATGGCAGAATTCCTTTTCCTTGCTCCCTGATGATGGGCTGGAGTCGCGTGACTTGTTCTGGTCAATGATTTGTGGGAAGAATGCCTGATCATTGAATCTCCTGTGAAACATGCTCTGGGGATCTCCTTTGCTCTGGCACAGCCATAGTCAATGTTGGGGATAGTAGCTGCACCATCTGCCTGGGTCTCTGAGAGACCAGAAAGGGCAGAGTCCTCCTGCCAACCTGGATGGGCATGTACTGGGAGCAAGACATAAACTTTTGTTGTTTTAACAGATACTTGTTGAAATATTGGGGCTTTTTGTACTATAGCAAAACCTAGACCATACAGACTTTTAGAGTCTATTTCACCTCTAGTTTTAATTATTAGCATGCAGAGTGAGAGATGGACAACTGCTCAGGAGCTGCAAGATTTGGCTTTTAGAAGGGAAAATTTTTGACCGGGGATGGGGTTGACCTTAAAATGCATTTGAAAAGGGCATCCAGATTGGAAAAAGAGATATAAAATTGTTTCTATTTACAGAAGACATCATTGTCTATATAGAAAATTCTAAAGACTTTACAAAAAGTTTGCTAGAACTAATAAGTGAGTTTAGCAAGGTTTCAGGATACTAAGCAAATATACAAAAATCTATTGTATTTCTATATACCAGCAATGAACAATTGGAATTCAAAATTTAAAAACAGTAGTATTTATAGTAGCACCAAAGAAGTAAAGCACTTAAGTATAAGGCTAACAAAGTATGTGGGGGATCTATATGCTTGAAAGCTTTAAAACACTGAAGAAATAAATAGAAGATCAAAATAAATAGGGAGATATACCATGTTCATGTATTGGAAAATTCAATATGTGATAGAAATGATAAGATTCTAAAATTTATATGGAAAAGCAAATGGACTAGAATAGCCAATTTTTAAAAAAATCTTGGAACATGTTTATTTCACCGTATTTTTAAATAAAAACTTTCTATTTCAAAACAATATTAGATTTCAGAAGAAATGGTACACATTGCATAGATCATACAGCAGTCCCATGTTCCCTTCAATCAGAATCCTCAAATGTTAACATCTCATATAACCATTGTATATATGTCAAAAATGAGAAAGCAATGCTGTTAGATCATTCCAATATTATGTACTAAACTACAGAATCATTCCATTTTCATTTTCCAAAAATGTCCTTTTTGTGGTTTGAGCATCCAATCCAGAATGTGATGATGCATTTTAAAATTTATTCTATTTATTTAATTTTTAATTTTAAATAAGCTTTATTTTTTTGTCTTACTTTTTAATGTTACATTAAAAAAAATAAGGTCCCCATATACCCCCACCCCCTCACCCTACTCCTTCCCCCATAACAACAACCTCCTCCATCAACATGAGACATTCATTGCATTTGGCGAATACATCTCTGAGCACCGCTGCACTTCATGGTCAGTGGTCCACACCATAGCCCACACTCTCCCACAGTCCACCCAGTGGGCCATGGGAATACATACAATGTCTGGTAACTGTCCCTGCAGCACCACCCAGGACAACCCCAACCCCCGGAAAATGCCCCCACATCACATCACTTCCTCCCACTCCCTACCCCCAGCAGCCACCATGGCTACCTTCTCCAATAGCCAATTTTTTAAATAACAGAAGAACAAAGTCAGAGGACTCACACTACTTGATTTCAGGACTTACTATAAAGCGACATTAATCAAGACAGTGTGGTACTGGTGAAAGAACAGAAGCATAAATCAATGCAACAGAATCAAGGGGCTAGAAACTGACCTGCACAAATATAGCTAACTGGCTTTTGTCAGAGCCACAAAGGCAATTCAATGGAGAAACGCTCATCTTTTCAATAAGTGGTGTTGAAACAATTGGACATCCATATGCAAAAAGCTGAACCTCAACCCAAACTTTACACTGTACACAAAAATTAACTCAAAATGGATCATAGGCATTAATATAAAACACAAAACTAGCAAACTTCTAGAAGAAAACATAGGAGGAAATCTTTGTGAGCTTGGGTTAGGCAAAGGGTTCTTAAAGACAACATCAAAAACATGGTCCATAAAAGAAAAAACATTGATAAATTAAACTTTGCCAAAATTAAAAACTTCTGCTCTTCAAAAGACAATGTTAAGAAAATAAAAAGACAAGCCAGAGACTTGTAGAAAAAATTTACAAATCACACTTCTGACAAACAGCTGGTATCCAGAATATATAAAGGATTCTCCAAATTCAGCAATAAGAAAACAAACAACCTGATTTTAAAATGGGCAAAAGATTTGAACAGACACTTCAACAAAGAAGATATATGGATGACAAATAAGCACACAAAAATATTTCATCATCCTTAATCAGCAGAGAAATGCAGGTTAAAACCACAATGGGGTACCACATCACTCCTATTAGAATGGCTAATTTTTTTTTCAGTGAAAATACCAAATATTGGCAAGGATCACTTGAAACTCTTATACAATGCTGATGGGAATAAAAATTGGTATGAACACTTTGGAAAACAGTTTGTTAATATCTTATAAACTTAAGGCTACACTTACCAGCAATCCCACTTACATATTTACATGAGAAATGAAAACTTATGGTCACATAAAAACCTGTACGTGAATGTTTATAGCAGCTTTATACATAATTGCCCCAAACTATGTAACCCAAATGTCCTTCAGTCATGGAATATATCTGTATCATGGCAGTAAAATGGAATGAACTACTGATACACATAACAACGTGAATGGATCTTGAAGGCTTTATGCTAAGTGAAAAAAGCCAGACCCCAATGGTTCCATACTCTATGATTCCATTTATATGATATTGTGAGAAAGACAAAACTATTAGGGATAGAGAACAGATCAGTGGTTGCCAGGGTTTAAGGGTGGGACAAGGGGCACCCTTGATTACAAGGGAGTTTTGGGGGGTGATAGAACTATTCTGTATTTTAACTGCGGTGGTTGCATGTGTTTGCTAAAGCTTATAGAACTGTAGACCACAAAGAGTGAATTTTCCTGCAGGTAAATTAGAAAACAAATGAATAAAGACAATAAGTGCATATGCTACATAAGTTTAATACATCTGGTCATTTTTCTTAAAGCTCTCTTATTTTGACTGTTCAAATCCTTCGGAACTCAGTGTCTGAGACAGAGGTAAATCCGTGTGTGTGTGTGTGTGTGAGAGAGAGAGAGAGAGAGAGAGAGAGAGAGAGAGAGGGAGAGTGAGAGGGAGAGAGAGAAAGAGAATTAATTTCTGTTTGTCTCCTGAACTCAGGTTTCCAAGAGAGCAGAAATCATCCATGCTCAAATAATTCCTCCATCTCTGCCTCTGCGTGAGTCACCCTTTTGTTAACAGGAGACAAGAGAAGTCTTTGGAGGCACTTTAGCATGAATTGCTTATCCTGCAAGACTGCAGTGCCAATGTCTCATCTGGTTTCCCACTAATTATGCCTACTACTGGACCACTTAGGTAGCCTCAGATAATCTGTTGGGTGGAGCAGTCAACTTGCTCTGTCACACATCCTGGTGTGTTCCCAGATGAGGAGGAGGACAGGAAAGAAGGGTGGCCTGGTTCAGTGTCCCCTGAGGTGGATGGGGGAGCAATTGATGCTTATGGTTTTTAAAACTTTTAAATTTTTTCCTGTGGCTGCCCTAACAAGTTACTACAAACTGGGTGACTTCAAGCAACAGAAATGCATTCTGCCACAGTGCTAGATATCAGAAGTCTGAAACGAAGGAGCTGGCAGGCCCATGCTCCCTCTGAAGGCTCTATGGAAGAATCCGTCCTTGCCTCTTCCAGCTTCTCATGGCTCCCAGCAATCCTCAGTGTTCCTTGGCTTGTAGCCACATCATTCCCATCTCTGCCTCCATCTTACCATGGTCTTCTTACCTGTGTGTACCTCTCTGTGTCTTTCCCTCTTCTTATGAGGACATCGGTCACTGGATTTAGAGCCCTCCCTAACCCAGTATGAACTCATCATGACTAATTACATTTTCAGAACAGCCTATTTCTAAATAAGATTGCGTTCTGAGGTTCTGGATGGCCATGACTTGTTGGGGAACCCCATTTGACCCACTGCTATAGTCAAGGTTATAAAGTGTATGAATCGAGTGTTCTGCTCAGTAAACATTTGCCTGTGTATGTACAAAAGTAACCACCACTCAGATTAAGATGGAGAAGAATTTCCAGCACCCTCCATGGTGCCTCATGCCTCTCTGAGGTAACCACTGTTCTGTCTTCTATCACTGTCGGTTAATTTTGCCAATTCTCAAACTTCATATAAATGGTGTCACACATTATGTAATCTTTGGATCTGAATTCTTTTGCTTAGTTTAATGTCTGTAAGATTTATCCATGTTGTGTGTACCAGTAATTTGTTTTTTTAGTTGCTGTGTGGTATTGTATTATATGAATATACAACAATTTATTTTTACATTGTACTATTGATGGACTATTGGATTTTGACAGTTTTTGAGTATTACGAATAAAGCTGCTATTAATATTTTTGTACATGCCTTTTGGTAGATGTATTCATTCACGTCTCTTGTGTTTGTACCTAGGAGTGGAATCACTAAGTTATTGGAGATGCATATGTTTACCATCAGGAGGTATTGCCAAGAGCTTTTCCAAAGTGGTTGTGCCATTTGTGTTCCTACCAGCAATGTTCGTGAGTGCTTCTTGTTCTGCATCCTTGCTAGCCCTTGATATTATCATTATTTTTAGTTTTAGCCATTCTGGTGGGTGTGTGGTGGTTTGCCATTTTAGTTGTGATTTCCCCTTTGAAATGTACAGGTGCCCCCTTGCTGTTGCCCCAACGAGGAGAGCTTCTGGTTGGTTTCAAGGGTGGGCAGTCTTGTATGGATGGGCTGGTGGGAGAGGCATTCTCTTTCAGGGAGAGGGCTTCAGAATGGTCCCAGCATTGCGGTGAGAAGGGTGGTATCATACAGGTGTCTATTTTCCTGAAGACTGGCCCCACAGAGGGCTAGCTCTGGGAGACTGTGCTTAAGTTATGACCAGCAGGACAAGTCTCTGCCCTGGGCAGCTGGGCTGGTCAGAAGCTTTCTCTGGGATTATATGAGCTGATGTGGCATTTCCAGCCATTTGTTTTCAGAATGACAGTGTGTCAGTTGAACTGCCACTCCCCTGACAAGTTTGTCTATTGGAAGAGAAAGTGGGAGGCGAGCACAAGCAGAAATTGACTGTTGACTGAGATGGAGGGGGAGTCAAACTTGGCCTTTACCTTTCTATTTGATTTATTGATAACCCTCTAGGGCCATCAAACACTTTCGCTACCAGGCATTTTGCTGCCCAATTTCTCAGGTCTGTCCCGATTTATGGTGGGAAAATAATGGGGAAAGCTGGGGACGCATAAGGAACCCAAGGACTCTTACTCTGAGCTCATTTTGGCCAACCCCAACCCCAGTGTCTGTGACATGACAACTCAAGGGAGAAGTCATCCAACCAACCAACAAGCAGCACTCATGGGCTTTGGGAATTGGAGATCTGAGTATGACTCCTGACTGTGCCACTTACCAGCTGTGTGATCTTGGCATGTTAATCGGTGTCTTGGAACCTCAATTTCTTCATCTCTAAAGTGCAGGTACTAATATTTATCTCATGAGGGATTTTGTAAAGACTAGATGGGGCAACAGATATGAAAGTGCCTAACAGAAAGTAGGTGCACAATAAATATTCTTGATCTAATAGCCCCAAACTGGAAACTGCTCAGATATTCTTCATTAGGTGAACAGTTAAACAAACCATGGGGCATCCATACCATGGAATAGTACCCAACATTAGAAAGGAAGGAACTATCAATGGACTCAAATCCCTCGAGGAATCTGAAGGGAATTGTGCTGAGTGAAAAAACCCAATCCCAAAGGTTTTATACTATATGACTCCACTTACATAACATTTTTGAAATGACAAAAATTTAGAAATAGAGAACAGATTGAGTGGTTGCCAGGGGTTAGCGATGGGGAGAGGGGCAGGAGGGAGGGAGGTATAGTTATAACAGGTCAATGGGAGGGATCCTTGAGGTGATGGAACCATTCAGTATTGGGGGGAGCGGATGTAGCTCAAGTAGTTGATCGCCTGCCTTCCCATGTATGAGGTCCTGGGTTTGATCCCTGGTACTACCTCAAAACAAACCCTTTCATCGGGGAGCAGATGTAGCTCAGTGGATGAGCACCTGCTTTCCATATATGAAGTCCTGGGTTCAAACGTAGTTCAAATCCCTGGTACCTCCTAAAAAACAAAAACATCAAAAAACCCAGCAGTATCTTAACTGTGGGGGTGGGTACATGAACCTATATGTGGGATCAAATTGCATAGACCTAGACACACACACACACAATTACAAGCAAAACTGGAAAATCTGGTTAAGATCAGTGGATTGTGGCGATGTCAGTGTCCTGGTGGTGATACTGTACTCCTTTTTGCAAGATGTTGCCGTTGGGGGAAACCGGATGAAGGATACATGGGAGCTCTCTGTATTATTTCTTATGACTTCATGTAAATCTACAATTATCTGAATAAAAATTTCAATCAGAATATATAACTGATCTCTAAGTATAACAAGTCATGGATCATAACTAGCACTATTTAGTAACAAGCTCAATTTAATAACTTAAAAAATGAAATGCATTGCCTCATTCAATCTATTTATAGATTGCAGGATAACTCCTGACTTAAGAAACATTAAAATGTGTGTGGGTGTGAGAGAAGGAGAGTTGCAATTTAGAGGAAGGAAATATGAGAGTATGTAGCAGCTGCATCCTCCAACTTCCATCTTCTATTTCTCCTCCTTCTCCCTGCAGATACCCATGGCTCTCATTAAGCCTAATTCACAAAGGAAAGAAATACTTGGCAAAACCAAGTCACACTAAGGTGTTGGTGACTGGATTAATTCACTTATCTATTTATTTCTTCTCCCCGGTCTCTGCTGCCACCCCCCTCAACCTTTGAGCTGTAGCATCATGACTTGTAGGTAGTACTCATTCAATATTTGGTGAAGCTAATGAAAGGATTTTAAAAGAGGATAATTAAAGGATTAGCATAATTCCTAATTAACAGGAATAACTCTCTAATGGTGAATTGTTAAGCACCTTGGTATCTGGTTGAGAAAGGTATTTAGGGATGGGGACCTACTCTGGCCCTGTTAAAGTGGCCCCTGCCCACTCTTCTTTCATCATGTACAAAGTGCATCCTTTCCGAAATGAGCTTTAAGTTAAAAATTTGAGCCTAAAATGGTAAGGGCATGTACACATTAGGAAATGAAATGGTTTATTAGTGCACATTTGACTGCTAGTGGGTGTTCTAGATCTTTCCAATGATGATTGATAATGAGAATTTTGTCTTCTAAATTCATGATCTTGCTTCTTCTATCCTTGGAGATATACTTTTAAAATGCCGTACATGGTATATTGAGGTAATATTTATGGATTTCTCCCTCTGGCCTTAAAATTCCCCTCTGGATAATCATAATCAACACAAATTCAGATTAATGCAAAAGCCAATAAAATACTCAATATTTTAATTATCGGTGAACCAATTTGTATTTTCTTGAAGTAGATTTAATTAAGACTAGGAACCCATACTCTGCAATTTCCATGACTTGAGGTCTCCATTTAGCTTAGACATTAGAGTCATATTTTGAAATATTACCCAAATGTGTTTACCCTTTTAGTAGGTAGTTTTTCTTTCAAAAGAAGAAAGAAAGACAAGCATCACCTGCTGTTCTGCTGCTATTAAGGTTATGCCATAAGATGGAGGCTTGTTGTCTTGGGAGGAGGTAGATACAGGATAGGACAGAATAGTCATTGCTCAGCTTTAAATTTCAACTAAATTCTTAAAAGTCCTTTGTGAGACGATCATCCTTTTTTTTATTGATTTTGTAAAAATATTACATTAAAAAAACAATATGAGGTCCCATTCAACCCCACCACCCCCACCCCACCACTCCCCCCCCACCAACACTCACTCCCATCATCATGATACATCCATTGCATTTGGTAAGTACAAGCCAGTCTAACGAGGGAAGGAGAAGGGTTTTCTCAGGACTTGGGAAGCTGGGCTGTTATATAATACAAGCCAAAGCTTGGCGCGTTGACCTTGGATGAGCCATAGAGCAGGGAGGAGGAGGATAGATGAGAAGTAAGAGAAGCTCCTGGACACAGGAGGGGGAATGCCCTTCCGGTTCGGGAAGTGAAGATGCAAGAGTCCTCCTATCTTCCCACTCTTCCCACCCTCCCCATAGGACGTGGGGGTAGAAGTAAGGGGTCATAGAAATGCCCAGATAGACTTGGGGGAGAATGTGAGCACATCAGGGTAAGTGAATCAGCTCACCAGGCATTTCCCAGAGTAATACAAGCATCTTGGAAAAATCTGCAGCCAGCCTTGGTGAGGGAGTGCGGTCACCCCTTGGGCTGAAGTGTGGTTTGCTGGCCTGGCGGGGGAGCAGCCGTGGCAGGCCAAGCCGCTGCCCCCATAATAGGGTGGCTGGTCGGACTCACCGCCACCCCTGAAGGGAGCTCGGCATGGGCGCAGAGTGCCCTCGGGTCTCCCCTTCTCGGCAGCCATGCTTCCGCGGCCGCCCCTCCTCCCGGATGGCGCCACACGATGCCTGTGGGGCGGCACCCTTCTTCTTCTTTCTCCCTGCGCAGGCGCAGGGCGGAAAATTCCAGTCTGCCCTTTTCCCCTCCCCCAACAGCAGCAACAGCCAGGCGTGGGCGGAAAAATCCAGTCTGCCCTTTTCCCTCCCCCCGACAGCAGCAACAGCCAGGCGTGGGCGGGAAACTCAAGTCTGCCCTCCACCCCAGCAATAGCAGCCACCAATCCCTAAACCCTGCCCCTTCCCCCAGCAACAGCGACAGCCAATCCCTAACCACCACCCCTCCCCCATCCAGCACCTCCCACTGACCTTTCTCCGGCAACCAATCAGAGCAGGGCGTGGCTTCAACCAATCAGCCTTCCCCAGCCCCTATAAAACTGTTGCCTCTCCCTCAATAAAGTGGACTTGCATGTTTACCTTGTCTCCGCGGTAGTTCTTCTGCCGTGCGCCCTCCAGTCCTGAGAGCCCCCGACAAGGGCCTGGCCTCCCTTGTCCCCAGTTCGTCACCTGCTTCTCCGGGCAACCCCTTCGTCGCCTGCTTCTCCGGGCGACCCCTTCGTCGCCGGCTTCGCCGGGCGACCCCGTCAGCCGAACCGCGCAACCCCTGTGAGACCGATCCCTCGTCTGCTGCCGCACCGACCCCTCGTCCCAAGCTGGACCGACCCCTCGTCCGCAGCCAGACCCCACCTCTACCGACCGAGCAAGCCATCGCAAGGGAGAAATGAAGCAACAGTGGTGGAGGAAGGGGCCTCAGCAGCCTCATAGTTTAGCATACCCCACAAGGCGGCAGAGAGTTCCTGGCATGGAAGAATTGATGGGGCAGAGGTTCTTGAGGAGGCATGAGGACAAGGAGGCTGCAGAATTTGGGGACCTCATAATGGAGGCAATGGCAAGATCCATGGGCAACGCAGAGGGGGTTCCAGCACAATGTCCAAAAGATCAGTGACACCTCAGTAGAGGTCAGGGCAGGATGCCAAGTGATCAGATGGGCCAAACCATCCCCAGAGGACAGCATGGGGACCAGGTCATCCCCACCCCCCACCATAAAAGTCCACCCAGTCTCCATGCTGGGGAAAAAAGAGGGGGAAGAATCTTTGCTATGGAGGAGAAACTCCCCAAAACTAAAGAGACAATTAAAGCAAGAAGAATCTGAAATGATTATAATTAGCACCATCCTAGGGAAAGAAGCTCAAGAGCAAGAAATAAAGTTGTATTTCTGAACACCCCAGATTGTGAGTTTTAAATTTTGACACTGGGACATTTTTTTTAGAGGCCTACTTTATTCCAAGAAGAATGGGGTAAGGGGTTGTAGTAGATGCTGCCGCCGCCCCACCTATGTCCCCTTGGCAGTTACCATTTCTGTGTGTGCTGGCCTGACATCCAGCTGCCAACACCTGCAGCTCTACGCTGAGGGTGTTCTCTGGCTCTTGGAATCTACTCTGCTCATGCTCTGGCAAGGCTGAAAGTGCTGGGGAGTTAATATCCTCCAGGGAGCAGCCCTTCACCAAAGACTGATGGGAGTCGGTGAATACATACTCTGGCTCCCACATCCCTTGAGTGAGAGCACTGTGAGGTGTGTGCTCTACACTGTCCTCTGCAGTTCCCCAGTAGGTTTAAGCTCCAGTTGCCCACAATGATAACTCGTCTGATGATGCACATTATTGGCTGCTTTTCTCTTCTTCCCTCCCCTTTCTCAATTCCCCACTCCACTACTGGTGTTTTCTTAGACCACCTCCTCAAGAAATGACTTGCACCTGAATCCTTTCCTCATCCTCAGATTCTGGGGGAACCCAAACCAAGACGAGAGCTTATGTGTGGAAAAATGGCCTAAGGCAGGGCTTCTTAACCAGGATCCGTGAGCTTGAATTGAAATTTAAAAACATCATTCTTGTGGGGATGTGTTGGTGTGGGTGTGCTATATTTATTAAATAACACACAGTATAGTGTGGGCTTAGTAAGAGGTCCGTGGTTTTCACCTGACTGGCAAAGGGGTCTGTGGAGCAAAAAAGGTTAAGAACCCCTGGCCTAAGGGATTGTTAAACTTTTTCTGTAAAGAACCAGATAATACATATTTGAGGTTTTGTGGATTGCCTCCAGTCTGTTGCATATTCTTCTTTTACAACCCTTTAAAAAGGTAAAATTCTCTTTAGCTTGTGGGCCATGCAAAAACAGCCAGACTAGATTTGCCCCACAGGTCATAGTTTGCTGGCTGTAAGAGGAGAACTTATTCCAGATAAAGATTTTACCCCTCGACTCAATAAAGTTGTCTGATGAGCTTGAGAAATCAATGCTCTCAGATCCCCTGAAAAAAAAAAAAAAGATTTTAGATCCCAAGGAAAATTCTTCTCTAGCTCAATGCTTAAAGTTCTGCTCCTCAAAATACAAGGTTTTTTTTTTGAGTACCAGGGCTGGGGGTTGAACCTGGGACCTCGTAAGTGGGAAGCTAGTGCTCAATCACTGTGCCACATCGGCTCCCCTGAGTTGGTTTTTTCGTTTGTTTGCTTGTTGCTTGTTTTTTGTTGTTGTTTGCTTTTAGGAGGCACTGGAAACTGAACCCAGGACCTCCCCTGTGGGCGGCAGGTGCTCAACCGCTTGAGCCACTTGCACTCCCCCTCAATATATGTTTAGATTTGTTTTAAATCTCCCTTTGGGAGATACCCATTAAATGAAAGACGATGAATAAGAGCACACTAATGACAAACAGTTTGAAATATTTAATTATAAGTTCAAGATTGAAAAGGTCAGGATGGGTGGGTGAAGAAAACAGGGCCAAGCCCATAGATGTTGGTAGAACTGAAACCACTACTGCTGATACTGGAAAGCAGTATCAAATTCCACAGTCTTCTGAAATCAGCTCTGCCAATTTTTAGCAAAGTAACCTTTGGTAAGTTACCTGACTTCTCCAAGCTTCAGTTTTCTCTTCTGGAAAATGAAGATGATGGTGATAGTGATAATGTATACCTCATAAAGTTGCTATGACAATTAAATGAGATAAATGTGTGTGTGTGTGTGTGTGTGTATAATGTCATTGGCACAGTAGTTGGCCACATTGTAAACACTTCTTAAATGGTAGCTCTAATTAGATCATGAAGCTATCTTGGAATGCAATTTAGTCATTCTTTTCAACAAATACTGAGCACCTATTAAATATCAGGAACTGTGCTAGACTCAGGGTGGGGGGCACAAAAATGGAGAAGAAGGGGAAGGATTATGTTTAGTAGAGAAGACAGTAAGAGCAAAATCCTGGAGAAATGAAAGCAGGAGGTGTTTTCATAGACCTGAGAATACTCAAGCTTGGTAAGTTGAGAGATGGGGAAGTCTGGAAGGTGAGGAATTCTGGGAAATGAGGTTGGGACTAAACTTAAAAGAGCACTTAATTATCTCTAAGTTTATCCTGTGGTTGCTGGGAAGCCACCAGCAGAATTTAAGTAGGGAAGTGAAAAATTCTGATTTGAGTTTTTGATGGATCTGACAGAATGGATGCTATATTGGTGGTAGTTGTGGGAGGAAGTTGTTGAACTTAGAGGCAGGGAGATTATTTAGGAAGCCATTGTCTTATGTATCAGCTTTTGCTGCATAACAAACGTCCTCAAACCTTAGTGGCTTAAAGCAACAACCATTTCTTTTTTTTTTTTTGTCTTTATTTTTTTAAGGTTACATTAAAAAAATATGAGGTCCCAATATATCCCCCAACCCCTCACCCCACTCCTCCCCCCATAACAACAACCTCCTCCATCATCATGAGACATTCGTTCATTTGGTGAATACGTCTTTGAGCACCGCTGCGCCTCATGGTCAATGGTCCACACCATAGCCCACACTCTCCCACAGTCCACCCAGTGGGCCATGGGAGGACATACAGTGTCCGGTAACTGTCCCTGCAGCACCACCCAGGACAACTCCAAGTCCCGAAAATGCCCCCACATCACATCTCTTCCTCCCACTCCCCTCACCCAGCAGCCACCATGGCCACTTTCTCCACACCAATGCCACATTTTCTTTGATTACTAATCACAATAGTTCATGAATAGAATATCAGTAAGTCCACTCTAATCCATACTCTATTCCTCCATCCTGTGGACCTTAGAATGGTTGTGTCCACTCCACATCTATATCAAGAGGGGGCTTAGATTCCACATGGATGCTGGATGCAATCCTCCTGCTTTCAGTTGTGGGCACTCTTGGCTCCCTGGTGTGGTGGTTGACCTTCTTCGCCTCCATGTTAGCTGAGTGGGGTAAGTCCAATAAACCAGAGTGTAGGAGCTGCAAGTCTGTTGAGGCCCAGGGCCTGGCTATCACATGATCAGTCCAGAGATTCAGGTCCCCTGGGTATACATTAAACCCCAGCATCAACTACAGTTCTGGTGAAAGTAACAGGAGAGGCTTATGGACAAAGATCACATCTGAGGCCAGTTCCATCACACAGAAACACAAACTCCAAAGTAGGACCAACTGACATGGCACTGAACTCCATCTGCCATGACCATAGAACCTGTGGGTCACTGCAGCCCTCAGCAGAACCAATACCTGGGATTGCATCTGCTTTTCTTTTGCTCAGGATCCTGTGTGTTAGCTGTCTGGGCTGGCTCAGCTGTGTGGTTCCTCTGGTCTCAGCTGAGCTCACTCCTGCAGCTGCCATCAGTGTCTGTACTGCCCATGGGCTTTGTGGTCTGATGGACTCGATGTGATCAATTGGTTCTGTTCCATTTGGTCTCTCAGCCTTCAGCAGGCTAGCTTGGGCTTACTCACATGACAGCCGGGCAGGGTTACAAGAGAGTGAGTAGAAACGTGCAAAGCCTTTTGGGGCCTAGGTCCAGAACTGACATGCAATCAATTCTGCTGCATTCTCTTGGCCAAAGCAGGTCGTTAAACCAGCTCAGCCTCAAGGGGACCAACATAGATTCTTAGTGGAAGGAACTAACTGCAAGGTCATATTGCAGAGGCTATGGATACGGTTGGTCAATAATTTTAGCCATTTTTACAAAACATTCTATACCATAGTGCAAGGTTAATGCCTTAACTGAAGCAGTGGCACATGGGAGTGAATAAGAGGGGTTCAGGAAGCCTGCCCGATTTCCAGCTTCAGGGGCTGGTTAGCGCCAATGACTTTCCTGAGACAGGAAATAGGAGGAAAAATGCAGGATGGCAGGAAGAGGTGTGGCAGCTAATCTGGATGATGAGTAGAGATGCTGCTGGGATATTGGCTTGGAGATATTGAGGAGGCAGGGGCCTTTTCCCCCTGCCTGTCTGATATGACCATCCACTGTTTCCAGCTTCTGAACTTGGCTTAAGAATGTTGATATACTGGGGCCTATTTCCCCTGGGAATCTCTGCTACATGTTCCTCAGGTGGTTTCCACTCCACTGAAGACCGTCCATTTCACTCTAAAAGACTCCCTATTGGTTCCCCACTGGTCTATTGGAGAAGGCTTCCCTACTCCCCAGCCTGGCTATTTGGGCCATCTAATGCTATGTAACAAATTACCCTAAAGCTTAGTGGCACAGAACAACCAGTTATTATGCTCATGGATTCTGTGGGCCAGGGATTTGGACAGGGCACAGCAGAAACGAATTATCTTTGTTACACAATGTATGGGACATCCGCTGGGAGACTCAGGCTGGTGGTGACTTCATATCTGGGGACTGGAACCATCCAAAGCTTGTTCTCCAACACACCTGGGTTCTTAGCTGGGGTTGTTGGCCAGAACACTTACATGTGATCACTGTGTGTAGCCTGGGCTTCCTCAAAGCATGGTGGCATGGTGGCTATTTCAAAGATGAGCATCACTGGAGAGAGTGAGCCAGGCAGAAACTGAAGTTATGTTGCCTTTTCTAACCTAGCTTCAGAAGTCACACATCACTTCTGCTGCCTTCTATGTATTGAAGCAGGCCCAAGTTCAAGGGCGAAGGTAGATAGACCCCACTTCTCAGTGGAGGTATGGCAAGGTTTTGGAAATGCATGTGGAACTAGAAATATTGTTGAGGCCACTTTTGGAAAATATTGTCTGGTACACAGATCTATCCCCTTTCACAGCAGGAAACTATAAGCCATTAGATCCCGTCAACCTATTTCCTCTTCACTCCCACATTTACCAGGTCTTATTCTACCTTCTCTCCACTTCCATTCTCTTCCAAACAAGAAGTTCCGCTGTCTCTCCAGGGCCCATTCCCGGAAGAGCCCCTTGATCTCCTTGCTCCAAACTTCCCTGGAACCTTGTTTGGTTTTTTTTTTTTCATTTTCCTCCTCACCCTGTCCACTAGCCATTCACTCTTAACTCTGAAGCTTGTTCATGTGTCCCCCAAATGCTAAAGAGCCTTCCTGGAGACCTACTGCCTCCCAAGGTGATCTCTTGGCTCTTGTTTTCCATTTATCATTTAATCATTTAAAAAGGTGCCTGTACTTGCTTCCATTGCATCCTCACTACCCACCCACTTCATTGAAACATGGCCCCTTCCCTCTTGAATCTATTAAAAGTTACCAGTGTCATCCTAGACAGTAAATCTCATGGTCATTTCTTCATCCACCCCATCTTGACTCTCTCTGCAGAGGTAAACCAAGGCTGACTGCTCCCTCCTCTCTTCCCTTGATTATTACCACATGGAACCCATCACTTCCCCTCATCTCTGCCTGTTCCTTTCCTGACTCTTCTTTCTCTCCCCAGCACTTCAAGGTAGCTGTCCCCAGAGATGTTTCCCCAGGACATTTTGGGGGCTCTCTGGGTTGTCCTCCTTGGTGTTATCATGGCTTCTGAGTGCCCTCCGCGTTGTAAAGGTCCCAGCTCTGACCTTTCCCTTGAACCTGGGTCCATTGTCAGTGACTTTCTGAACTTCTTCACCTGGAATGCTCTTCAGCCCCAGCAGCTCCCTCCAAATCTGCCTTCCTTTCCCTATTTTCTGTCAGAGCCGGCAGTGAAGACTGCTAACAGGTTCACATTTTCATTCTCTCTTCTTCCTTTCAATAGCAGAATCTTCTTAATTTTAGCAGGAACAGGATGGCCCAGGCTCCCTTGCAGCTGGGAGAGTTACTTGATTACTTTTGGTTCAGTGGGCCATGAGCTGAAGTGATGTGTGCACCTTCCTTAAAGACAAAGCCTCTAGCCTTGGGGTTTTTCTCTTTCTCTTCTTCCAGGTTGAAACACGGGTATGACAGTGACCCAACTTAGATCCTTTAGGTAAGGACAAAGCCCTAAGGGAATGGTAGCAGGTGGAAGGAAGTGGGTACCTGAGTGACCACTAACCTCAGCTTTCTTAGTAATAAACGCCATGTTTTACCCTCATCTACTGACTATTTTGCCTTATTTCGCGTTCAGTTCAGAACTCAGAGAGGGGAGAAGGTGCTGATCGTTGGTCCCCTGAAACTCTCAACATTTGCTCGGAGCTCCAAGTAGTGTGTCCTCTCTCTCTGTTTCCTTCCTTCCCTTCCTTTACTTCTTCCCTCCCTTCTCTGTCCCTTTTCCTTCACAAAAGCTAACAAATGGGGGTGATTGGTTTGGATTTCAGGAAATGTGTGGGCATCCAATCACCTCAGGACCTTTCTTCTTCTTCACCTCTAGTGAGAGCTAAAGCGCGAGTGGTCAGGACTAAATTCAAATGTCATCTCTTTGGGGAAGCTTTCTCAGCTGCCTCTGGAATTGGCTTTTCTCTCTTTAGAGTTCTCAGAGCACTCAGTTCTGACCTCTGCTTTGGCACGTGCCATCCCTACCGCCAACTGTGTCTTCCTCAAAAGCAACGGCCGTGCTAGGCTTACTTTTGTTCCTCACTGCCTAGCCCAGTGCCTGACACACAGAGCATGCACAATGATTATCTGTCTAATGAATGAATGGAGGACACGCAGTGTATGTTCAATAAATATAGCTATTAACATTCTTATACGATACAGGCATTTATTGAACATACACTGCGTCCTCCATTCATTTATAGGGTTTTTTCTATATGCCAGGCACATTTATGCCTATTAGTGCATAATACGCTAGTTAGTAGTTTGCATTATGATCCTCCTTTTACAGATACCCAAATAGAGAATCCGAGAAGCTAAGAAATAACTAAGGTTGCCTAGCAGGTGAGTGGCTAAGCTAGCAAATGAATCCATGTCTTTCTGAAGTATTTTTTTTTCTTTTCACAGTGTCAGTTTGCAAGTAGTGTAAAATCTTAGCCCCTTCATGGTTCTTGACACCCATTTTGAGCCAGGTGGGTTTCCATGCAGTACATCTAACTTGCCCAGGAACTCTGTTATGTAGGTGTGAATAGCCCCATTTTCTAGATGAGTAAACAGATTCTAAGAGGTTTAGAAACTTGTCCAAGTGGAAGGAGGGCTTGGATTTGGACTCATCACTGTCTGATTCCAAAGCTGTGTTTTTCCACAGTTCTGTAGTCATCCTGTGACCACAGTAACACTTTGCTTCAGGGGAAAAATGAGGCTTGGTTACTTAATCACTGTTCAGTGGCCCGAGGATTATTGACCTATTGGAGAGAGCAAAGCCATTCCAAGAATAGCCTTCTACTTAACTTGGTAAGTCTTGGACGATTCAGGTCTATTTGAAACAAAAATATGACTCCTCACTATATTTCATTTTTCTGTGGCTTTTTACATATATTTTCTCTGTTATTGCAACGTTCCACATGGAATTTGAGATTCTGGCAGTTGGTGATTTTTTTTTCAAGGAAAAGAAACATTAAGACATTTGTTCTTGGAAAAATAAATCTGTGTATCTGACATGTATACCCACACATATATACAACGGAGCAATCTATTCAGGATTTATTTTTATACAGAGGACTGCTGCTATGCAAATATACACAGACCCACTCTATGTTTTAAAGATATTTTCTATATGGAGTACCAGTGATGGCAGGAAACAGAGAGAAAGAGACTTAGGATTGCACGGACACACAGAACAAATCTAGCTTCCCTAGGTTCTTATAAATGCCTTTAGGACAAATGTTCTATGATCGTTTGAAAGCATCATCAGTGTTTTAATTCTCCTGTTAGAGGTAGAGCCCCAAATGCTAATGAGTGTGTGCTGTGCCTTCTTGAGGTCCACATGACTGTAATTCCACAATAACATCGGAGCCCTTTTGTTTAAGAAACTGAATAAAAATAGCAACAACATCTGAAGCCTTCCAGACCCCAAACCCAGTTGTAAAACCCTCCTAGAATGATTTCCCTCCTGTTGCGGGTGATGACAGATAAGATTAACAGTGATGCCATATCTTGCTGTCCACCACTCCACACTCTGGGGTGTGGGCGGCTTCCAAGGTCCAGTTGTCAGGGAGATAAAGGAAGACCAGGGACCAGTCAGCCTCAGACCTGAGCCTTGAATGCAAAAACAACTGCTGAAGCCTTCACAGGCCTTCCCTGCCCCCTCTGGCTCACAGATTCAAGTCTGATTTCACCATGTTCACCAGAGCCCCCTGGTTTAATTAGCATAACTGTGGCTGGGAGACCACATGGCAAAGATTACGGTTTCCATGACCTCACTGATTCTGGAAAACACACTGATATTTCAGAAAATATATGTATTCTTTCCTTCTGGGATTAAAAACGAATCTAATAACACTACAGGATGCCTCCTCTGAGCCTTCTCCTCTTACCATCCCCCAACCCCCAAGAACAGATACTCCTTATCCTCTTTCCCACAAATGAATTCAGGAATTCATTTAAATGAATTCAGGGTTAAGATATACAGACGTGGGCTGCTTATCGACACCCTACTCAATAGATATAGGTCACATGCCCCTCCACTACCTCCGGCATCCCTCTTTTTGAAAATGTCTGTGCAATGCCTAGCCTATAATGCATAGTACTTGCACACCCTTCCCCCAGCAACACCAGTTTTTTCCCCCTCCATATAATGCCCCTCTTGATGAGCTGCTGTAGTGGAAAGCAGCAGAGGGAGCTCCTTCTTAGCACACTCTGTTGGTTGCCTGTCTTGAACTCTACTAATTCAGAGTGCTCCCACTGACTTCCAACTGGCACCATCTGCATCTTTGTGCCTGATGGCTTTTTCTGGAACAGTGGAGCCCATTTGGCCCATACGTTGTAACTGGCTTGACATGCCAAGGAATTAACACTTCTGGGAACAGCTTTTGACCAATGACTCTTGGCTGTTGGTGTATAAATACCTCAGCTCCCTTGCCCCGCATGGGGAATAAATTTGAGACCTGTGCTTCACACCATTTCCCCATGGTATTAATTTCCAATTACCTATTTTGGGTAGTTGGCTTGACAGTGCACTCCTTATTGGCTGCCTTCCCTTTCCTTCCCTGCATCACTTTCCCACTTTTCCACTCTCCTACTCTTGTTCCCAACACTCTCAAGTAAACTGTTTGCACTAAATTCTTGGGGGAACCGAAACTAAGGCACCTTCTAAAGGTTATATAAGACACTAAAGAAGCTTCCATTTAATGTGCTAGCTGAACTTACAAAGAAACATGGAGAAATGATTCTGAAATCCTTTAGAGGCTCTGTCCAATGGGGGATTTCTGGCAAAAAAGAGGACTTTCATAAGAGTAAATGTGTTTAGCTTCCATTGGTCAATTATCCTCAAGACAAGTCAAGCAACCCTTGTTTAGTTTGGTAGTTTTTGAGTGCTCACTCACCAGCCAGTTTATCTTTTTCACCCACTTTCATCTGAGAACAATATCCAATGTCATCTCTTCCAGTGGAGAAAATCAAGATTATTTCTGTTATGAGAATAGCCGACTGCCTTTGTATATACAGAATCTGGATTTCAAGCCCAACTCTCCCATTTGTAATGTAATTGGGCAAGTCTAAAAATTCTCCTGAATTTTGGTTCACTTGTCTCTAAATTCAGGGAAATGTGCCCATTCCACTAGGTCATTCATTCAACATCTATCTTTGGAGTACGTACTATAAGCTGGTTCTTGGCTAGGTCCTTGGGGATACAATCATGAAGAGTTGTAGTTTCTTCCTTCATGACACTCAAGCATAGATGGTGTAGGCCCTGGGGTCAGGAAGCTTGGCTTCAAATTCTAGTTCCACTAGCTCTGTGACCTCATTAAAACACCAAAAAAAAAAAAAAAAAACAAACCAGGCAGAATCTGGCAAAGTCACCTTTCCCCAAACACTCTGGAAGATAATTGAAGCTAGAGAACAATAGAATGATTACTCAGCTGTAAAAACAAAAAGCAAAAAAAACCAACCTAAAAATGGTAGGAGAGCCAAAGGACAAGTTTACCGTTCTGGGCCCCTCCCCCTTGATCAGATATACAGGGCCTGTATGCATTCAAGTGCAGGTCTCTGGGGACTGATTATTGGTGTGCAAAACTGTCCTTCAAAAGTGTAAGTATGCTTGGCTTAGGAAAGACTGACACAGGGTGCAGGTCTGGGTACCCTAACCCAGAAGTTGCCAGGGGTAGAGAAGCAGTTTAGAAAGGGAGAAGGAACCATAGGACCACAGAGCAGACCCAGTGCTGAGAGCTGAAGTGGTAGGTATACGAGAGCTTGGGAAGAGAACTGTGTTGACCACAAATACTGGGAAGGAAACACTATAATTAAGACAAATAGCACAGCCCAGGACCCCAGGAGGAGAAGCCAGGGAAAGAAACTCCTTTCTTGGAAGGAAATAGTCACACATATTGGGGAATTCTTGAAAGCTACCATGCATGCCCAGGGCAAGACATAGACTCAGAAATACCCAAGGAGAACCTAATGGTTCTCCATGGCTGTTCTATGGGATCAGTATAAACTGGGCTAAGCATTGAAGAAGAGCTCAAAACAGAGCCAATCTACACTAAAACCCTGGGTAAGAGGGAGAATCTGACTTTCAGAGTTAGCATATCAAAATATTCAAATGCCCAGACTTCAATAAAAGATCACAAAACATACAAAAAACAGGAAGAGATGGCTCTTTGAAAGGAATGAAATAAAACAGAGGAAGCACAGGCATTGAAACAACTAATCAGAGACATTAAATCAGCTCTCATAAATAAGTTCAATGAGCTAAAGGAAAACAAGGACATAGAACTAAAGGAAATCAAGAAGATAATGCATGAACAAAAGGAGTCATTAGAAATTTTAAAAGGGAACCAAACAGAAGTTTTGGAGATGAAAAACACAATAATGGAGATTAAAAATACACTAGAGGGGTTCAACAGCAGATTTGAATAAGTAGAAGAAAGAATCAGTGACCTAGATGACAGGATAGTTGAAATTATTCAGTCTGAAAAGTAGAAAGAAAAAAGAATAGAAAAAACTAGCAGAGCCTAGCTCTGTTGACCTGTGGGACAACATGGAGCATACTAATATATGCATTATGGAAAACCCAGGAGAAGAGAAAAAGAAAGGGGCAGAAAGAATATTTGAATAAAATACAGCCAAAAACGTCCCTAAATTGACAAAAGACGTGAATATACACATCCAAGAATCCCAATGAACTCCAAACAGGATAAACTGAAATAAGCCTACTCTGAGATATATCATAATCACAATGTCAAATATCAAAGATAAAATTCTGAAAGCAGCAAAAGAGAAGCAACTCATCACAAACAAGAGATCCTTAATAAGATTATGTGTCAATTTCCCATGAGAAACCATGGAGGCAAAAAGGCAGTGATACGACATATTTAAAGCACTGAAAGAGAAAAATTGCCAGTCAAGAATTCTAAATCCAGCAAAATTGTCCTTCAAAAATGAGGGATAGTTTAAGACATTCCCAGATAAACAAAGGCTGAGGGTGTTCATCACCACTAGACCTACCCTACAAGAAATGCTAAAGGGAGTTCTTCAGGTTGAAAGGAAAGGACACTAGACAGTAACTTGGAGCCATATGAATAAATAGAGATCTCCAGTAGAGGTAACTACATGGGTAGATACAATTGCCAGTAATATTGCATTCTTGGTGTATAAGTATACTTTTTATTTCTTAGGAGATCTAGAATACAATTGCATAAGAAATAATGATATTTATATGTTATTGGGTACATGAAATATAAAGAGGTATGTGTGACAAGAACAACATAAAGAGAGGGGATGGAAGGGTATAGGAGCAGAGATTGTGTATGCTATTGAAGTTAAGTTGGTATTATTTCAAACTAGTTTTCTATAGATTTAGGATGTTAAATACAAGCCCTATGTTATCCACAAAGAAAGTATCTAAAATATATACAGAAAAGGAAATGAGAAGAGGACAGATCTGCTTCACTGCAAAAGATCAACTATACACAAGAGAAGGCATTAATGAAGTAAATGAGGGACAAAAAAGTATAAGAAGTACAAGAAAAAAAGGACAACATGGTTCAAGTCCTGCCTTATCAGTAATTACATTGAGTATAAATGGATTAAACTCCCCAATCAAAAGATGCAGGGAAGCAGACTTGGTCCAGTGGATAGGGCATCTGCCTACCACATGGGAGGTCCATGGTTCAAACCCTGGGCCTCCTTGACCCGTGTGGAGCTGGCCCATGCGCAGTGCTGATGTACACAAGGAGTGCTCTGCCATGCAGGGGTGTCCCCCATGTAGGGGAGCCCCATGTGCAAGGAGTGCACCCCATAAGGAGAGCCACCCAGCATGAAAGAAAGTGAAGCCTGCCCAAGAATGGTGCTGCACACGTGGAGAGCTGACACAGCAAGATGATGCAACAAAAAGAAACACAGGTTCTTGGTGCTGCTGGTAAGGATAGAAGCGGTCACAGAAGAGCACACAGTGAATAGACACAGAGAGCAGAAACGGGGGTGGGGGGAGGAAGGGGAGGGAAATAAATAAAAAATAACTCTTTAAAAAAAACGATCCAGATTGGCAGAAAGGATAAAAAAGCATGATCCAACTGTATATTGTCTACAAGACACTCATCTTGAACACAAAGACACAAATAGGTTGAAAATGAAAGGATGGAAAAAATATTTCATGCAAATAGTAATCACAAGGGAGCTGGGGTGGGTTGTAGTTTGCTAAGCTACTGGAATGCAATATATACCAGAAATGGGTTGGCTTTCACAATGGGGATTTATTAGTTTAAAAGCTTACAGTTTCAGGGCTGAGAAAAATGTCCAAAATAAGGCCTCATCAGGCAATGCTTTCTCCCCAAAGACTGGCTGCTGGTGATCCTGGACTCCTCTCTCAAATGGCAAAGCACATGGAGGCATCTGTGGGGGCTCTCCCTCCTTCTCTGGGCTTTCTTGCCTTCAGCTTCCTGCTTTGTGGCTTTCTCTCTGCTTCTGTGTTCCCTTGATTTCAGCTTCTGGCTTCCAGGGCTTTCTCTCTGCTTCTGTGTACCATTGATTTCAGATTCTAGCTTCCAGGGCTTTCTCTCAGATTCTGGGTTTTTTCTCTGTGTCTCCCTCCATATTCATCCCTTTTATAAAGGACTCCGGTAAGAGGATCAAGACCCACCCTAGGTTTCTGTACACCAATAATGAGCAAGATCAGGAGGAAATCAAGAAACAAATACCATTCACAATAGTAAATTTAAAAAATCAAATACTTAGGAATAAATTTAACTAAAGAGGTAAAAAACTTATACATCGAGAACTATACAAGATTGTTCAAGGAAATCAAAGAAGACCTAAATAAATGGAAGAATATTCCCTGTTCATGGATAGGAAGACTGAATATTATTAAGATGTCTATCCTACCAAAACTGATCTACACATTCAATGCAATCCCAATAAAAATCAACACAGCCTTCTTTAAGGAACTAGAAAAACTAACTATGAAATTTATTTGGAATAGAAAGAGGCCCCGAATAGCCAAAGACATATTGAAAAAGAAAAACGAAATAGGAGGAATCACACTTCCTGACTTCAAAACATACTACAAAGCTACAGTAGTGAAAACAGCATGGTACTGGCATAAGGAGAGACACACAGACCAATGGAATCTAATTGAAAGTTCAGATATAGAACCTCATGTATATAGCCATATAATATTCGATAAAGCCACCAAACCCTCTCAACTGGGAGAGAATGGCCTATTCAACAAATGGTGCCTGGAGAACTGGATAGCCATATGTAGAAGAATGAAAGAGGATTACCATCTCACACCTTATACAAAGATCAACTCAAGATGGATCAAAGACCTAAATATAAGAGCCAAGACCATAAAGACCTTAGAAAGCAGTGTAGGGAAACATCTACAGGACCTTGTAATAGGAAATGGCTTCATGAATATCACACCAAAAGCACGAGCAGCAAAAGAACAAATAGATAAATGGGACTACCTCAAAATTAAAGCCTTCTGCACCTCAAAGGAGTTTGTCAAGAAAGTAAAAAGGGAACCCACACAATGGGAGAAAATATTTGGCAACCATATATCTGATAAGAGACTTATAACTTGCATATATAAAGAACTCACATATCTTGAAAACAAAAAGATAAACAACCCATTTAAAAAATGGGAAAAAGACTTAAACAGACACTTCTCCAAAGAAGAAATACAACTGGCTAGAAAGCACATGAAAAAATGCTCCAAATCTCTAGCAATCAGGGAAATGCAAATCAAAACTACAATGAGATACCATCTTACTCCCATAAGATTGGCAGCCATGAAAAAAACAGTAGAATACAAATGCTGGAGAGGATGTGAAGAAAGGGGAACACTCATCCATTGCTGGTGGGAATGCAGAAGGATCCAACCATTCTGGAGGACAGTTTGGCAGTTTCTCAAAAAATTATCCATAGATTTGCCATATGACCCAGCAATACCACTGCTGGGTATATACCCATCAGATCTGAAAACAAGGACACAAACCGATATATGTACACCAATGTTCATAGCAGCATTGTTCACTATCGCCAAAAGTTGGAATCAATCCAAATGTCCATCAACAGATGAGTGGATCAATAAAATGTGGTATATACACACAATGGAATACTATTCAGCTGTAAGAACCAATACACTACAATCGCACGTGATAACATGGATGAACCTTGAGAATCTTATGTTGAGTGAAGCAACTCAGGCATTGAAGGACAAATACTATATGACCTCAATGATATGAAATAAGTTAACTGCCTCAGAGAGCTAGAGTCTGGAAAAGTGGCTTACAGGAAATCGGGGGGTGGAGGAAGGATGTGAGTTAATGTCTGCAGGGGTGGAATCTGTGATGAGCTGGCGGTAAGTATGAGCACAAAGAAGGGACAAAATGGGGGCAAGGGGTTACCTTCGGGTGGGGTTTTCTGGGTTTGAGGGGGGCTGGGGATGGGAAGAGGGGTAATATTGTCCAAGAAATAGGTGGGAGGGAGGGGCAACATACGAATATGGGAAAGTGTCAGAAGTTCGTTGAGAACTAAATGTTGAATAAAACGTATCAAAGTATAAGTAGGAGGGTTACCTGGTTAGGTCGCTCAGGGGGTATGGTCTGATGCGTGACGGACTCCGGAGGGAATAACTGAAGGCTCATTTTGCCAAGGTGGGTTCTACCATTGGGTGGGGTGGACCCATATCCTGGGGAAGACTAATGCCGTCGAATAGAGAGAACTGTATCTCTCGTGAGAAAGGATGGCTCCCAGGGTATTAGATTGGCAGGCGTTGTGGGCCCTAAGGGGAGGGGAAAATGGATGTGGAATGGATGGAACAAAGGTAAATAAGGGGGCAAAAGAGGAGTTATGTGAGAGTACACGAGGATGAATATAAAACAGCTAATATTACACCAAAAACATATAGGGGACGACAGACTAATAATGAAAACCATAAGACAAAACATAGGATAACTAAAAAATTTAGAAAACTGTACAGCCTAAAATATGGACCACATAGTAAGCACAAATGTCACCTTGTTTGAAAACTATAGTGTTGGAATCTGTACATCAGTTTCAGGAAATATGATATGAATAAGTTAAAAGATTATTGCTGTGCAAGGGAAAAGGTTTTATGGTGGATCTGGGGAAATACTGTATATTGTATATATGAATTTCGGTGATCTAAGACTCTTCTGAAGCTGACTTTATGTTGGGATTCACTTTACGGGAAGTTTTGGATCACAGAGTGGTTCAACAATGGCAGCGGAGGAATACTGATATGGGATGTTATTGACAGGATATATATGGTTGACAGGGAGTTATACAGAGCATATGCCCAGGGTATATGGTAATGTCTATATATACTCATAGTGGAAACAAAAACAACAGCTGGGGGGGTACTGGGCTCCTGGCCGGGGGGTCACTGTTGTGGGCCCTGGGAGAGCAGCGGCAATCCTCCAGGTGCAACGGCAAGAACCAGGAAGGAAGGAGGGCCCAACAGTGGGCTCTTGATACTAATGGCTACACTTTTGAGCCTATGCACCTGCAATAAGAACAAGGCCTAGAGTAGCATTGTGCCTGGGGGTTTCCTCCTGACAGCCTGCATGTTACTCAAATGTGGCCACTCTCACAGCCAAACTCAGCGTGTAGATGCGATGCATTCCCCCCAGCGTGGGACATGACACCCGGGGATGAGCCTCCCTGGCACTGAGGGATCACTACCACATACCAGCTGAAGAAGCAACTATAAAATGACCTTGAATTAAAGATTCAATGCGGAACAGCAGAATATACCTGTCTACATATAATGACATGACTTCGGGAAGCTGTTTGACCTAATGTAAGGGGGAAATGGAAAGGAGAAATGAGATTATAAGGCTGTGAGTCTCTAAAAAAGAGTCTGGAGGTTGTCAGAAGGAATACCCCTATGTACAACTGAACAGAGTCTAAGAGACAGATAAGGTAGATACAACCCCAGGTATTGGTTCTTTCGAGGGATAAAGAGACCCACGGGTTCCATGGTCATGGCAGAAGGGGTTCACTGCCATGACAGATAGCCCTTCTTTGGAGCTGGTGTTTCTGCGTGATGGAATTGGACTCAGAGGGGATCTCTTTTCACAAGACTTGCATGCTACTTTATTGGAATTGTAGTCGGTGCTGGGTTTAAGATATATGTAGGGGATTTGAATCTCTGGACTGATAATATGACACCCAGGCCCAGAGCCTCAACAGACTTCAGCTCCTACACTTTGATTTATTGGACTTACTCCACTCAGCTAACATGGAGTTGAAGAAGGTCAACCACCACAACATTGAGCCTAGAGTGTCTACAACTGGAAGCGGGAGGAGTGCATCCAGTACCCATATGGAATCTAAGCCCTCACTTGACATAGATGTGCAATGGACACAACCAATCCAATGTCCACAGAGAAAATGTGGAATGGGTGTGGGAACGGTAGCCATGGGGGCTGCTGGGTGTGGGGAACGGGAGGAAGAGATGAGATGT
This sequence comes from Dasypus novemcinctus, assembly GCF_030445035.2. Classification (NCBI taxonomy): domain Eukaryota; kingdom Metazoa; phylum Chordata; class Mammalia; order Cingulata; family Dasypodidae; genus Dasypus; species Dasypus novemcinctus. The sequence goes on from NC_080704.1 coordinate 19,735,932, forward strand.
GGAGGCGTTTTCGGGACGTGGAGTTGTCCTGGATAGTGCTTCACGGACAATTACGGGACATTATAGATCCCCCCAGGGCCCACTGGATGGAACGTGAGAGAGTCTGGGCTATGATGTGGACCATTGACTATGGGGTGCAGTGATGCTCAGAGATGAACTTACCAGGTGCAATGGATGTGTCATGATGATGGGAGAGAGTGTTGCTGTGGGGGGAGTGGGGGGGGGGCGGGGGCGGTGGGGTTGAATGGGACCTCATATTTTTCATAATGTAATTAATAAATAAATAAATAAATAAAAGATAAAAAAAAAAAGACCCACCCTAGGTTATGCTCTGTTGTAGTAATCTAATCAAAAGTTCCCACCTACAGTATGTTTACAACCAGAGGAATGGATTGGCTCTGAGGACATGATTTTCTGCAGTCCATAAAAGCCTCAAATTACCACAGGTGGCATATTAATATCAGACAAAATAGACTTTAAGTCAAAATCTGTTACAAGACAGATTTTTAATAAATGGTTCAATCTCCCAAGAAGATATAACAATTATAAATATATGTGCACTTTATCACAGAGTCCCAAAATGCATGAAGCAAGCATTGGTAAACCTGAAGGGAGAAATAGTTCTACAGTAATAGTTGGAGACTTCGATATACCATTTTCAATAATGGACAGAGCATCTAGACAGAAGATCAATAAGGAAACAGAGGACTTGGACAATATTATAAATGACCTAGACCAAGCAAACATATACAGAACATGCCACCCAACAACACCAATATCCATGCCCTTTCCACCATGGACCCAGGGCTACCTCCCCCTTAGGCTAAGAAAATTCAGAGATATCCAGCAGCAGCTATCCATCAGGGAAGAAATACAGGCTCTTTTATAATGAGATCAGGAGACAGTATTCAAAGTATGGTGAGTGGCTGTGGGGAGGGTGAGGCTTAGTCAGGGTTACAAAGCAGGATGCCTCTCATTGTAATAACTTTAGGTCATGAAATCATCTTTAGGCCTAGGTAAGACTTGGAGGACTGTTATTAGTTCAGGACAGGAAGTATGTGGGAAATTGATATCTACCAATAATGTCCACATCCCATTTTATGTTGTAGTTCTTTTAAAAATACATTTTAAAAGTTGTTTTAATGTTGAAAAAATCAAGTTATGTTTTAATAGGCAATGTGTGCACATAGTACAAAATTTAAAAGAATAAATGGAAAACAGTAAGTATCTCTCCTATCCCCCAGATCCCTATTTCCCACCCCAAAAGGCAACCAGTGCTATCAGTTTTTGTGTGTATCCTTTCAGAGATCCTCTATATAAGTCAAGCAAATATATGTATTTTCCCACTAGTATGCACACTGTGAAGTACCATAATCTTATATATATATCTTGGAGTACTTTTCATATTAGTGCATAAAGAACTGCTTCATCTTTTTAATGGCTACCTAGTATTCCATTATATAGATATGCCATAATTTGGGAAACCAGTCTTCTAATGATGGCCGTTTAGATTGTTTCCACTCTGTTGCTATTTCAAACAAAGCTGTAACAAACAGCCTTATATACACACTTCTTTCCACATGTGCAGATACTGGTATATTTAGTTTGAATTTCATTGCCTTTCATCTCCTCTTTCACCCTGCAGTGTCAGAGCTAAGTTCAGTGTAACTCTGGAAACAAAGGAAAGAAATAGAGCATCCGAACAAAATACCAGGTATACAATTAACCTTGATAGATCAAGCCTCAGAAATAAAAATAGAAGGAGAATGATGACATGTGGCAAGGTAAATACTATGTCACCTGGCTTCTCCAGCTCCAGATTTTTCATCTAGAAATGGCTAGGGCAAGATGGACCCTCAGATATTCTTTAGTGCATTCCCCACCCCTCACCCCATGTTTTACATTTGAGAACATTGGGATACCTAGATGCTTGTAAATATTAGCGCTCAGTTAGATTGAATTCTAGGTACACTGGGTTCAAATTCTATGCTCTTTCCCATTCACTAGGACAATATCCTTCTCAATCTGAATATTTTGAAATAGAGAAAAAAAGTGATATTTGAAACCCAACCGACTTTATTGATATCTGCTGCTAAGGTATGTGGCTTAATTCTTAGCAATGCAGAACTAAATCTCCGTACTCTTTCCATCACAGAGACTGTGGGGTGAGAGAGAAGGCAAGGATGGGCTGTTTCAAAAACCTTTGCCAGTAGAGTATGTGGCCTGTTTTGTAACAAAATATAAAATAATAATATGCAGAGGTGGCTGCCCACCTAGAGAGTAGTGTAGCCAGCTAAAAGGCTTTGCATAAGATAGGGAGGGGAATGGGATTTGGGGGGGGGAGGGCCTGAAATGAGGATCATCCAATTGGAGAAGCAAAGGAGTTTTGGAAGACAAGCAGCATGGCTTTACACCATGGAAGGGTGGCCCAAATATTTTTCAAGGATAAAAAGGCCTCATATTCAATTTTAAGGATTTGGGTCTTGCCGTGGTATAAAGTCAAACCTTAAGTAAAGTCAGCTTCAAACAAACTGCCTTCGGTGTATGGTTCTCTATGGAAATCAAGAAAGGGAAATCAAGTTCTACATCCATGTTAGGCCAGAGTATATTCAAGAGCAGCAAGGAGAGGAGAGAATAAGGGAGACGAGCACTTTGGGAATGGGAGCTGAAAGCCAGAGGGCAGAAGGATGAAGGGAGGCCTTGCCCCAGATGGAGGGCACTGACAAGTGGAAAAGCACCACAAAAGGTAAAAGGTATCTTAACTATTCTTTAGTCTTTCTTTCAGCTTCTAATGGTTAAGGGGTGACTATGGAATCATCTAGAAATGTGTTGGTTGTCTGGAGTAGAAACTTACCCAATGCTGTTTTAAATACTAACTTTACCTAATGCGGGGCCGTGAGCATGGCTGTTCCAGGACTGTTCCTTCAGCTCTACCAGGGCAGGGCACTGGGTGGCTTCCCTAGGATTCTCTTGTAGTTGTTTCCTCACATCCACCTGACAGCTCTCTGCAAAGCAGTTTTTAAAAATCCTTAAGGGAAGTGGACGTGGCTCAGCTGATAGAGCATCTGCCTATCATATGGGAGGGTCCAGGGTTTGATCCCCAGGGCCTCCTGACCCATGTGGTGAGCTGGCCCACGTGCAGAGCTGCCGCAAGCAAGCAGTGCCATGCCGTGCAGGGGCGCCCCCGCATGGGGGAGAATCACATGCAAGGAGTACACCTGGCCAGGAGAGCTGTCCCAGGTGAAAAAAGTGCAGCCCGTCCAGGAATGGCACCGTGCACATGGAAAGCTGACACAGCAAGATGGTGCAACAAAAAGAGTGTGTTTCCTGGTGCCACCGAGGGTGCAAGAGGACACAGAAGAACACATAGCTAGTGGATACAGAGAGCAGACAATGGGGGGGAAGAGAAATAAAATAAATCTTTAAAAAATAAAAAAATAAAAAATAAATCCTTAAAATTCAGATTGGAAGAAGGGAGAAGGGAAAAAAAGTGTTCTTGTATTAGGGCAAAGAATCTTTCCCAAGAGCCCCCCGGAGACTTCACCTCTCTTTGGCCAGAACTGGCTCTCGTTTCCACCCCTGTTTGCAATGAAGGCTGAGAAGCAAGTCTCCATTAAGTCACCAGTCTCTCCATTAATGATTTCAAGTCAATCTTGAAAGTCCTGCCACTAATGGAAAGCCAGTGTGTTTAAAAATAATTCATTTGAAATGGAAAATTCACCATGCATTCTTTCCCAATCTAAGATACCCGATTTTAACAGATAGGAAAATATATCACGTGAAAAACAGAAGCAACTTTATACAAGAAGAAAAGACCAATTTGAAAATAAATAAATACACTTTGTACACAAACCATAATGAGGAAGAGCAGACTTGATACGGTGACAAAAGTCCTTTGGAAAATGAATTCTTTTGCCTGCACCATTTGCTTCACCAACTTTTGGGGAGTTCATGGTTAATTTGCACTCCAGCTACACTAAGTGTCCAACTACACTAGAAATCACCTTTAGGACAAAATAAAGGCTAAACACAGAGCACTTTGAAACAGGTGAAAGTACACACACACAAAGACTAAGGCAATGTAGATGATACCTCTTCATCCCTCTCACTTGGCATCTGTATGCAAAGCAGAACGTTTTGGGTTCATTCGAATATGATGCTCAATTCAGATTTGTTCCATATGATATGCTCTGATGAGTAAATATATGTCGAGTAAAATTGGAGAAAGTGAAATGATGTCTTATCTCTTTTTACAGAGTATTTGTTTTGTGTTTGGTTGGTGTGCATGAAAAAGCCAATATACTGGGGGAAAAACGAGTCATTGTTCAAAAAGTGGTATTATTTTAAAGATCCATGATGACCAAAAGTCATTCACTGAACATTTGTTATATGAGGTAAGGCTGTAACTGGAAAGGGGGAAACTGAGTTGCCTTGATTGGTTTCTCATGAATCATAGCCATCCTTTAGGCCTGGGAACGTTGCCAACTGTGACAGTTTGAAGTTCTTTCATGACTCCCACAAGGAGAAAGATGATGTTTTTGAACTAATCCATTCCTGTGGGTGTGAGACCCTTTTGACTGGACTACGTTAATGAGGTATGAGGCAGGTTGAGTCTCTGCCCTCTTGCTGGGTCTGATATGAACAGAGACACACACAAGAAAAGGGAGCTCTCCTGTTTTTCGCCCTGCCATGTGAGAGAGGACTCGAGGATCCCGTGTGCACGAAGCACCCAAGAGGCTGGGCCCACAGAGCAGTTCAAGGCTGAGGAGACGAGCCCTACCATAAACCTGATCGCCACGGGGAGGAACGCCAGGAGCGCCAGTAGCTGACTTTGGTGAGAAAGCATCTCTGATGGTGCTTTGATATGGCCATTTCGTGGCCTAGGAACCATAAGCTTTTATCCTAAATAAAATTCCCATTGTAAAAGCCCACCCATTTCTGGTACTTTGCATCGGCAGCCTTTGGCAAACTAATATATCAACCCAAACCAGATTAGAGTCTCTTCTCACAGAGAAGGGGGCATGGCTGTCTGGTAGGCAAGGGTGTCTGCCATAAGATATTTGTTTCCTTCTACAATGCTTAGAAAATGTGCTTTATGTAAGGAGTTTACCTGGAGGTTGGTGATAGGACTCATACATAATTTTTTCTATCTGCATGTAAATGTGTATGAAACCTTTGTCATAAATAATTTTAATCACAGTATTAAAAAGTCACTGTGGTTATTTGGAAGTCTACATTCCCAAGTAATCCATGGTCAGTGGCTGGTGCAAAGAGTTCTCTGTATCTCAGAGACCACAATAGCCACCTTGTGCACTATAGGAAATAGGGCATTTGGCACTTGCGGTAAAGTCTCGGGATCTATTTGTACCATTGTCCTGTTAGCTAGCCAAAGTGATGTGGCCTATTCTGCTTCCCAGGCTGGATGAGGGCTCCGATGACCATCTCTTGGTGCCATTCATCATGGGTATAAAGCAAACCCCTAATCACTCTCCAGATGGTCAAAGTTGGAACTTTCTTTTCTTTGGACTTCCTGGTTTGGAAATTGAGTTATTGATTGAATGACCCTTTACTTAGCAGATATTGTAGGTTAGGCACTTGGCTAGGTTCTGTGGAAAATTCATAGGCAAGTCAGACATGACCCTTTCCTCAAAGAGCTTACAGTCTAACAGAGGTGATAAGATATAAATAACAATAATAAAAGGTAGAAAGTAGCACCTGTAACATAAAAATGGAACAGACAGACCTCTCTAGAAAAAAATGAAAACCATCAATATCCTTAAATCTTTCTTCTCCCTTGACCTAGTGATTCAGATATATTGATCCTAGGTATCTTTGGACCCCTAAGAAATCCACCCATGGGCTTCAGGTGAAGTCTCTCAAAGTGTATGCAATACTGTGGTTATATGTTTGATTGTATTATTCTGGGAGAGGATCCTTAATTTTGTCTAATTCTTAAATAAAAACAGTGTTTAATTCGCTGAAAGTACTCCCACTTCTAGGAACTTATCTTAAAGAAATAATCAGATGTGTAAACAAAGATTTATTATTAGGGATGTTTATCACAGCTTTATTTATAATAGTATAAAACTGGAAACAACCCAAATATAGAACAACTGAGTATTAGTTGATTATAGTACATCTGCACAATGGCATTTATATTACTGTGGAAACAAGACATTACAAAATTAATGACGTGAAAATATGCTCATGATGAAATGATAAGTAAAAAAAAAGTGTAGCCATGGTATGCTCTCAATTATGTAAAAAACATCATAGAAAAGGCTAAAGGGATAACACAGGAAAATGTTCACAATGATTATCTCTGTGTGTTGTGGGATTGAGAGTGATTTTTTCTTTAATCTTCTCTATATTTCTCAAGTTTTCAACAATGAGCATGGATCACTTCACAAATGAGGAAAAAAAATAGTTACATAAGAAATAGTTCAGATAAAACACCATGGCAGTTCTACAGCGAAATCCCTTTAATTTGGAAAGCCAGAGAGCCTGCTTAGAGGAGGTGGTCTTCAAGCACAGCTTGGAATCATGGCCACAGTGTTGACTTTCCGAGGGAGGTGGGAGGGGCAGTCAAGGGAAATGGCTGCAGATGTCAAAAGAGTTGAAAGACAGAGTTCCATGTGGAAGTCTAACTATGGTGGTGGCCCAGTCACATTCTCCAGAAGTTCTGGAGCCAGGAGGGCTGGCCCACTTTCAGACAAACAGCACCGACTCCCAGAGCCTCTCAGGACTCCCGAGATGTGACTTGGATTGTGCAGAGACCCTTCCCATTCTGTGGTAGGATAGTCAACATGGGCTTGCACTGGGTAAGTTACAGAAGAATAAGAGTGATCAAAAGTTTGGCAGGTGAACTTTTTTGGAGGGAATAGCCCAAAATTCTGAGAGTAGGACTGTAAGACTCAGGGAAGAATGGTGAGAAAGCAAAAAATATATATCTCTGTGTGACTTCAATTATTTTGAAGCCAGATGTCTTAGTGTGAAGCTGTACTTTTTAATCTCTTATATACCCAGAGGAAAACAAATGCTAGTAACAGATTGATTAATGCCATATGGTGTAAGATTACACTGCATAATGTTTATTAGTACAGTACACATTTCTGCATTAGCTTTAACAAGACAATCACTGTTAAGGAACTGATTATGTATTTTGACCCATCAGTTCATTTGGGGAATAAACTTAAGAAATGGATTTAAAAAGTGAAAAAGTGTCTATTGGTATAAAGTAGCTATTTTTATAACAGGGGGAAAATTTGCCCAAAACCTCCAGGGTACTTAAATATGTTCAGGAAAAGAAATATGTTATTGCTATGGAAATTATCAATTCATAGGCTTGATAATTATATGGATACATCAATAAATTTAGGTTAGGAAAAAAGCATAAGAATAGTATGTATACATTGGTTGCATTTTGCTAAAAATATATCTGTACAATATGAGGTCACAGTCTTAAGAAGACTGGATGCTATAAGGCTAAGGGGGGGGGGAGATATGGTGGGCTGAAGCTGTATGTACCTCAGAAAAACATGTTCTTCAATTTAATCCATTCCTGTGCATGTGAACCCATTGTAAGTAGGACCTTTTGATGACCCACCTCAATCACTCAGTCAGGATGAGTCTTAATCCTATTACTGGAGTCCTTTATAAAAGAATGAAATTCAGACCCACAGAGAGAAAGCCACACAGGAAGAAGCCAGAAGCTGAAATTAGCAGAACCCAGAAGGGAGAGACCAGAAGATGCCCCCATGTACCTTGCCATGTGACAAACTAGGGACCAAGGATTGCTGAATGCCACAGTCTCTGAGGAGAAAACATTGCCTTGATGACACCTTGATTTGGACTTTCTTTTAGCCTCAAAACTATAAGCTTATAAATTTCATTGTTTAAGCCAACCCGCTGCACAGTATTTGGTTGAGCAGCTTAGAAAACTGAAACAGGAGTCTGTGCTGGATGGTTTAATTCCCATTTCTTTACATGATCTCCCTTTTACTGCAGGGGCTAGAAGCCTTGGAACTACATTTTCTAGAAATGCTTGCAGGTAGGCTTTCAGGATCGAGTCCACAAATGAGACACCTTCTTGCAAGGTTTAGAAGGCAGAAGAGAAACAGAAGCCATTATTAAAGCAACAGGAAGATGGGTGGGCTTTGCCAGAATATAGATGTGAGGTTTTTCAGCAGCTTCCATGAATTCTCTTGTAAATTGCCTAATAGTTGCTCTGGGCAGCTGAGACCATTAATGGCAGCTTCTTATAATTCCTGCAACTTCCTGATTTCTTAAAAGCTAGCAGCAGATTTTTCTGACCTTCCTTTTTCTCAGCCTTTCCAATGGTCTTGTAAACATTTAACTCCCTGAATTAAATTATTTTCTTCTTGAAATTTTTGGAGTGGTTTCTGATTTCCTGACCAAATCTGCCCTAATGCAGAGCTTTGTAATCCCTTTGCTTGCTCTCCATTATAAAGTTGATTAAACAGTTGAAGTATATGTTCAAATATTATCTTATTAAGTCCCCCCTTAGGTTAAATATATTTTTAAATTGTACATTATATATTGTAATCCTACTTGGGTAAATTACACAATGCTTTTCCAACTCACATCACCATTGATTTTGTAATCTCCAGCATATGCTCCTTACACAAAATGACAGGAGTGAATCAACGGATGTTGTTGTAAAAGTAGGAAAGTGAAAAGAAATGCTTATCAATTTTAAATACCTACTATTTAGCTTGAAAAATACAATGGTTGTGTGTGTGTGTTGTATAGGGAATTACATGGATCAGTTTACAAACTGGTGAAAAACTTTCTATAAATAAGTCAAGATTGGGACTATTTATTTATTTGAATAGACATGAGCAATATTGCTTTGACAAAAAAAAAAGGTGCCCCGCCACTGTACTGGCATGCATAGTTACCTAAAAAACACAGTATGTATGTGTATATATATAATTTGTGCATATGTATACATACATATCAAATATACATATGTGTGTGATTTTGTTCTTGTAGAGATATGGAAATGTAATTGAAACAATACCCTCTGGCAACTTTAAACGCTTCACATCTTTTCCTTTGTTTCCTCCAAACCATTTCATTTTACCACAGGAAAAGCATGAAAGATGGAGTCCACCCAAGTCTGTAACACTGCCAGTCAGATGCAAGAGAGTCCTTGCATGAGCTGCAACCTCAGATGACAACTGAGGTGTGGTAGAGTGTTTGCAAAAATACTCACAATGACTCCTCCCCTCCCTGCATGCACATCCCTTTGCAATGTGACTTTGCAACAACTCATATCAACATAGGGGATCTATATCCTATAAACCTACAGCTTCTCTAATAATAATTTTTTAAAAAAGAAGATGTGGAATCTATTTCTCCATCTCTTGAATCTGAGCTTGGCCATGTGACTTGCCTTGGCCAGTAGGATATTACAAAACATGATGGAAGCAAAGGCTTGAGAAGTGCTTTTGCACTGGGCTTGTCTGCTCTTGGTGCTCCTGGGAATGCTGGGAACTCTGTCATATGAATAAGTGTGGGCTAGCCTGATGTAGATGTATGGCCTGATTGTCCACATTATTCCAACCATCAGCCGGCACCAACCACCAGACATGTGAGTAAGGCCATCCTAGACCAACCAGACTCCGGCCAAACCACTAGCTGACTGCAGCCATATACGTCCCAGTGAAACAAGAGAACTGCCCAACTGATCCCAGACCAAAGTACTGACCCAGAAAATCATGAGATAAAAAGTAATTGTTGTATTGAGCTACTAAGTTTTGGAGTGATGAGAATTAGGCCAGGTTTAGAGTAGTGAGCCTGGGTCAGAAATAGAGAGCCCATGCCTGTCCCCTCAGCACCCCCAAAAAACAAACCACAAAAAAATAAAGACAAAAACAAAAAACCATGATGAAGGTACCCAACCACAATTTATGACCCCTGCCTTAGGGGAAGGCAAACTAAATAGCAAAGTTCAAGACTTTTTTTTTTTAGAGAAGTTGTGGGTTTACAGACCAATCACGCATAAAATATGGGATTCCACATACTACCCTATTATTAACACCTTGCACTGGTGTGGCACATTTGTTACAATTAATGTAAGCACACTTTTATGATTGTACCATTAACTATAGTCCATGGTTTAACTTAGGGTTCACTGTTTGTGTTGCGCAGTTCCATGGATTTTAAAAAAAATTACTCTAGTAACATATATACAACCTAAAATTTCCCTTTTAAACCACATGCAAATGTATAATTCAGTGCTGTTAATCATGTTCACAATGTTGTGCTAGCATCACCACCATCCATTACCAAAACCTTTTCATTGTTCCAAATACAAACCCTATATGTTTTCAGCCTTAACTTCCTATCCCCTACCCCCACCCCATCCTCTTGTAACCTATATTCTAGATTATGACTCTCTAAGTTGTATTATTATAATTATTTCCTATCAGTGAGTTCATATATTTGTCCTTTTGTGTCTGGTTTATTTCACTCAACATCATGTCTTCAAGGTTCATCGATGTTGTTGCATGTATCAGAACTTCATTCCTTTTTATGGCTGAATAATATTTCATTATATGTGTACACCACATTTTGTTTATCCATTCATCCTTTGAGGGACACTTGGATTGCTACCATCTTTTGGTCATTGTGAATAATGCCGCTATGAACATCAGTGTGCAATTATCTGTGCCAGTGCCGGCCTTCAGTTCTTTTGGGTATGTACATAGAAGTGGGATTGCCAGATCATATGGGAATTCTATACTCAGCATCCTGAGGAACCACCAAACTGTCTTCCACAACTGCTACACCATTTTCCATTCCAACCAGCAATGAATGAGTGTCCCTATTTCTCCACATCTTCTCCAACACTTGTAACTTTCCAGTTTTTTAAAATAGTAGCCATTTTCTTGGGTGTAGAATGGTATCTCATTGTGGTTGAAGACTTTTTTCTTTCCTTTCTAATGAGAAAATTCTGACAAATGAGTAGCTCATAGAAGTGAGAACTATTTTGCTTCACTGAGAAAATTAAGGCAATTGAGGTGAACCAGAATCTGCCTTTCCTCCTAGTCAAGACCACCGCAGTTCTGCCTGAGAATAGTCTATCAATCAGCCTTGCTGTGGACTGTTGGTACTTACTCTCCACTTGCACTTTATTCAAGTTTAACTGTCCCTGGATCCATAATCACCCAGGATCATGGAATAGTTTTCTTTTGTTCACTAAGTACCATTTCTTTGCCAATGATAAGTAAGAAGACAAAAATAGGAAGGGAACAGAAATATTCCCTCAATAATAATTTCCCCCTCATTTCTCACACAGCCTTATTTAGCAGCCCAACTTGAGAACTGTACAGCCAAGATTCAAAAAAGTCTCACTTCTATGGCTCAGGGCTCATTTTCTTGGAGTAAGCTTAGTGGTCTTCCCAAGTGAAGAACTGGCCATCCTGTGCCATTCTAAAGAGGAGGGCCCATGCCAGGTGCCAGGTGAGAAAGAAAAGGCAGGGCTGCCTTCTATCTGACTCTGCCCCATTGCCACATGGTCATCAGTGCATGATCCACGGTCAAGGCTGATGCTCACTTTCCATTTTCCTCTCCTCATATGACCCACCCCTTTTCCTGGTCTTCTAGAAAGCAAGAACCAAAGGTTTTATTCTGAATTCTATGGAGTTGTCTAGTGCTGGTCCAACTGCAAAGATAAGAGTGCAGTTCCCTTTGGTAGTTCCTATAGGCTGAGAGCTGGCTCAGGGACAGTTTTTGAAGTGGACCAGCCATTTATGGCACCTTCAAAGTAGCTAGATTCAAAATATATTTCTTCTTACTCCATCACTCCATCAAGTAGATTTTGAAATTCTCCTAAAACCAAATTTGTTCTTGAAGATATGTAGGTTATGGGATGAGTGAAATGTAAACAGACATTGGGGGCATTTACTTCAAGACATCCACCTCCTAACGATTGCCCTTGCTAAGGAACTTTGCGATGAATTCAATAGCTGGAGACAAGGCTGAGCATGAGCTTGGCTAGTTACAAAATGGGAAAAGGGAACTGTATTGCCTTGTGACATTGCTTAGAGTCTTGCCTGGAATTCTCACCCAGCTCTTGGATGAGTATTTAATTCTTATTCTGCATGCATTTCATCCTTCTAATGAAATTATAGGTACTTTGAGCTTAGTGAACTTGGTTTTTGCTTCTCTGGATCCTTCATATTGCTGAGCACGCGCGGGCTAGAGGGCAAGTTGTGTGAAGGCAGGGAATGTATCTGTCTTGTTTACTGTAGTATTGAACCACAGCAATTTCAGTCCATCTCTACCTTAGTTTCTACAAACACCAGGATCTTCAATGGGGCAGTCCCATCCTCCATGACTTAACATTAAAATAGTTTTTGTTGCTTCGTTGATAAACCAAAGTGCCCAGTTTGTTTTGAAGCGACAATGAAACCAGAACTGTAGCCGAGAGTTAAGAATTGACAAATAATTATGATTACTGAAACACTACATAAACACTTTTTCTTGCTTTTCCAGTATATTAAGAATAGCCAGAGAGGATGAGGGAATAGCTGCTGCAGCCCTGGGGGGAGGGGTGCGGAGCTGCCAGAGCTGCTCCGCCTCTTGTGGGTCCCCCCCTGCAACCCTCATGCGGCGAGCCTGCTGACATCTGAAGTCGGCCCCCTCTCAATCCTTCTGGGGATCACGGGGTCGTCTGGACCACCATGCCTGCAGCCACCCATGGAGAAGGCCAGGTGCGGCAGTGACAGTGCCCCCTGGGGTTTGGTACTGCACACAGTGGTGGTGGGCTCTCACCACAAGAAGGACTGCCAGGGTAGCAGATGTGGCTCAAGCAGTTGGGTGCCTGCCTCCCACAGGGGAGGTCCCAGTTTGGTTTCCAGTGCCTCCTAGAGAAGACAGGCAGCCATCGAGTGGGCACAGTGAGCAGCTATCAAGCAGGGACAACAAGCAAGACAATGAGCAGACAACTAGCAAAAAAACCCCAAAACCAACAAATGAGCGGGAGAGGGTGTGGCTCAAGCAGTTGGTTGGGCACCCACCTCCCACATGGGAGGTCTGGGTTTGGTTCCCGGTGCCTCCTAAAGAAAATGCAGGCAGACAATGAGCAGACAGTGAACAGGTACATGCGTGCACAATGAGGGAAAAAAAAGAACAAACAGACGAGGGAGCCATGGCATGGGGGTAAATCTTTAAAAACTATGTTAAAATTTAATGGTTTTCAAAAGCATATTTTGTAATAATTAGAGACTTCTTATAATAAATATTACATATTGAGCTTTAAACAAACAAACAGGAATAGCCAGGGTAGCAGATTTGGCTTAACTGATAGAGCATCTGCCTACCACATAGGATGTCCAGGGTTCAAACCCAGGGCCTCCTTGACCCGTGTGGAGCTGGCCCATGCGCAGTGCTGATGCGCGCAAGGAGTGCCCTGCCACGCAGGGGTGTCCCCCATGTAGGGGAGCCCCATGCTCAAGGAGTGCACCCTGCAAGGAGAGCTGCCCCGTGCAAAAAAGTGCAGCCTGCCCAGGAGTGGTGCCACACACACGGAGAGCTGATGCAGCAAGATGACGCAACAAAAAGGGACACAGATTACCCATGCTGCTGACAAGAATGCAAGTGGACACAGAAGAACACACAGTGAATGGACATAGAGAGCAGACAATGGGGAGGGGGGAGGGGAAAGAAATAAAAAAAAAAAAGGAATAGCTAAAAGTCAATACCTGAAATTCCTAAACTGAACTTACCTTTGATTATGGTTATTTCAAAACTAGGCTCACCCTTGTGTACACTTACTATTGTGATGGTAACGACTCTACCCTCCCCTGTTTAAATCCATTAAAAAGTCTGCTCCCCTTGTTCAGGGAAGGCAGATTTGAGACCCCCCTGTCCTGTCCTTCTGCCAGCATTAATAAACCTGCTTTCTCCAGCAACCATCTCAGTGTGGACTCCAAGTCATCTGCTCCTGGCAAGAACCCAGAGGGACCCCTGCGAGGTTTCCTTCAGTATCTCTGGTACCTAGTATTGTGTCTGGCATGTGTTAGGTACTCAGTAAGTATCGAATGAATGAATGTGGTATCAAATACTTCATAACAGCTTTTGAATGGAAGAAAGAATTGATGAACAAATGTCAGAGAAAGAGTATGTTCTTAAAATCTGGTGCTGGCCCACTGGCAAAGCCTAAGGGTGTGCATCTATGATTGGAATACAGCCCACAGGAAAGAGGGCTACCAATGGTTTTTGCCACCTTGATCTTTTTTTTTTTAAATTTCTTTTTAAGATTTATTTATTTATTTAAATCCCCTCCCCTCCCCCGGTTGTCTGTTCTCTGTGTCTATTTGCTGCATCTTGTTTCTTTGTCCGCTTCTGTTGTCATCAGCGGCACAGGAAGTGTGGGCAGCGCCATTCCTGGGCAGGCTGCTCTTTCTTTCGCGCTGGGCGGCTCTCCTCACGGGTGCACTCCTTGCGTGTGGGGCTCCCCTACGCGGGGGACACCCCTGCGTGGCACGGCACTCCTTGCGCGCATCAGCACTGCGCATCCACCTTGATCTTCACTGCTTGCTGGATCTTATTCACCTGCTTACTAAAAGCTGCATCCTTCTTTTTCCATTCATTTCACTCTTCTGCTCAGTTTCTCTGCTTTAGGGTTTCGTTTCCCACTAATGCGACTTGTCTCTCAGCTGAATGTGACACTATCCTGAAGACCTTGGGACGGTTTCCATGGTTACTTCTTCTGGAATTCTCCTTTTGGAGACCTTGAGTTCTTTTCTTTATCTTCCATCTTAGAAATTTAAATACACACCTTCAGGTTCTAGGGAGGAGATGACAGGGAGGAGGTAAGTCAAGGATTTCACTCCCCTTTTGTTATATGTGGAATGGTGGCAGATGATTTGATGCCGAAACCCCCTGAAGGGCAGAGAGTATTGGAGGTTTCCAGTTAAAAAAAAAAAAGCCACAATCCCTTGTTCCAATTGGATTTATATCACAAAAGAGGGTCTTGCCACTATTATCAAAGCCTTTTCTTTCTTTGTTTCCTTTCTTTCTCTTTTTTTATGCACGGACCCTCACGCTAAAGTTACCGCTGATGTATCTCGCCTTTGAGTAACAAATGTGTTCGTGATGGAGAAGAATATCAGAAAGAGTAAACTAGAGGTGGTGGGGAGACAAAGGTGATCTTCTTTGTGAAGCACTTCAAAAACTAAACAGATTTCTGAATTAACTTTTTTTTTTCTAAAACCTTCCACCCTTTCTCCTTCTGGGATTATTATCTAAGGTCTAAACAGCAAGAGACTTGTAGGGGATCAAGTTCTGAGCCAGACTCGTGTTGGCTACACCTGGGAGCCCCCTCTGGGCCCCAATGGACTTAAACTCGACTTAGAAGCTCTGCAGTCAGTAATTGACAAGCACCCGAGGGAGCACCTCCTCTTTGTGGATCCGCTCCCTTGCCAGCTCTGTCTCTGTGTCCTCAACTCTCCCCTCTTTCCTCAAACAGCTCCTGGCACAGTCTCTTGCCAGGTTCCAAGCGCCCTGGCAGCAAAATTAGAAGCCACGCGTGGCCCTTCCCCATGCGGTGCAGTGTGCTCAGCTGTCCTTTCGAGCCCAAGCTCCCAGCGTTTAGACTCCAGAGGTGTGCTTGGCTCTGCAAAGAGCACGAGGGATCCAGGAACAGTCTCTGGGTTCACTGTTTGTGTCTAAACTGTGGGAGGTTCCAGATGATCTCCTTGTGTGGGGGGGTACCTTTATGGATCTTTGCACTTCTGCAGTCCTCATTTAAGGCCTGTCCGAGGAACATGGACCCATACCTGGACTCCCGGGGGGCTCCGAGAGGCAGTAGCAGTGGGCTCAGAATCTGGCTGCATTTTTTTTTAGATGAAATAGACTTTATTATCTTTTTTTAAAAAAAAGATACATCTTTTTAAAAAAAAAAGATACGTGGATCACACAAAATGTTACATTAAATAATGTAAGAGGTTCCCATATACCCCACTCCCCACATCCCCCACTCCTCCCACATCGACAACTTCCTTCATTAGTGTGGTACATTCATTGCATTTGATGAATACATTTCGGAGCACTGCTACACCTCATGGATTATAGTTTACATTGTAGACTCTCTCCCAGTCCATTCAGTGGGATATGACAAGATATATAATGTCCTACATCTGTCCCTGCAATATCATTCAGGACAACTCCAAGTCCTGAAAGTCCCCATATCACTCCTCTTTTTCCCTCTCCTTGCCTTCAACAACTCCTGTGGCCACTGTCTCCAAATCAATGATATAATTTCTTCCATTGCTTGAATCACAATAATTCTATAGTAGAATACCAGTAAGTCCACTCTAATCCATATTTTATTCCTCCATCCTGAGGCTCCTGGGATGGTGATGCCCACTGCCACTCTCTAAACCAAACTCAGCATATACTTGCATTACTTTCCCCCCAGCCTGGGACATGACTCTTGGGGACGAGCCTCTCTGGCTGCATTTTGCTAGATTTATGTAGTTGCTAAAAGTACAGGCTCTGAAGCCAGACTACCTGCATTTGAATCTTTGCTTCAGCACTTACTAATCTTGGGCTAGTTGCTTAGTCTTTCTGTGTCTTTGTTTCCTTATCTGTAAAAGAGGATGATGAAAATAAATAGTACTTAGCTGTTCTAAGAAGAAAATAGATATTAATCATGTAAAGCATCTAGGACAGAGTGTAGCTCATGGTAAACATCAAAAAAAGTTATTGTCTATTATTATTATCCGCACCAAGGCTTCTCTTCTAGTGGGACAAGTGCTGGCCCAAGTCCTGGTTCTGCCACTTTGGGGCTGTGTAATCTTATAGCAACTCCCATCAACTATGTATGCCTCAGTTTCCCAGAATGGTTCTGAAGGTTAAGTGGGGTAATGTCATGCAAGCACCTGGAAATGATGAATTGTGATGTTTTCCTTCTTGTTCTATATGATCAAGTCTAGATGATATTTGACATCTTTCGAGTTTTTTTCCCTTTCCCTCATTCTGTGATTCCCTTCACCCTTCTTCGACACTTGATTCTTGATATTCTTTTCTCCTACTTAACCTCTGGTAACCCTTATTTTACCAAATCCTGCCAAACATGGGAAAAGCCAAGGGCCTGAGGAACCCTTCAGAAACTTTGTGTTTCAGTTTCCATCTCGCGGAGGTGTAGTGGCTGAAGGGAAGAGCCCAGCAGATGTCTTCTTTCTGGGCCAAGGTTGGTGAAGACCCACTGTAGGGGCCTGTTTCCCATCCATTCTGCTTAGTCCCGGGCTTGCTGCCTACCACCTCAGGGGCTTCTAATGAGCCTCCTTATGGCCTGGAGCTGTGACAGAAGTTCTGATCCCCTGCCCTGCTGCCCCACCATGCACAGTCATAACGGAAGCTGGTGCTTGGGACGAACAGCCATTCTCTTCCATCCTGTATCAGGTGGCTTTGCTGCATAACAAACCATCCCCAAACCTGGCAGCTTAAAACAACAAGCTGTTCACCCAGCTTACAGGTCTGTAGGTTGGCAAACTGGGATGGACTCAACTGGTCTGTTCCACTGTTCTCTCAACTGGGCTCACTCATGTGCCTGCAGAGAGGTGGCTCTACTTCTGAGAGTGGACTGGCCATGGTCTGTGGTGATGGGGGCAACTAGACCCTGTGTCTCTCATCATCCAGCAGACTGGCAGTGGTGGCAGGGCCTCCAAGAGCCAAGAGTAAGAGAGGGAAAGCCCCAATATGCAAGCACTTTCAAGTCTGCTTCTGTCACAATTGCTCTTGCTCCTTCGGCCAAGGAAAGTCGCCCTGCCAAACTGAGAGTCAGTATGGTAGGAGCTGGATACAGAGAGGTGTGTAAAAACTGGGTACTATTACCATAACAACCCACCACACCTCCTGAGAATGACGGGCATGGCAACTATTCCAAGGGCTCCTTCACACTTTCCCCCCATAGAGCCTGAGAGTCCTTGTGAAAATAAGGACAGCTGTTGTGACATCTTAGAATTCACAAATTGGATATGAACATTAGTTCCTCAAAATATTATGTCAGACTTCTGTCAGAGTGCCTTCAAATCAAAGTGTTCCCTAAATTCAGACTTAGAAAACAACTACATTAACAGTGGCTCTTTTTTTTTCTCCCCACCCCCTTGTTATTTGCACTTGCTGTCTGTTCATCTTCCTTGTTTCTTTAGGAGGCACTGGGAGCTGAACCTGGGACCTCTGATGTGGGAGGGAGGTGCCTAATCACTTGAGCCACCTCTGCTCCCTGCTTCGTTGTGTCTCTTATTATGTTTTTCCTCCCCAGTCTCTTGTTGCATCATCTTGTTGTGTGAGTTCACCATGCCTTCCCATTGCGTCAGCTCGCTGTTTTCTTTAGGAGGTACTGGGATCCAAACCAGTGACCTCCCATGTCGTAGGTGGGAGTCCAGTCACCTGAGCCACATCCACTTCCCAGCAGTGACTCTTAACTCCTTTTGGCAGTCAGGGGGAGGGTCATCACAAAGTCCTTTGAGAATCTGATGAAAGCCTAGTACCTTCTCCTTAGAGAAATTCACATCTGCACATAGACACAGAATGTTGCTTATAATTTCATGGGATTCAGAGATCCCCTGAAGCCAAACCCCAATTTAAGGAACCTTTCATCAGAGGAGAATATATACTTTAAGAAAAGAATTCCTCTGAACCCCAAAAGATATGCTATTGGCTTGCTTATTTGAAGGAAATCTTATTGTTTAAAATGAGTCATGAACTACCACTACCTCAGGTTTATCCAGAACACTTTCACAAACATTATTTTATTTGGTTAGCTTGCTCTTCGATGTAGGAAAAATTCACTTTCCAACCGGCTCTTTAGGAGTTGCACTAATTAAAGGCCAGATATGCTTGTTTCGATGTGCTCCTGGATCTGCTCAGGCTGATTCTTTTTTTTTTTTTAATATTTATTTATTATTATTATTTTTAATTACATTAAAAAAATATATGAGGTCCCATTCAACCCCACCGCCCCCGCCCCCCCCCCACTCCCCCCACAGCAACACTCTCTCCCATCATCGTGATACATCCATTGCACCTGGTAAGTTCATCTCTGAGCATCACTGCACCCCATTGTCAATGGTCCACATCATAGCCCAGACTCTCTCACGTTCCATCCAGTGGGCCTTGGGGGAATCTACAGTGCCCGTAATTGTCCGTGAAGCACTATCCAGGACAACTCCACGTCCCGAAAACGCCTCCACATCTCATCTCTTCCTCCCGTTCCCCACACCCAGCAGCCCCCATGGCTACCGTTCCCACACCCATTCCACATTTTCTCTGTGGACATTGGATTGGTTGTGTCCATTGCACACCTATGTCAAGTGAGGGCTTAGATTGCACATGGGTACTGGATGCACTCTTCCCACTTCTAGTTGTAGACACTCTAGGCTCCATGTTGTGGTGGTTGACCTTCTTCAACTCCATGTTAGCTGAGTGGAGTAAGTCCAATAAGTCAAAGTGTAGGAGCTGAAGTCTGTTGAGGCTCTGGGCCTGGGTGTCATATTATCAGTCCAGAGATTCAAATCCCCTACATATATCTTAAACCCAGCACCAACTACAATTCCAATAAAGTAGCATGCAAGTCTTGTGAAAAGAGATCCCCTCTGAGTCCATTTCCATCATGCAGAAACACCAGCTCCAAAGAAGGGCCATCTGTCATGGCAGTGAACCCCTTCTGCCATGACCATAGAACCCGTGGGTCTCTTTATCCCTCAAAAGAACCAATACCTGGGGTTGAATCTACCTTATCTGTCTCTTAGACTCTGTTCAGTTGTACATAGGGGTATTCCTTCTGACAACCTCCAGACTCTTTTTTAGAGACTCACAGCCTTATAATCTCATTTCTCCTTTCCATTTCCCCCTTACATTAGGTCAAACCGCTTCCCGAAGTCATGTTATTATATGTAGACAGGTATATTCTGCTGTTCCGCATTGAATCTTTAATTCAAGGTCATTTTCTAGTTGCTTCTTCAGCTGGTATGTGGTAGTGATCCCTCGGTGCCAGGGAGGCTCATCCCCGGGTGTCGTGTCCCACGCTGGGGGGAATGCATCACATCTACACGCTGAGTTTGGCTGTGAGAGTGGCCACATTTGAGTAACATGAAGGCTGTCAGGAGGAAACCCCCAGGCACAATGCTACTCTAGGCCTTGTTCTTATTGCAGGTGCATAGGCTCAAAAGTGTAGCCATTAGTATCAAGAGCCCACTGTTGGGCCCTCCTTCCTTCCTGGTTCTTGCCGTTGCACCTGGAGGATTGCCACTGCTCTCCCAGGGCCCACAACAGTGACCCCCCGGCCAGGAGCCCAGTACCCCCTCAGCTGTTGTTTTTAATTGTTTCCACTATGAGTATATATAGACATTACCATATACCCTGGGCATATGCCCTGTATAACTCCCTGTCAACCATATATATCCTGTCAATAACATCCCATATCAATATTCCTCCGCTGCCATTGTTGAACCACTCTGTGATCCAAAACTTCCCGTAAAGTGAATCCCAACATAATATCAGCTTCAGAAGAGTCTTAGATCACCAAAATTCATATATACAATATACAGTATTTCCCCAGATCCACCATAAAACCTTTTCCCTTCCACAGCAATAATCTTTTAACTTATTCATATCATATTTCCTGAAACTGATGTACAGATTCCGAAACTATAGTTTTCAAACAAGGTAACATCTGTGCTTACTATGTGGTCCATACTTTAGGTTGTACAGTTTTCTAAATTTTTTAGTTATCCTATGTTTTGTCTTATGGTTTTCATTATTAGTCTGTCGTCCCCTATATGTTTTTGGTGTAATATTAGCTGTTTTATATTCATCCTCGTGTACTCTCACATAACTCCTCTTTTGCCCCCTTATTTACCTTTGTTCCATCCATTGCACGTCCATTTTCCCCTCCCCTTAGGGCCCACAACGCCTGCCAATCTAATGCCCTGGGAGCCGTCCTTTCTCACGAGAGATACAGTTCTCTCTATTCGACGGCATTAGTCTTCCCCAGGATATGGGTCCACCCCACCCAATGGTAGAACCCACCTTGGCAAAATGAGCCTTCAGCTATTCCCTCCGGAGTCCGTCCCGCATCAGACCATACCCCCTGAGCGTCCTAACCAGGTAACCCTCCTACTTATACTTTGATACGTTTTACTCAACATTTAGTTCTCAATGAACTTCTGGCACTCTCCCATGTTTGTATGTTGCCCCTCCCTCCCACCTATTTCTTGGACCATATTACCCCTCTTCCCATCCCCAGCCCCCCTCAAACCCAGAAAACCCCACCCGAAGGTAACCCCTTGCCCCCATTTTGTCCCTTCTTTGTGCTCATACTTACCCCCAGCTCATCACAGATTCCACCCCTACAGACATTAACTCACAGCCTTCCTCCACCCCCCGATTTCCAGTAAGCCACTTTTCCAGACTCTAGCTCTCTGAGGCAGTTAACTTATTTCATATCATTGAGGTCATATAGTATTTGTCCTTCAATGCCTGGGTTGCTTCACTCAACATAAGATTCTCAAGGTTCATCCATGTTATCACGTGCGATTGTAGTGTATTGGTTCTTACAGCTGAGTAGTATTCCATTGTGTGTATATGCCACATTTTATTGATCCACTCATCTGTTGATGGACTTTTGGATTGATTCCAACTTTTGGCGATGGTGAACAATGCTGCTATGAACATTGGTGTACATATATCGGTTTGTGTCCTTGTTTTCAGATCTGATGGGTATATACCCAGCAGTGGTATTGCTGGGTCATATGGCAAATCTATGGATAATTTTTTGAGAAACTGCCAAACTGTCCTCCAGAATGGTTGGATCCTTCTGCATTCCCACCAGCAATGGATGAGCGTTCCCCTTTCTTCACATCCTCTCCAGCATTTGTATTCTACTGTTTTTTTCATGGCTGCCAATCTTATGGGAGTAAGATGGTATCTCATTGTAGTTTTGATTTGCATTTCCCTGATAGCTAGGGATTTGGAGCATTTTTTCATGTGCTTTTTAGCCATTTGTATTTCTTCTTTGGAGAAGTGTCTGTTTAAATCTTTTTCCCATTTTTTAAATGGGTTGTTTATCTTTTTGTTTTCGAGATCTATGAGTTCTTTATATATGCAAGTTATAAGTCTCTTATCAGATATATGGTTGCCAAATATTTTCTCCCATTGTGTGGGTTCCCTTTTTACTTTCTTGACAAACTCCTTTGAGGTGCAGAAGGCTTTAATTTTGAGGTAGTCCCATTTATCTATTTGTTCTTTTGCTGCTCGTGCTTTTGGTGTGATATTCATGAAGCCATTTCCTATTACAAGGTCCTGTAGATGTTTCCCTACACTGCTTTCTAAGGTCTTTATGGTCTTGGCTCTTATATTTAGGTCTTTGATCCATCTTGAGTTGATCTTTGTATAAGGTGTGAGATGGTAATCCTCTTTCATTCTTCTACATATAGCTATCCAGTTCTCGAGGCACCATTTGTTGAATAGGCCATTCTCTCCCAGTTGAGAGGGTTTGGTGGCTTTATCGAATATTATATGGCTGTATACATGAGGTTCTATATCTGAACTTTCAATTCGATTCCATTGGTCTGTGTGTCTCTCCTTATGCCAGTACCATGCTGTTTTCACTACTGTAGCTTTGTAGTATGTTTTGAAGTCAGGAAGTGTGATTCCTCCTATTTCGTTTTTCTTTTTCAATATGTCTTTGGCTATTCGGGGCCTCTTTTTATTCCAAATAAATTTCATAGTTAGTTTTTCTAGTTCCTTAAAGAAGGCTGTGTTGATTTTTATTGGGATTGCATTGAATGTGTAGATCAGTTTTGGTAGGATAGACATCTTAATAATATTCAGTCTTCCTATCCATGAACAGGGAATATTCTTCCATTTATTTAGGTCTTCTTTGATTTCCTTGAACAATCTTGTATTGTTCTCGATGTATAAGTTTTTTACCTCTTTAGTTAAATTTATTCCTAAGTATTTGATTTTTTTATTTACTATTGTAAATGGTATTTGTTTCTTGATTTCCTCCTGATCTTGCTCATTACTGGTGTATAGAAATGCTACTGATTTTTGCGCATTGATCTTATAACCTGCGACTTTGCTAAACTCATTTATGAGTTCTAGGAGCTTTGTTGTAGATCTCTCAGGGTTTTCTATATATAGGATCATGTCATCTGCAAATAATGAAATTTTGACTTCTTCCCTTCCAATTTGAATGCCTTTTATATCTGGTTCTTGTCTCAGTGCTCGAGCCAGTACTTCCAAGACAATGTTAAATAGGAGCAGAGACAATGGGCATCCTTGTCTTGTTCCTGATTTTAGAGGGAAGGATTTCAGGATTTCGCCATTGTAAACAATGTTGGCTTTAGGTTTTTCATATATACTCTTTATCATGTTCAAAAAGTTTCCTTGTATTCCGATCTTTCGGAGTGTTTTTATCAGGAAGGGGTGCTGTATTTTGTCAAATGCCTTTTCTGCATCTATAGATATAATCATGTGGTTTTTTTCTCTCAATCTGTTTATATGGTGTATTACATTGATTGATTTTCTTATGGTGAACCATCCTTGCGTACCTGGAATAAATCCCACTTGGTCATGGTGTATAATTCGTTTAATGTGTTGTTGAATACGATTAGCAAGTATTTTGTTAAGTATTTTTGCGTCTAGGTTCATTAGAGAAATTGGTCTGTAATTTTCCTTTCTTGTGGTGTCTTTGTTTGGCTTTGGTACTAGGGTAATGTTGGCATCATAGAAGGAATTAGGCAGTGTTCCTTCTGTTTCGATTTTTTGGAATAGTTTCAACAGGATTGGTGTTAGTTCTTTCCGGAATGTTTTGTAGAATTCACCTGTGAAGCCGTCTGGCCCTGGGCTCTTCTTAGTTGGGAGATTTTTAATGACTGATTCTATCTCTTTGCTTGTGATTGGTTTGTTAAGATCATCAATTTCTTCTTTCGTCAGTATGGGCTGCTTATGTATTTCTAGGAATTTGTCCATTTCCTCTAAATTGTCATTTTTGTTGGAATATAGTTTTTCAAAGTATCCTCTTATGATAGTCTTTATTTCTGTGGGGTCAGTGGTGATATCACCTTTCTCATTTCTTATTTTGTGTATTTGCATCTTTTCTCTTTTTTTCTTTGTTAGTCTCGCTAAAGGTTTGTCAATTTTGTTGATCTTCTCAAAAAACCAGCTCTTGGTCTTGTTTATTTTTTCAAGTGCTTTCTTATTTTCTATTTCATTTAGTTCTGCTCTTATCTTTGTTATTTCCTTCCTTCTTCTTCCTGTTGGGTTACTTTGTTGTTGTTTTTCTAATTCCTTCAAATGTGCAGTTAATTCTCCAATTTCTGCTCTTTCTTCTTTTTTGATATATGAATTTATGGCTATAAATTTCCCTCTCAGTACCGCTTTTGCTGCATCCCATAAATTTTGGTATGTTGTGTTATCATTATCATTTGTTTCAAGGTAGTCATTGATTTCTTTTGAGATTTCCTCTTTGACCCACTGTTTTTCTAAGAGTGTGCTGTTTAATTTCCAAATTGTCGTGTGAAGTCTGGGTCTCTGTCCCTTGCAAATTTCCAGCTTGACTCCACTGTGGTCAGAGATATTGTTTTGTATGATTTCGATCTTTCTGAATTCATTAAGCCTTTCTTTGTGGCCTAGCATATGGTCAATCTTGGAGAATGTTCCATGTGCGCTTGAGAAAAATGTATATCCTGCTGTGTTTGGGTGTAATGATCTATATATGTCTATTAGATCCAGCTCTTCTAATATACTGTTCAAATGTTTTGTTTCTTTAGTGATTCTCTTTTGAGATGTTCTGTCCAGAGTTGATA
The DNA here is from genome assembly GCF_030445035.2 of Dasypus novemcinctus. Classification (NCBI taxonomy): domain Eukaryota; kingdom Metazoa; phylum Chordata; class Mammalia; order Cingulata; family Dasypodidae; genus Dasypus; species Dasypus novemcinctus. The sequence goes on from NC_080704.1 coordinate 19,760,783, forward strand.
GTGGTGTATTAAAATCCCCCACTATAATTGTAGATGCATCTATTCTTTCACTTAGTTTTTCCAGCGTTTGCCTCACATATTTAGAGGCGCCCTTGTTAGGAGCATAAATATTTATGATTGTTCGATCTTCTTGACAAATTGTCCCTTTCACTAAAATATAGTATCCTTCTTTGTCTCTCACAATTGTTTCGCATTTAAAGTCTATTTTGTCTGATATTAATATAGCTACTCCTGCCTTTTTTTGGTTGTTGTTTGCTTGTATGATTGTTTTCCAGCCATTCACTTTCAACCTCCATGAGTCTCTGGGTCTAAGATGTGTCTCTTGTAGGCAGCATATAGATGGGTCGTATTTCCTTATCCAGTGTCCCAGTCTGAATCTTTTGATAGGTGAGTTTAATCCATTGACATTCAGTGTTATTATGTTTAGAGAGTTATTTATGGTAGCCATATTTTGGTTGGATTTGTGTTTGTTATATTTTGTTTGTATTATTTTATTTTCCCCTTCTATTTTTGTCTTTCTTGTTGCTTTTACACTCTCCTCCATCTCTGACTGTCCTGTTTTTTCCTTTCTTCCTGCAGAATTCCCTTAAGAATTTCTTGAAGGGGAGGTTTCTTGTTGATATACTCTTTCAGTTTCTGTTTATCTGTGAATATTTTGAACTCTCCATCATTTTTGAATGCTAGTTTAGCTGGATAGAGTATTCTTGGTTGGAGATTTTTTTCCTTTAGTACCTTGACTATATCATACCACTGCCTTCTTGCCTCCATTGTTTCAGATGAGAAATCAGCACTTAATCTTATGGAGTTTCCCTTGTATGTGATGGTTTTCTTTTCTCTTGCTGCTTTTAGAATTTTTTCTTTGTCTTGAGCATTGGATAATTTGACAAGTATATGTCTTGGGGTGGGCCTGTTGGGGTTTATGACCAGTGGAGTGCGCTGTGCTTCTTGGATATGTACATCTGTCTCTTTCAGTAGATTTGGGACGTTTTCATTCATTATTTCCTGCAACACTCCTTCTGACCCCTTTCCCTTCTCTTCTCCTTCTGGAATGCCTATAATACGTATGTTTGAGCGTTTTGCGTTATCATTCAGGTCCCTAAGTCCTATCTGGATTTTTTCTACCTTTTTATTGACCACTTCTACTATCTGTTTGATTTCCAATGCACTGTCTTCCACATCACTAATTCTCTGCTCTGCCTCTTCTAGTCTGCTGATATTTGCTGCAAGTGTATTTTTGATTTCTTGAATTGTGGTGTTCATTTCCATCATATCTGTTATTTTTTTGTGCATGTCTGCAATTTCCCCTCCAAGTGTTGTCTTCACGCTGTTAACCTCTTTCATTACTTCATCAAATTTGTCAGTGATAAATGTTCTGAGATCTTTCATTGCTTGTGCGAAGTTCTGCCCCCCTTCCTGATTTTCAGTTTGTTGATTGGATTCAGCCATGTTTTCCTGATTACTGGTTTGGTTTGTAGATTTTTGTTGTTGTCTTGTCAACATTTTTTCTTGACGGGTTTAATCAGTTCCTTAGCTTCTTTGTCTAGTCTTGGAGATTAATTAGCTGTTGTTTTTGCGTAAGTGTTATATCTTCTCTTTGTCACTTTGTTCTTCTTATTCCATTTTTTTATTGTTAGTTAAGCTCACTTTAAAGGAAAGTATTAGTGCTGGGGAAAGTCAATTGTGTAAGGAAGGAAAAAGTGTGAAGTAGTATTGGTGATATATATTTACAAAGCAACAATATGAGTTCTGGGAGGATGGAGGTTAGATCATGTAAATTGTGTAGAGTTATAGTAGTAGGAAAGTACCTATAATGAGGTAGACGACTGAATATGGGAGGAATGTGGTACGTACTAAGAGGCTATTGTTTTCGTGAGAGAGGGAAAGAGAAAAGAAAGGTAATAGTTTCAGGGACGAATACCAGATGGAAAACTAAACAAAGGTATTAGAAATTAAGAGTTAGACATTTTGTGGATCAAAGAAAGGGAGATGGAATATAGGAGAGATAGCAGATGGTCGAGGATATCAAGTTGTAGGGGAAAGGGGATAGTGTAGATAGGCTAAATCTATTCACAGAGAAATGAGGCAGTGGAGGGTGAGGAAACCCAGTAAATGTGAGGTATTTCCTGTAGGACCTATTGTATTGTTAAGGTAAAATAGTATAAGAAGAATATTGGGGACAAGAAAGAGAGGATTGAAAGAAAAAAAAAAAGAAAGAACAACAAGAACAACAACAACAACAAAAAATAAAAAATAAAAAATAAATAAAAAATAAAAAAAACCAAAGAACAGAAACCCCGCCGCCAGGCTCGGCTGGGCTCAGCTGGGCTCCGGTTCCCCGCCCGCCGCCCGCCGCCCGCCGCGGCTCGGCTGGGCTCGGCTGGGCTCGGCTGGGCTCGGCTTTCCCGCCCGCCGCCCGGCGCGGCGCAGTGCGGCTCGGCTCTCCCGCTTGCCGCCCGGCGGGGCGCGGCTGGGCTCGACCGAGCTCAGCTGGGCTCCGCCCCTCCGCCCGCCGCGGCTCAGCCGGGCTCGGCCGGACTCGGCTACCCTGGCCGCCGCCCGCCGGGGCTCCGCGCGGTGCTAGCTGCCTCGGCTCCACCTACCCAAGGAGGGAGTCCTCCACACGTAGCTGGGATCTCCGCGTATATTTCACAGATGGATCCTCTCTGTTACCTTCCCTCCAAATCGATGTCCAGACACCTCCGGACCAGGAAAAATCCTGAAACAGCCGGTCCCAAAGAGTCTCCGACGCCTCCCAGCCGATTCCCCCCAGGAGCTAGTAACCGGGAAGTTCACTCAGCCGCCATCTTGCCTCCCCCTCCTAAAAAGTCCCAAATTATATCTTATAGACCAGTCCTTTCCGTTACCTTCCCACCAAATCGATGTCCAGACACTTCCTGCCCTGAAAAAATCCTGAAAAAGCCTGGTCCCGGAGAACCTCTAGCGGTGCCCAGCTGCCTCTTCCCAGGAGAGACGGCAAGGCAAGCTCACTCAGCCACCATCTTGCCGGAAGTTCCCAGGCTGATTCTTACAGGCATGTAAGAGTGCATGATGATACAACCCTATTGAATGTGGCAAAGGCCCGTGAAGATATATGGGCCATTAAGAATATTTGGGAGCAGTTGTGCTTTAAAAGCATTCCCTCCTAGGTATTTAAGAAACCAAATTCTAACTTCTAAAGGCTTTATCATATCATTTAAGGGTGCTTTTGGCTGCAAGTAACAGATGACCCAACTAAAATGGTTTAAGCCATTAGATAACTTGGCTCTAGGGTAAGTGGAGTCAGTGCCTCTGTGACATGGCAGCTCTAGTTCCACTTCCCTGAGATTCTCTTGGATTTCCCTCATAGTTCCAAGAAGACTGTGCAATTCTGTGTATTGCATACAGGTGACAATGTCCAGAGGCATAAGAAACAAAGATCCCTTTTCACGAGCAAGGAAATGTTCCCCTAGGCCTTCATAAGACATTTCCTAGGTCTTATTGGCTAGAGGCACCTAACCCGACAATGTCTAAACCAGTTACTTGTGAGAGGAGGGCCAGCACCCTGATCGGCTTAGACCAAAAAGTATTCCCTCCCTGGTACAGGAGAGAGACTTGACCTCTTCTGCAGGACATGGCTTCCCCTTGAAGCATAAAAAAATCTGTGTGTTCTTGGCAAGAAGGAAAATGGGATGGTAGAGCCAGTGGCTGGGCAGTCCACAGTGTCCGCCACCCTGCTGTTTATCTTACTACTCATTTCACATGGGGAACCTGTGCTTTCAAGAAGCGAGAGAAAAAGAAAGGCATTTGTGAACATCATTTATGGGGAAAGTGATGGTTGACATAGAGGGGGAAACATACTATGATGGCTTAAAGAGGAGGGACTTGAGCTAAAAACAGTATGTAGAGGAGGCTAGTAATACAGGCTGGGGGATGTGAATATAGTACAGAAGATCGATTAAGAACGAGGTATAGGATTAAGTAAGAACATGATTGCAGAGGAGGAGAAGAGCACATGCCTGACATGTGGTACTCAGCAAAATGGCAGGAGAGAGACTTGGACGGAATGCAGAGTGGGGAAGGGCCAAGAGAGTGGGGCCAGCATACTGTGCAGTTCATCTGTACTGGACATGGGCTGGCTGCTTAGAGCAGATGCTGTGGTGCCCTGTCCCTAGCCTGTGGTCCTTTGAGGGTGCTCTTGGTCACATCCAACTGCTCCTGTCCCTCTGCCACAACTGTGAAAAAATGAAAGAATTGGCACCCTCTGGGAGCAACCCTCAACCAATGAGCCTCAATATTTGGTGTATAAATACTCCAGCTCCCTCAACCTTTCTGTGGGTTAATTCTGAGCTTGGGTTTCCACTGTTTCCCAGTTTTCCAGCAGGACAAAGCTCCAGTTGCCTGCCTTGGTAGCTGGTTTAATAATGCACCGTTACTGGCTGTCTTCCCCTCCCTGTTTCGCTCCCCCCACTTCCCTACCAGTGTTATCTGCTTCCAAAGAAACTGGCTGCATCTGATCACCACAACAACCCCATTTGACAGATAAACAACCCCATTTGACTTAGGCAGGTCAAGAGACCTTCTCAAGCTCATTCAGCTGATGAGCTGTGGGATTCAGATTGCATACACGTCTGTCTGGTGAAGGCCTAGGCTCTTTCCTTAATAATAATTTGCATGGTTGTGAAATCGAACAAGACATGAATGTAAAGACTTGAGGGGCCAGGGTAAAGTCTAGAACCATGAGGCTGCTGTACCACATGTCCCAAACCTGCCCTAGGCAGCAGCTGATTGCTTGAGGATTTCCATCTATCAGGTTTTTTGAGGCAAGGCTCAAGGAGTGCTTTATATCTGCTTGTGAGCATGATGAGATGGAGCAGACTGAAGACCACAGTTACCCACAGTGAATCAGGGGATCCACAGAAAAGCATGGGCCTGATCTCCAATGACAGTCTGACCCAGAAATGATAGGAGAACTCAAGGTCCAATTGGCCTTGGTTACAGCTCTGGCTACATGGAAGATGTACTTTTTTTTTTTTAAGATTTTTAATTTTTTATTTATTTCTTTCCCCATCCCCATCCCTCCCCCACCAGTTGTCTGCTTTCTGTGTCCATTTGCTGTGTGTTCTTCTGTGTCTGCTTGCATTCTTGTCAGCAGCACCTGGAATCTGTGTCTCTTTTTGTTGCGTCATCTTGCTGATCTGCTCTCTGTGTGTGCAGCGCCACTCCTGGGCAGGCTGTACTTTTTTCGCGCGGGACGGCTCTCCTTACGGGGTGCACTCCTTGCATGTGGGGCTGCCCTATGTGGGGGCCACCCCTGCATAGCATGGCACTCCTTGCGTGCATCAGCACTGTGTGTGGGCCAGCTCACCACATGGGTCAGGAGGCCCTGGGTTTGAACCCTGGACCTCCCATGTGGTAGGTGGACACTCTATCCACTGAGCCAAATCCGCTTTCCAGAAGATATACTTCTCATGTGGCTAGTGAACCAGCATGATGGATGGGTTAGGAGATGGATTTTGGAGTTGGACATACCTGGACCAGAATCTTATTCCACCACTTTCTCTGTTTCCAGCATTCTGGCAGCTTCCCATCTCCAAAGTCCCAAATGCTCTGCTTCTTTCCTGAGGGCATTCTCTGACAGCCCTGCAGTGTGCTCAGCCACAAGTAGGTGCAACTCAGCATTGTGGGTGAGTTGACTCCCCTAGGGGAACCCTCAGCCAATGAGGAATGGGAGTCAGTGGATAAATGCTGCAGCTTCTCTATCCCCCAGAGGGATGCTTTGGAGGCATATTCTGTGTAGTTTCTCAAAGGATCCCCAGCAAATCTGAGCCTCAGTTGCCCAGAGTTCGAATCCACTCATTCATGCACTCATTTATTGGGTTGTTGTCCCTTCTCTGTGTCACTTTTACCAAGTAGTTTAATTTTCTGAAGCCTGTGAAATTCAGATCACACCTTCTTCATAGGGTTGTTTCGCAGATTAAATGAACTCCTATGTGGAGTGGTTTGCACATAACAAGTGTTCAATAAGAACATAGTGGTTGTTATGTTATTACTCCCCAGTATTTAGCCTTTAGGCTCCATCTTTGCAGGTTCAGTTTTCTTTGGCTTGATGCAAATAAATACAGCAATGTTAGAAGCCACATGTTGAAGATGGCAGAGCCGTAAGATGGAAGGAGCCTGGCTTGCCACTTCAGAAAGAGAGCCACCTGCCAAGCAGGGACACCTATTGTGACTTAGAGTGAGTGAAAAATAAACTTTAGTCATGTATAAACCGTTACAGATTGTGGACTTTGTTTGTAACAGCCACTCCATCCCTAAAGGGTGCTGTAGTAGAACTGAAGGTGAGGGACTCCTTGGAGGCCTGTGTGGGCCCTACAAGGGCCTTGCGCTACCCATCCCATCTACCCCTGGCACCTACGACAGGGGCCAACATGGGCACTTGGAACCGTGGGCATTTGCTTGGGTCAAGCAGGCCCCACCTCAAAGGCACTTCACAAATACCCACAAAAGGAACAGGAGGAGCTAAAGCCTCTGTGAGGACCTGCGGGCTGAACAGACTCATCCAACCTGAGAGTCACGTGGGTCCTTAGAAAACACAGCACAGTTTCCATATTTTAACAGCAAGGAAATCGAGGTCCAGGGAGGCCAAGGGGCATGGCCAAGGTCACAGGAGCTGGTCAGTGATAGAGCTGGAACTAGGCCATGGCTGTGCTTTGTGTGCACATGCATGTGTTTCTGCATGTGTGGACATGCATGTCTGTGCATGTGTCTCTCTGTGTATATCTATGTATATGTCTGTATGTGCGGGTGCTTTTGTAGGTACATATGCCTCTCTGGGTATGTCTGTGTGTTGTGCATATGCATACCCATGTGAGCCCCCACTAGGTGGCAGAACATCAACATTCATCACCCATGGAAGGCATGCCTCTGAGAGTAAGTGAAAGAAGTAAATCAGAGACCCTGAGAGACTACTGTCAGTGTGACGTGAGGAGGGCAAGCCTATGACTTCAAGCCAACCCAAATAAAGAAAGTGGTGCCCAGAAAGTCCAGCCTCAGTCAGATCGGTGTCTGATTCAAGACTTTGAAAGCAGTGACTGTTGGATGAATTCCCAGAGCAACATGGGAAACCTGCATGGGAGAGGCAGGTGGAGTCAGCTTGCAAGAAATTCCCAGGTGCCTTTTCCCATGCCTGGGGTAATCCCGAGGCATGGGAGATGACTAGGAGGTGAAGCAATGGCAAGGAGCTAGGGAAACACCAAACAAGCACCCGAACAGGGTCAATCTGGAGGAGGGTTGGAGTGGAGACAAAATCTTTTGGGATTATTTGGTGTTCCTTTTGCCAAGATGTTGTGTTTTTTTTTTTGCCTCAGTGGACAAACGATACCACCGGAGGATTCGCCAACTCCACGGTTGAAGGAGGGGGAGGATGGAGGTGGGGCAGTGCGCCACTGACTTTCATCCCTCACTGGTTATGGGCTCTGCCTGGGGCACTAACTCCACCAGACTCGCAAGGAGTTCAGATGCAGGCATTTGAGGTAGAAAGCAAGCCACATGTTCAAACTGCCGCACCTGCTGATGAAAGCAGGTGGGCCGTCTGCAACGACTGCTTCTCAGACTTTGCTGTATACACATATCACTTGGCGGGCTTGTTAAAATGTGGATCTTGATTCCATAGGTCTTGGATGGTGCCTGAGATTCTGCATTTGTTTTAACAAGCTCCCAGATGACGTCAATATTGCTGGTCCATGGTCCACATTTTGAGAAGCAAGGGCTACGCCCTTCTTTAAACGGATCCTGCTCATTTTTCCATCTCCCACATCACTATGAACCTCAAACAATATTGGAGGTGCCAGGGTCCCTGAGCTTTGGTTTTCCCCTCTTTGGACCTCAGCGTCTTCATCTTCAAGGTGGGGGGCTCGGGTTAGACAAACTGTTCTTGACTGGGGTGGTGGGGGAGGGGGAGGATAAGAGGGAGGGGGTTTGAAAATGGTATTTCAATATTTAGAAAACATTGAAGAGATTTTTAATAAAACTGTTTAAAAAAAATTGTGTGTGAACCAATCTTCTGAGCTGGCTGAGATCCACAGAAGACAATTCCATGTTCCTAATAGGTTGGCACCTCCTGGGAGGGTTTGGGAGAGGATATTGCAGTTTCCTGAGGGATGTAGAGATTTTCATTTTCATATAAAAGAAGGTATTGGTTCTAAAAGTTTGAGAAAAAGTGGATTTGATGATCTGTAAGAGCTCATCCAAGTCTAAAATCCATCCACTACATTTTGCATAAATCTATTCTAGCATGTATCAAATTGCTACTTTATGTCTGTCTTCCCTGATAGCCTAGAAGCTTCTCAGCCAGCGATTCATCTCTATCTCTATCATTCACTGCAGTTCCTGGCACATAGTAGATACTTAGTAAACCCTTGAATGCAAGAACAAGTATATGGATTTCTTCTAGTTCAAAAAAAAAATCGTGACGCTGTGAGGTTGAGCAACACACCGGCTTTTTGGAAAGAGTCTTTCAAATTTCTTTTCTTGACCTATATGGTACTAACCCACTCCTGGTTTTATTGTAATGGAATTCTAGCCACATACAACTTTCCAATATTTATTAATCCTATTAATTCATGAGAACTGTTCCAGAGCAAACATCATTTAATGGTATCCCAGTGATGACTCTTTGGCAGACGAAATGGTTGAAAATGCTGCTTTGGAGGAAGACTCATCTTCCCTAGGTTTCCCATGGAAGGCGAGTCCGTGGAGTACATGTGGATGGGTTCTGCCTGATCAAGCTTGCCAGGGAGAGGCAGAGCACCACTAATTACACGTCTTGTGTTATGGGTTGGAAATAGATATACAGGGCAAATGCTCTGGCCCACAAAGCCCCAAAAAGCAACCAAAGCAACATGGATGTCACATTCATTTTCGGCATTCCCAGCATTGCAGAGCAGAGCCAACTGTAAGAGATTTACCCCCCCCCCTTTTTTTTTCTGCATGTGGCACTTAAGACAGCAGAATGAACCAACAGAGACTCAGGAGATATACTCGCAAATTCAGAAAGTAATAACAATAACAAAAAGGTGGTTGCAAAAAAAGATCTAGAAAGTGATAACACTATCATGTGATTTTCACTGGATGTTTTAATTAGTAACTCCTTTGGACCCTTGGTATCCTTGAAACAGGTTAGTACCATGGCTTGACTTATGAAGTCTTGATTGCCCTCACTTAAAAATTGCTTTTCTCCAGGTCAGTCTTAGTTATATGATGCCAAAAGAGACCTTCTTACAAAGGAGGAAAGTGGTACAAGCAACAGGCAGAATGGGAGGCCCAAAGCAGCAATGAGTGAGATAAAAATGACGAACACTGGCCCTAGGTTTAAAAGATGAATTCTATCATTATAGGGTGGGGAGGCCAACTTAGTAGCAGCCCATTATGATAAAATCTAGTAGAGTTTGGTCAACAGCAAGCTCAAGAAAAACCAGCAATGAGATGCAGCTGTCCACTGGCTAAAACTGTGACCAAGTCAGCTAGGCTACATCTCCCAGAACCCCTTGCAGTTAGATGCGGCCATGTGATTGACTTCTAGAATGTGAGCTACATTTCCAGGTCTGGCACATAAAAACGGCCCACACCTGATCCTCTCTATTCTTTCCTCTTCTGCCCTGACACAGACAAAAAAAAGGTGACGTTGGGAGCTGTGTGTTGAATATAAGAGAACCACAAGATGGAAGGGGCCTGGGTCCCTTTAAATCACCACTTGGAGAATTGCCACTGGCCAATCAGGACTTTGTTGAGTGAGAAAGAAACCTTTATCATGTAAAGGCATTTAGATACTGGGTTTCATCGGTTACATCAGCTTCCATTACTTTCCTCAAGTAGACAGTCTTTGGTTGCATTCACAGAGGGACTGTAGCCAGAACAAAGGAGTGTACAGTTTTACTGTTCTGCTCCAGACATTACCCTGCCAGTGGGATTTTGTCAAACTGTAAAAGGTACATAAAGGAAAGACAAGAGTGATGAAGGGGTGGGAAATGCTACATTGGGGAGGATAAAATAAAAGCAAAGTAGTTTAGTCTAAAGAGAAAACTTGGAGGGAGAGTAAGGACATACCCAATCTTTCTTTAAACTTTGAAAATATGTTGCCAGGAAGGAGGTTTAGACTCATGTTGGTTGTGGAAGAGCCAAAGAGCAGAGCTAGGAGCAAGACTTTGGCTTCATAAAAAGAAGAGCTTTCTAATAATTAGCACTGCCCCAAAGTGGACTGGCCTCCTTGCTTGGTAAAGCCTTTCCATCTTTAGTGGATACTAGTGACCGACCACTCAGCATCCGTTCCCCCCTTCTTCCCTGACCACAGAACCCCAGTTTCGCTTAAGTATCTTCCTCTTGTGATTTTGGGAGAGGGAACATGATCCCCAGCATCCTGGGATAGCCCAAGCCAATCAGCACATGGCATTCTCCTGGTGACTGTCACAGTTCCCAAGTCAGTACATGCCCTGAAGCTGGCCCAGGCAGACTTAAAGGAAGACCTTGTATTCCATGGTTGTGGGAGTGGTTTTCTCTCTCTCCTGCTCGATATGCAGGGGTCATTAGTCCTGACTGTCACTGGCAGCCATCTTGTGGCCATGAGGGGAACCAGCCTGAGGATGAAACCAGCACTGAGGATGGCAAAACAGAGAGATGGGAAGAACCTGTGCATTCAGTTGCTGATCATCCTGTGCCTGAAGGCTGCTCTATGGCTGGATTTCACTTTGAATTGGGTTTTTCTATTCTTTCTAGCCTAAAACGCTGCACCTGAGGAGGTTTGGGAACACAGGGTAAATACTGCCTGTCATTAGGGCTGCCAGAGGGGAATTCTACCCTGGGCAGCATGTGGACCTCTAAGGAACCCTGTCAGTTACGAACTCTGGTGAAGGAGGTGGCGCCAACTTCATCTTAATTGCAATATAGACTTTCTTACAAGTGTATAGAAAAACATTTTGTAGCACACATTTGTTGGCTTTTGACTGTCAAACATCTGACCCTTCTCCCTTCCTGTTGGCCCCATCTTCTCCTTGTAGGAAGTCTTTTGTAACAGGGACAAGTAGCTATCCACTGAAACTTTGGACTCCCCTTCACAGAGTACAGAGCCATAGCTTGGGAGCAGCTGCTTACCAGGAACCACATTTCCCATGTCCCCTTACATATAGTTGAGGCAACATTGGGTATGATCTTAGTAGGGCAGTAATAGCCATCTCCTGGGAGACTGCACCTGAAACAAGGGGCACAAAAATACTGGGAAAGTTTAAAGGTCAGATATATAGCAGGGGTAGAAGCTTGAGGAAACTACTGTGCCCATGGCAACTGGGTTTGACTGTGGTGTCTGCTTGTCCCAGAGCACCTGTGGGTCCTGCTGGTTGTCCAAGCCTTGTCCTCCAGCTTCTCATTGGTTCTATAAGCCTGCTAACGAATTCCTTCTTTGCTTAAGATAGTTGGAATTTTTTTCTCTTGCTTGAGGTCATGGGGTGGTGGGTTTTATTTCTTTATTTTTCCTAAAAGAAGCCCATCTTACTTTTTTTTTTAATAACTGAAGGCTTTTCCTACAAAATACGTTTGTAGCTGAGCATTCAGCTGTGCCCTTCCATCTTAGCTACGTGAGGTGACAGCAGTTGAGGGCGGCACCACTCAATCTCCTCCCTCCATTGGCGGCCTGGCCAGATCATCAAGGAATTCTTTATTTTTCCTTCTGTGGCCAGGTTGGTCTCTCTTTTAGCTTTCAGCAGTTCTTTTTTTTTTTTTTTAAGATTTATTTATTTATCTCTCTCCCCTTCCCCCGCCCCCACCCCGGTTGTCTGTTCTCTTTGTCTATTTGCTGCGTCTTCTTTGTCCGCTTCTGTTGTTGTCAGCGGCACGAGGATCTGTTTCTTTTTGTTGCGTCATCTTGTGTGTCAGCTCTCCATGTGTGCAGCACCATTGCTGGGCAGGCTGCACTTTCTTTCGCACAGGGCGGCTCTCCTTATAGGGCGCACTCCTTGCGTGTGGGGCTCCCCTATGCGGGGGACACCCCTGCATGGCAGGGCACTCCTTGTGTGCATCAGCACTACACGTGGGCCAGCTCCACAAGGGTCAAGGAGGCCCGGGGTTTGAACCGTGGACCTCCCATGTGGTAGGCGGACGTCCTAACCGCTGGGCCAAGTCCGCTTCCCATAGCTTTCAGGAGTTCTTTTCCTCACTTACCTTATGTACAGTTAGCCCTCACCCACGCATATTTCATGCCATTTCTACTTGTCAACCATTTCTGGCATTGGGCTGTGCCATCTAGTTAGTAATCTGTGAGGCTCTTCTGATGGAGGAAGGGCATGACTGGTGGGGAAAGCACTGACCTGTTTGTTCCAGGGAGCTGGTTAATTGGTGACCTGGGGCACATCATTGACCGTCTCTCTTCCTGAGTCTTGTTTCGCAAAGCGATTGCAAGGAGAGAGCACGTGAAACTCTTGGCCTCAGTTACAATGACAGCAGTTCATTAAAGGTCACATGGCTGGAGAATTACAGTATGAGGCAAGGCCAGGGTATGAAGGTAGGAAATGAATGGCCTCACCTGGACAGTTAGGCTGGGAGGGTTGCAACACAGAATCAACTGTTTCTTTGGTGCCAGCTGCTAAGGGGAGCCACCCAATTACTTGTGCCTTTTCAGCCGGCTTTATGGTCTTGGCTCATCCTCAAATAATGTCCTTGAAAAGACTCCAGTCAGAGCAGTGGCCTGCTCGGCCTCAGCATTGTATCCAGTCCTCACGGGTCAAAACCACAATGTAAATTTGACACCCCACAGCAACACTTTAAATTACGCAGTTTCGTTCCTTAATGAGCAGTTCCTCGGCAATAGTTCTGATTAGCCATTTATCTTTGCAACTGGACTGTATTCGAAATTCCATCTCCACCTCCCAAGGACTGTATTGGGGACCAGATTTGGTGACCTCTGACATTGGGCCACGGCTTCCTTATCCGTCAAATGAGGAGGTTCAGCTGGAGTTCCCAGCTTCTGTTTTCTGCCGTCATGCTGGAAGTGTCTGCCTAGCCCCCAGTTGGGGTGATGTCAGCCTGCTCTGTCCCCTTTTGGAGAGTCTGGGCCATCGCTGCTGATTTTCTACCTTGGCTAAGTAAGTGGTTTCAACAGCTTGCCCAGGAACGGGGTGGGTCTCCTGAAGGAGCGCTCAGGAGCCTAGGCCTCTCTTCTTGGCACTGTCCAGCTGAGGCAAGTTGGCATAGGGAAGGGGAAGACTTGGGTCACCACTGAAGACCCGCGGGAAACATGGCTGGTGGACAACATGGCCGGCAGACCACAGGGCCGTGGGACCTTGCCCAGAAACCTCCCGAGGGGAAGGCTGCCTGAAAGAGCCCATGAGATCCTGACCATGAGAGCCTGTCTGGAACTCTTTCCGGGGTCAAGGGGAAGCCCTGGATAACGCCAAACAACAGACCTCCTCACTGGACCCTGAGAGCTAAGAGGCAACCAATCAGAACAGCACACAGCTGGGGCCCCTCCCCAGCATTATGAAGAGGGAGGAGGAAAAGTCTTAAAAGGCCTAACCTGGGGCCCCCACACTGCAGCATGCCTTAATAAACCCTTCACTCCCATGCCTATGGCATGTCCTTAAATTCTTTTATGTGACATAAGCCAAGAACCTAGAAGCCTAGAGCCCAGAGCCTTCCACCAGCACAGCCTTCCTTTGCCTTCTCACTGTCCTTTCTCCTCAGCTTCCTCCTGTATTCCTCTGCCCCTTCTTTGTCTTCCCAGGGACAAAGGAGGAACGCTTCTGTGCCGGATTTTCCTCTCGTTGAAAACTCCCCCTCCGCCTTCACTAGGGTGGAGCTTGTTTTCATGGAAACCGGCGGCTGGAAGGCTCTGGGGTCAACACTAAATCCAGCCCAATGGAATCAGCTATGTGTGTACAGAAGGTCAGGACGGAGTATTTCTCCAAACCTGACAACTCACTAGTAGGAAATAAAGTATTTAGCTACTCTGATCACTTTCATGAAGTTGTCTTTTTTTATTCTTTGGTTGGGGTCATTTGACAAAATATGAGAGGACTGGGGCCAATTTTGTTCAATTTTCTAATCTTTTCAAAGGTTTTTAAAGACAGATGCAGTTATCTTGGGCCATCTTTTGACTTTGAGAAAATTGCTTTCTTTTCTAAAACCTATTCTCTGAGTGCTTGAATTTGGGCCAAGAAAACGTAGGCAAGGAGCACAAGCTTAAAATACATATATATTCTGATAATAATAATCAAATATTATTTGGTAATATTCAAAGAAGTATTCTGAGCAGCATCCCTTCCTAGCACACTTACCCCTCACACATCTAAACACACGCACAGACACTGTCACTGACCCCTACACACCTCTACACACATACACCTACACACACATACACACCTGCACACACACGCCCCTAACTGCCTTAGAAGAAACTATGTAATATCCCCCATAGGGTTTGGAAAATGCCTTTTCTATTACTACATGGAGGTCCAAGGCCAAGTGGAGAAGCAGTTGGTTAAGGACAATGTGGCCCCCCAGGGAGGTGGAGGGTTATTGGAAGGCCTGAACTAGGAAAATTCCTTTCAGGTGGAGCCTCCTATAATTGAAAATAAGAAGTTTTAGAATGTAGGAATCCCTGCCCTTTAGGTGCCACCCTGAATCATTACAAACAGCCAGGGCCCCTAGGAAGACAACCTCTTTGTCCGTGGCTTGAAATAAAAGGCGTGTTGCAAACTGAGACGAGGCGGGGAGGGTCCTCTCCCACAAGAGAGCGTGGCTGGGCTGTCAGGCTGTATTTATGTCTGCCTGAGCTGCTCTGAAGAGAGCCTCCTTTCCTGAATCACTAAGACCCCCAAACAATAGGGGATCGAGTGGTGACGCGCCACGCGCTGAGCAGCAGATGGCAGGCGTGGCCGTGGGAACCTTCGTCTCTGCTCTATTACTGATGACCACCACTGAACCCAGCCCTAATGGCCTCAGCTGCCTCAGCTACTTGGGTGGGATGAGTCTGGGCCACCCCATGGAGATGGTATCAGAAAAGCCACCCTCGCAACCACCCAGGTCCAAGCCACCGTCCTGTCTCTCTTGAGTTTTAGCTAGAGATTCCTCCTTGGTCTTCTTCAGTGTCTTCCATAGAATATGAAGCCAGAGTGATCCTTTCAGAACACAAGCCAGTCAAATTACACCATTCCTCACACAAAACCCTCTGATGGCTTCTCAGTGTCCTTACCCTGACCTACAAGGCCCTACACAATCTGCCACATGCCCCGTTACTCCTCTAACCTCATCTCCTATAACTCTCCTCCTCTTAGTCTGTTCCAGCCATACTGGCCTGCTGGCTTGAGCATGCCGTTTCTGTTCACAGCTTGGCGCTTTGGCTTTGCTGTCTCCTAGGCCTGGAATGATCTTCCACCAGTTACCTGCATGACTTGTTGCTTCATCTTCAGATCTTTCCTCAGATGCCGGCTTCCCAGTGATGCCTTCCCTGATGACTTTATTTGGAATTGCTCTGTGTCAGAATGAATGCATTCTGTGCTAGCGACAAAACCTCAGTCTGAGAAAGTTATTTTTCTTAAGAGCTCCAGAGTAAGCCTCTATCAATTATACACTCAATATTTACTACAGCTTCAGAGAATGCCACCCACTCTTTCGGGAGGTCTGCGGAGGTGAGAGAATCTCCAATTTCATCCCCCTCAGTGGTTCAGAAATTGTCTCCACTTCTTGTTTCCCTTTGCTAAGTTATTTCTTTTACCACTTCAACGCCATTACTTCTTGTTGCATAATAATAGGCCACGTGATTTTTGGATTAATTTTTCCGTTCTGAAACAAAATCTTTTTCTGAATTACTGTGCTTTTCTAGTTCTTTGTAAACACTGCCTCGCAAAAATGTGTGGGTGCTGGAAGGCCACCAAATACCATGGATGAAAGGAAGCCCATCAAATCTTTACTCTAGAGGAATTCTATTTGCTTACAGAGCAAGGCAGTGTAGTTTTCTCACCTCTACTTGTTTTTTGTTTTGTTTTGTTTTAATTTTTCTCTTTAAGGCCAGATTTTGCCTTCATTTTTTTCTGGTCTGTGAATCTGATTTTATTTCCTAAAGCCTCCATTTTATCATTCATTCACTCACTCATTTATGCTGAAGCCATCAAACGAATTGACTTGAAATCTGAAGTCTTCAAAATAGTCTACAAAAAAGATTTTCATCATATAATATTGTACCACTGGTGGGTGCAGTTCTGTTGAGGATGGTGTGAAGAAGGAGAATTTTATTTAATTCTTAGAAGCAATTTATTTTGAAGGAAAGAAATTGCCACTGTTTGGCTTTAGTCCCAATCATGCAATTATGATGAAACACCAAGAGCACAGTTTATCATCTCCTGATGCAACGCAGATGATTCTGATTCTATCAAACACAAAGAAAAAACTGTATTGCTGGGGTGGGGGCAGGGCTGGTTGAAAGGGGAATGTTAGCGCCTCCCAGGAAGGCTTTCTTTTGTGTGGGCATGAGGGAATGGTCCACAGGCAGAGAAAGAAGTAGATGAAAAGGCTTATACTGTTAAGCTAGTAGAGACGCTTGCACAATGCTGCTCAATTATGTGACTGAGGCCCAGTGTCTGCTCTGGGCATCTGGTGGAACAAGATGGCGGCTCTCTCCAGGGCGGAAGTCAAGGGACTTAGCTGCCCAGCTGTCCACCCAAAGCCCAGTCAGGTTAAATCTGCTTTTGGTTGTTCCCATTATTCTCTTCTCCCTCTATATGATTCTCATCTCCATTTGGCTTGGGGCTGGCCTAGCCTGGAAAACTCCAGGCTGAGCTCAGCTGAGGGGCAGTGGGGGAGCTCCTCCACAGGAATCCAGAAGCTGTCTCCAGCTGAAAGGATTTCCAGGTGGTGGAAAACTCAAGCTGCGGCAATCCGCGAATGGAGCCGGGCGAGCAGCTAGTGTGTGCCAAGGGCACCTCTGCTGAGCTGAGGGTTTTGCTATGCGAGGCCCAACAGCCTCTCAGCAGGGAGGCTGAGATTTGAACTTGGGATGTGCTCAGTTGTTAAAAGATATTGGAAGCAAGCACTTCCTGAAAAGGGATTTGGTTTCAACTAAACAGCGTTTAGTTACTTTGGACCTGAAAAGGGGGATTTTTCTCCATTTGGACGGTAACAGGATCTCTGAGTAGGGCCACACAGAGTTTTTTAGAGGCCAGGAAAAGGGGGGTAGTCAGAAGAGCAGAGTAATGTGAGGCCACGGCCCTGCCTCCTCCTGTGGGCCTCCCTAGGAGAGCCTCAGCTCAGAAGTGGATCTGGGCTCCAAAGGGGATTCTGGTCTGTGGCTCAGACTTGAGAAGGGCTCCTCCAAAGCAAGGGCCAGAGAGGATCTCCTGCCCCGCGCCTCAGGAAGCAGATGCCAAGGAGATTCCTGTGCAAGGGCTTCATTAGGGGTGCTTGCAGGAGCGCCACCTGTGAGAGAAGAGCAGGCAGCAAGGAAGAAGAGGGAGATCATTGGGGTTCTGGGTACAGACGGATCAGAGGCCTCCATTAATCCTCGGGGGATCTCTGGAGAGGGAATAATCTTGCAGAGTTGTCCAGTGTATAAGGGTCCAGGGCTTTCCGCTGCTGCGTAGACCAGTCACTAGATGCGGGCACCCCCGAGAAAGGGCACACCCTGGCTGAACCAGCTGTTTTCCACCAAGGGGAGAGTGCTCCACTGCCGACACTCTCGGCAGCCAGGGGAGTGAGTCCTTCAGTCCTGAAGAGGGTCTCAGGGTGGTCCATCACAGCATCCACTACAGAGAGCCAGAAAGAAAGCCAAAGAATTTTCTCTAGAAGGGAGCCAGCAGCCCATGGCCTACCAATTGACTCCTTTTTAGTGTCCTTTCTAGTCCATTCAAAAAATACTTGAGTGTCTATTGGGTCCAGGCACTGCAGATACACAGATGAACAAGACAAGATTCCTGCCTCCAAGAAACCCATGGTTTGGTGGGAAGGCAGATGCATCACCAGTCAACGTGATTATACGGGGACGAGAAAGGTAGAATGGGGTGCAGAGGGGTCTGCCAGCTTAATTAATGCGTGCTATGCCACCCTTTGCACCGTATTGTCAGCCTATTGATTGGAAATCACAAAACACGCACATGCTATAGGAAAACAACAATTGCAGGGTGTTCCTTGTTCTCATTCATTACGGAGAAGGGGTTTTCTCCTACTGACTGACAATGAAGTTGTCAATAATGTAAATCAAATTATTTCCAAGAATACTTGAACTTCATTATGGATAAATAAAAGTGTGTTGGCAGAAATCTTTTAAAAAGGGATGGGGGTGGGGCAGAGGAAGGGAGAAGAAGTCAGGGTATCAGTAAGGGGAGGAATAAAGAAAACATGTCAGAGCCGCTTTTTTTTTGTAGCAGAGATGGGACTAGAACTCACATTTTCTATTCCCTGTCCAGAGTTCTTTTCTAGCACTGAGTAGAATCCTCTCCCCCTACCCAGCAGCCTGCTTTACGTCAACTGACATTCTCTTTGTTGACATACCCAATTTGGTTAGATGAAACCTTTACATAGAAGTGGACCTGATTACCCCTGGGAGACCATCAGCCCCATCCTCTGACCACAGACAGCATCCTTTGTGGCATTCTTGCTGAGGTGTGCTATTGGTCCGCTACTAGAGAGTGAGGTGAGCAAGAGGGAATCGATCAGTACAGGACCTGATCAACAAGGCTGGGGTGCAAATTCAAAATGTTTATCAGCTGGTCCAGTATGGGAACCAACCAATCAGGCTGAAAACAACCCTTACAGCCAATGCTGTGCAAACAGGCTGAATACTAGCCTGTTCAGAATTATCAAAAAAACATGAGATTATCTTTTAAAAAATAACTTGTATTTGTAAACAGCATTGCTGTTGGTAGTATCACTGAACCGCTTATTTTTCTACTTTTTGAACCATTCAATATGGCATTGGCCAGAAATTAATCAAGGATGAGTTCCTGAACCAAAGATTAACATGTTTCAGCTGTGGGCAAGAGGCCTAGAGAAGATGCCAGAGTGTTGATGGGGCTTCTAATGAGGCTTGGTTGCTGTAACTCTGAAGCCCGTATTTCTTTATTTCCTTCTTCCTTTATCTCTATAAAAGCAAACCATCAAAGTTTCTTTTTTTAAATTTTGTTTTGATTTTTTGAGGTGCCAGGGCCAGAGATCGAACCCAGGACCTTGTATGTGGAAGCTGGTGCTCATCCACTGAGCCACATCGGCTCCCCTGAGTCGGTTTTTTGTTTGCTTGTTGTTTGTTTTTGTTTTCAGGAGGCCTAGGAAACTGAACCCACAACCTCTCCTGTGGGAAGCAGTCACTAAACTGCTTGAGCCACATCTTCCCCCCAAAGTTTCTTGATTGTAATTTATGTTAATCAAAAGGACTCTCAGGTGTTCAAAATAAACATATTTTAATTTTTAAAACATGTTGATAAATTTAAATAAATCCAGGAAGGATGGAGAATTATGTGACAAATACTTATGGTCTCACCTCCCAGAATTACAAATGCTAACATTTAGTCATTTTTGCTTCAGACTTGAAGTAAAGTTGAAGCTGCTCCTGCCAATCCCTGCCTCTCTCTCCCTCCCCAGAGGCGACTACTATCACAATTTGGTATGTCTCCTTCAGGCCTAGTGGGTCTCAATCCTGGCAGTACACCTGGATCACCTGGGAATCTATTACAAATCCTTGATGACTGGGCCTCCTGCCAGGCAAATAAAAGTAGGCTCCTTGGAAGAAGGGGCGAGCTCATGCATCAGTTTTTTCCCTAAATCAGAATGTTTTTATTTGCTTCCTCAGTATGATTTTCCCAGATTCCTAATCATATTTTTGTATATATTTTCAACCCCCTATTTAGTGCAGACATGGGATACATCTTGGTTTTCTTTTTTGAAAGTGAGGAGTGCTAGGATAACAAAGGGAAGGACTGTAACTCATCCTTTCAATCGAGCCTGTAGCAGTCCCCTCCCCAGGTGATTCCAATGTGCAGCCAAGGTGGAGAACCAAACCACTGTCTCGCCCATGTTTGCATACTTTTGATACATGTATATGTATCTATGAACAATGCATTTTACTGCCTGTGTATGTGTGTGCATGCATGCAATGCATGCATGTGTGTGTGTATGTTTGGGAAGAGTACATAAATGAAGTCATAGTGTGACATTCTGCACCTGACTTTTTCATGCATAATTTAAAAAAATGATAGTGAAATAATTTTAGACTTAGAGAAAAGTTCCAAAAATTGTATGGAGTTCCCATATACCCTCAACTCAGTTTCCTCTACTATTAACATCTTCTGTAACCTAACGGTAGTACAATTTTGAAACCAGGAAATTAACCTTGATAAAAGAATACTAGGTAATAGATAGGCCTTATTTGTTTTTTGTGTTTTTTTTAAAGATTTATTTATTTCTCTCCCCTTAACCCCCCACCCTAGTTGTCTGTTCTCTGTGTCTATTTGCTGCGTTTTCTTTGTCTGCTTCTGTTGTTGTCATGGCATGGGAATCTGTGTTTCTTTTTGTTGCGTCATCTTGTTGTGTCAGGTCTCCGTGTGTGTGGCGCCATTCTTGGGCAGGCTGCACTTTCTTTTGCGCTGGGCGGCTCTCCTTACGGGGTGCTCTCCTTGTGCATGTGACTCCCCTATGTGGGGGACACCCCTGTGTGGCAGGGCACTCCTTGCGTGCAAGCGCATCAGCACTGCGCACGGGCCAGCTGCACACAGGTCAAGGAGGCCCGGGGTTTGAACCGCGGACCTCCCATGTGGTAGACGGACGCCCTAACCACTGGGCCAAGTCCGCCGCCCAGATAAGCCTTATTTGGATTTTGCCACTAATGTCTTTTTCTGGTCTAGGATCCAATCTGGGATCCTACATTATATTTAGATGTCACATCTCTTAATTCTCCTCCAGTTTGTGACAGTTCCTCAGCATTTTCTTGTCTCTCATGATCTTTGTACTTTTTAAAGAGAACTAGTCAGGTATTTTGTAGAATATCTTTCTTTTTTTTTTTAAGATTTATTTTATTTCTTTCTTTCCCCTCCCCCTCCCCACTCCAGTTGTCTGTTCTCTGTGCCCATTTGATGCGTGTTCTTCTTTTTCTCCGCTTCAGTTGTTGTCAGCAGCACGGGAATCTTTGTTTCTTTTTGTTGCCTCATCTTGCTGGGTCAACTCTCCGTGTGTGTGGCACCATTCCTGGGCAGGCTGCACTTTCTTTTGTGCTGGGTGGCTCTCCTTACAGGGCGCACTCCTTGTGCGTGGGGCTCCACTACGCGGGGGCACCCCTGCGTGGCAGGGCACTCCTTGCACACATCAGCACTGCGCATGGGCCGGCTCTACACGGGTCAAGGAGGCCCAGAGTTTGAACCGCGGACCTCCCATGTGGTAGACGGACGCCCTATCCACTGGGCCAAGTCCTCTTCCCCTGTAGAATATCTTTCAGTTTGGGTTTGTGTGATGTTTTCTCATGATTAGATTGTGGTTAAAAATATTTGGCAAGGGGAAGTAGATGTGGCTCAAGCAATTGGGCTCCCATCTACCAGGCTTTGATTCCCGGGGCCTCCTGGTGAAGGCACGCTGGCCCACCCTGTCAAGAGGTGACCCAAGTGGAGTGCTGGCCCCCGTGGAGTGCTGACCCACATGGCGAGCTGGCCCCTGTGGTGTGCTGGCCTGAGCGGAGAACTGGCACAGCAGGATGACACAACAAAAGGAGGAGAGACAATAACAGATGCAGCAGACCAGGGAGCTGAGGTGGTGCAAGAGATTGAGCACCTCTCTCCTACTCCAGAAGGTCCCAGGATTGGTTCCCAGTGCCACCTAAAGAGAAGACAAGCAGACACAGAAGAACACACAGCGAATGGACATGGAGAGCAAACAACGGGGGAGGGGGGAATAAATAAATAAATCTTTAAAATATGTATATATTTGGCAAGGATCTTACAGAATGATGTGAGTCCCTATCAGGCCATCTTGTTGGGTCCATGATTGGTATGTCTTATTACTAGCAATGTCAGTTAAGGTGGAGGTGTAGTTAGCTAAAGGCTGCCAAGGCAATATACCAGAAACAGGTTGACTTTTAGGGTGGGGATTTATTAATTTATAAGCTTATGGTTCTTAGGCTGAGAAAAATGTCCAAATCAAGGCATCAGGCAAAGCTCTCTCCCCGAAGATACAGCTGCTGGTGATCCTGAACTCCTCTGCACATGGCATCTGCCGGTCTCTGCCTTCTCCAGCTCTATCGCTTTCAGCTTCTGGCTTCCTCCAGGCTCCTCTCTGCTCCTGTGGCTTTCTTTCCCCTGGGTTCTGTTCATTTTAGCTTTTGGCTTCAGGACTTTCTCAGTTTCTGGGGTTTTCTCTCTATCTCTCTCTCCATATTTATCCTGTTTATAAAGGACTCCAGTAGGAGGATTAGGACCCATTCTGGGCCACACCCTACTGAAGTGATCTAATCAAAGGGCCCTTGACTGAATCTAATCAAAAGGGCCTGCTTACAATAGGTTCACATCCACAGGAATGGACTGATTTCAAAACAATTTTCTGGGATCCATAGAAGTCTCAAACTACCACAGGTGGTGTTGGTAGGGTTTCTCCACTGCAGAGTTACTATTTTAACCTTTGTAATGAAAAAGTATCTTGTGAAAAGAGAGTTTGAGACTGTGTCAGTATCTCATTTCTCTTCATACTTTTTGCCCACTAGTTTTAGCATCTATCAGTGGAACAATTACTACTATGAAGTTTATCCTTGGGTATGATGTAAGGTATTGATCTAATTTTATATTTTGCCTTATGGATAGCCAATTGTCCCAACACCATTCATTCTTTCTCTACTTATTTATAATTATAACTCATTCACATACCACAATTCTATAAATTCTTGAATGTGACTGAAATTGCATTGCGTATTTACATCTTACTGACTGATAAATTAGTTTCAGAAGAAACAAATAGGTTTCTAGACTCTAAGTAGTTTTCATGGAAAAGGGCTTCAGAAGTCATCAAGGCCAACCTTCAATAACTCCTCACAGTTTTCAAGATGAAGATACCCTCCACCTTTGCCCAAGAAACTCCTCACAATCTGATTCATGCCTACTTCTTATGCTTTTTTGACCTGTTACCTTCCTGCAGTTCCCTACACTGTGTCCTGTTGAGCTTCATACCTGTTCTCCTTCCCATAATGCTGTTTTCTGCCTTCACACCCTCACATGAGTAGTTCCTTTTATGTGGAACACCAGTTCTCCTCTTTCTCTGAGGGACTAGCATTTCCATCTCATGTCACGCCCTTGAGGAAGCCTACCCTGACCTTTCTGTCTCTCCCTGCACCACTTTATAACTGTGGGGTTATTTATCTGCCTCCCTATTCGAATATGAGGTCACTGACGTCAAGGACTGTGTCTTAATCTTTTTCCTAGTAGCTCTAGCATTTATCACAGGGCCTGAAACTTGTTACATATACAGTGATGCATCTAGGCTTGGCTTCAGATCTTCAAAGAACAGGCAGTTTCCTACCTCAAAAGATAGCTTGTTCTGTCCAAGGGAACGAAATCTCTTATTAGAGGGCAGCAATCTCCTCCCGGGGCAGGCCTTGGTCAGGGACACAGCTGTAACTGGTGGCTCTTCTTGGGACAATTCAGCTCTGCTTGTTTGGGTTTTGAATCCTTCCTTTCAGTGGGTATTTGATTTAAGGTCAGAAAAACCTGAGTTTCCCCCAAAGTGTTTTGGCTGGTATGCTATTTTAGCCTACTCCCATAAGCTGCATCCCTGAAAACCTTCTGTTGCCTTACTTCAAGCAAAGTACCCACACTCAGCACATTATTTGCCGCTTCAGTGATGACAGTCACCCTTTCCTTCCATCTTTTCATGGGGACTCAATGGATTTATTTGGATTCTTTGTTCTCTGTTCTGCTGGGTATTCCATGAGGCTGACTTGCTGGCAGGTGCATGCAGTGGCTTGTAGCTGCCCAGTGTCCCCAGCCTTCAGCTGCAGAGGCCTGCACTTGATCTGTCTGTGAACTCTGGAACCACATCTACAAGCTTCTCTGGATTTTCTCAAAGGACCATCTGTATTAGAATCTCGCTTAGTGTGTTAAGCATGCAGATGCCTCGATGCCCACTCCTGATCTTCCAGATCAAAATCTCTGGGGATGGAGGCCCTGTGCTGTGCATTTTAAGCAGCCTCTCTGGGAGAATCACTGCCTTAGACATTGGCAATATAGTCACTGAAGGCACTGTCACTCGTCCATTCCAGACATTCATTTACATCTAAGCTGATGTGCACACCAACCTCTTACCTTCTCCTTTTTCTTTTTCCCTCTGAAAAAGTTGTAGGGAGGCCAGGGATCATGTGTGTTTTGTAGGCCCACTGCCCAGCACAATATGTGGCATGTAGCAGGTCTCAGTAAATAGCTGCTGGATGAAAGCACAGGAAACAAACATTTCTTTTCCTTACACTGCATTGAGCCTTGTAATATAGGAGACTATGGTAGAAATGAAGTGAGAGGCATGGGGACCAAGTGAGAAAACTGAAATGCACAGGAGCACGCAGCCACAGTGGGCCCAGAAATGGCAAAGGCTCGCCCTTTTGTGTCTCTACACAAGAACTTATCATTCCAGTAAATTACAGACTCAAGGAATATTAATGATAACGATAATCATAACCATCTTGGAGAGGTAGGATGTACACTGGTTATGAGTCAGACAGCAGGGGTTCACATTCCACCTCTCAGAAACTTAATTTCTCTTTATCTCAGTTTCTCTATCTGTAAAAT
This sequence comes from Dasypus novemcinctus, assembly GCF_030445035.2. Taxonomy (NCBI): domain Eukaryota; kingdom Metazoa; phylum Chordata; class Mammalia; order Cingulata; family Dasypodidae; genus Dasypus; species Dasypus novemcinctus. The sequence continues at coordinate 19,785,541 of NC_080704.1, forward strand.
GGGGCGTGTGTATGTAAATCAATGATGGCATCTCTGTGTGCTAGTTGGGTAACAATACCTACTGTAACAGAGACACTCTCAAATCTTAGTGGCTTAACACAGTTGATTTTATTACTCAATGTGTTGCTTTGAGTCTTTTATGTAGATCCCAGAAAATTAAGTTTTTAAATCGAACCTATCGTGAACCTTTGATTAGATTAGTTAAGGACCATTTGATGAGATTACTCTGGTAGGGCATAGCACAGGGCAGGTCTTAATCCTCTTACTAGAGTCCTTTATAAACTGAGGAATAAGCCGTGGACACAGGAAAAAAAAGTTTCAGAGACAGAGAGAAACCCCAGGAGGCTGAGAAAGAGGTCCCGGAGGCCAGAGGCTAAAATCAGTGGAGCCCAGAGACTCAGAAGGAGTTTCTCGAGAGGCTGAGAAAGAAGGCCCATGGAGTACAAGAAGCTGAAGCAGGAGGCCCACCCATGTGCCTGATATGACCACCCACAGCTGAGTTCGGGAGGAGAGTGAGCCTGGAGGAGAAGGCAGAGATGGGAAGAGCTGCCACTGTGCCTTGCCACGTGGCAGGAGTCCATGATCACCAGCCTCTGACCTTCAGTGAGACAGCGTCTCTGATGATGCCTTGATTTGGAATTTTCACTGCTTCAGACCAGAAGCTTTTAACCAAATAAATTCCCATTGTAAAAGCCAACACATTTCTGGTGTATTACCCCCAGCAGCTTTTAGCAAACTAAAATGTTCAATCATGTAAAGTACAAATGGGTGCCCTTGTTTGATGGGTGGCTCTGCTCCAATTGGTGATTCAGGGACCTATGTTGTTTCCACACTGTGGCTTCATTTCCCCTATGGCCTCGGAGTCCTCTGCTAGAACCTCTGCATCCAGTTCATAGTCAGAGGAAGAGGTGAGAAGGTACACCAGGCCATGCCCAATAACTTATCTCTCTACCTATCATCGTCATCGTCATCATCATCATCATCATCATCATCATTTATTGAACACTTATTATATGGCAGGTTCTGTACTAGGCAATTTATATACAGTATCTGATTTAATCACAATTATTTTACTCAACAGATGAAGAAACTAAGTTTCAAAGAGATGAAGAAAAGTAGCCAAGTCACTCATCTATTAAGTGATAGTACCAAAGCTCATACTCTGTACTTCCTGGGGTCTCAGGATGCAAGCCAAGCTTGCCTTCTACCCTCAACTGCTGAAGGAAGAAGCCAAACTTGAATCTGGGATGATATTAAACATTTAAGAAGATCTGGGAAATGATATGGAAAGAAAGACCCTGGCCTTATGACCTGAAGCATGAGGGTGAAGCCCAGAGTCAGTTTTAGGAGATGACTGTCAGGTCGGTCACAGTTCATCTCCAGAACAAAACAGTGAAGTTTATTGTGACTCATTTGCTATCATATGCTCCATGGTTCTTTCCCTTATCACAGAGTTGGGAAATTCCTTCCTGACCAAAGAGTCCGTGTTTGTATTAGATTTTGGGATAGGAAGAGGGAGGTAGAAGGGAAGTGGGTAGTGGATAGAGAAAAATTCAGCTTAGAGGTACAAAATACCAGAGCAGAGGAGTTCAGAATCCCCTAGGCCAGATGTTCTTAGCTTCTTTTTGGAATGAGGACACCCATAAGATAGCACTTTATTTTCCTACAGACAAGGCTTGGCAAGCACATGCTTTAGACATTTTTCAGTAATCCCACGGCTCCCAGGGGTCTGAAGCCCATGGCTTGGGAATCCAATGGTCTGTTCTAGAAGAGTAAACAGAATTTCTTTTGAGAGCCAACTCTGTTCATTTGCTGGTAGTTGCTTGAAGAACTGTGTCGAAATGGATTCTGAGGACATGTTTAGATGTCACAGGAAAGACTGCTATGATTGATTGTTGATAGCTTTCACTGGCCTGGGCAAGGATGGTATTGGCATATGTGCTGTTTGCCATCTCTGATCCTGTCCAGCTAGCATAAGAAGAAACTGAGGCATACAAAAATGAAATGTTTTTCTCCATGTTACAGTTACCGGCAGAAGCAGGTCTAGATCCCTGGTCTCCACGTTAGTGCCTTTTCCAAATGACACAGTCGATTAAAGAACCTTTATTTTACCATTTATGCTCAGGCACGATGAGGTCAGTTTTCTTTCCACATTTGTTCCTGTTTTCCCTGGAAGTCTGCTTCTAAGCCAGACATGGTATAGTTTCCTTCTTTCATTTGAGAAAAAAAAAAGCCTAAACGAAGTTTATTTGGGATTTTCCTGGTGAATGTATTAGATTGTTGAGACAAGGGTTTCAATTCTGGTCCATTTCCATGTCCACTTTCCTGTTATAGCACATTCATGCCCAAGCATTAGACTTTGAAATTAGAGGAGTGGTTCGTGGTTGACCTAAAATCTGGTCCAATTTGAGATGACCTGGTTAAAACTTGCCTTCCATTTTTCCTCTTGCCTCAACCTCTAACACCCCTCACTCCTTTTCTATGTTAATGTTTTTAGGCATCAGAGATTAATTAATTGCTACTTGGTCGTATGCACACCACACCCCATGCTGATGAAAGTCATGGTTCCCTAACCTCTCTACACTAGAGCCAGAATGGATTTTGGTTTCATCTTCAGTCCATATTCTGAGGAGACTAAGGCACAGAGAAGGCAGGGCTGGAATTTTTCAGGGTTGCAATGCTGGAAGCCAATTTTCCGGAATCCATTATTCCAATTGGTCCATTTAGACTGTCTTGTTTGGTAATCTCTTCTTTTAGTTGGTGGGTTTTCATTTTAAGGAAAATTCAGTTTGCCTCTGGCCCAGCTCACCCCTACTGCAGCTGAACCTTGGGAGAAGAGAAAGAGGAGACTGAGAAGCATGAGAAGACTGTGGAAGGACTGGGAATAATTTTTATTAACATATTTTCTGTTAATATATATAATAAAAATACTGCATGTATTTAGGATATATTCTTGAATAAGACTATTAATGAAGTATATTAATAAGGAGCATATTCTTCTGACTCTATTCCTCTTATGAGTCAGTGTGAATAGATTTTCCCCACACCCTTCAATCTCCTCTCTTTCTCTCTCTCTCTGGTCCTCAGTCCTGGTTGCATTTCTTCTTCATCCTCCTTCCATTCCCTTAGAACACCAGGCCCTTTCCTGTCTTACAACCATTGCACTTGCTGTTCTCTACGTCTTGAATGCCCTACCCCTGCTGACCATTGACATATTCCTCACATCTTTTAAGTCTCAGTTTAAATGTCCCCTTCTCAGGCAGGCTGAGAATCACCTAATCACCAAATCTGACTTCACATCCTTATCTCATGTATCAGTTAGCTTTTGCTATGTAACAAACCATCTCAAAATTTAATGGCTTAAAATAACAACAGCTATTTTTTATGTATATGTATATATATTTTATTTTTACACCTTTACCATGATTACATTAACAGGTATTTTATTTGAACAGTATAGTAAAAACTACCTTCTTCATTATTTTATGGAAACCAAAGATTCCCAGTGGAATCAATATTATCTTTCCCCCATCACCACTTCAATATGCAGATTGAGTAGGGCTCTGTTAGTTTTCCCTGTTATGAAATACATTTTTAAAAAGTAACTTTGGGTTAATTATAACAACCAGTTATTGAACTCAGGATTCTTCTGGGCAGTTCTTCTGGTCTGGGCTGCATTTGGCTGATTTTAGCTGGGTTTACCCATGGGCCTAAACTCAATTGATGGATTGGCTGGGGACTGGTGGGTCTCAGGTGGCCTCACTCACATGTCTAGTGGTTGAATGGCTGTCAGCTGAACTGAAGGGGGTGACTGGGCTGTGTATATCTTTTCCTCCAGAAGGCTAGCCCGGGCTTGTTCACATGGCAGCTCAGAGTTGCAAGAGCATCATGAGAGTGTAAGCCTTTAAAATCCCATTGACCAAAGAAGTTCACACCACCACCCCAGACTGAAGCGATGGAGAAAGACTCCATCTCTTGATGGAAAGAGTTCCAAAGCCAATTGCAGAGATACAGAGAGTAGAAGAATTTGTTGACAAATCTGTGGGCAATCGAATATGAACAAGAATAACACACGTAAAGGTTTGAAATGCACTTGCACATTTGTGGGTTGATCTCTTGCTGTGCTTAGAACCCTGAAACCACAGTGTGAGCAGCCCAGGCTTGCAGGCTGGAGAATGAGAGGCTCTAGGGAAGAGAACTAACGTGGCCTGGCTAACAGCCTGCCAAACACGAGAGATGGGAGTGAGGCCATCCTGGATCATCCAGCTGCCAGCTGATCTGCCAGCCGACTACAGACAGAGGAGAGAACCAAGCAGAGAGCAGCTGAGTCCATCCAGATCTGCAGAATCACTTGGTCACCCCACAGAATTGTAAGCTAAGTAAAATGTTTATTGTTTTAAGCCACTATAGTTTGGGGTGGTTTGTTACGTAACCGGTACAGGTGGCCTGGATTAAGACACCAGCGCCCACAAGGACACAATCTTCATGGTTAGGTCTTATAGCAGACAGTGTTAATGCAGAACCCATAATCCTTCAGGCCTTAGAATTTCTGTCTTTATCTGTCCAACTTTCAGCTTCCAACATCTGTGTTTCTTTGCCTGAGGGCTTTCTGTAGCCACCAGAGTCCAAGCAGCCTGGACACACAGTAGACCAGAAGTTCCAGAGAATTGTCAGCCCATTATGAGCAGCCTTCAACCAATGACTGATGGACATTGGTGTATAAAGGCCCAACTTCCTCATCACTTGGGTGGGATGACCAGGAGTGTTTCATTCCATACTGTTTCCCAGAGTTCCCCAGTGGGATTATGCTCTAGGACTTGGTAAAGAGCTCCTGTCACTTCCCCACTCTTGTCTCCTTCATCCGCAGCCTGACCTGGAAATACATGGCTTGAGAGTGAGCCTAGGGCACCCACTTAAGCTCCGTCATTGGCTGAAACTGGACATTTGCACCCGACAGATTTGGCATGATGGTTTTAATGGGGGTAGGGGAAGCTGTTAATATAGTCCACAGAGATGGAATGAAGATCAAGGATAAGGTGAGACTGAGAGACAAGAGTGAGGAATGAGACTGGGGAGAGCTTTACTTTGTACCTTATATGACAAGAAATAAAAGCTACAAGTTTAATGTATTCATCTTTCTCATAATAGCCTTTTTTTAAATTCCAGTACTCTTTTTCTGGTGTTTTTTGGAGGTATAATTTACATACAGTGAAATACACAGACCTTCAATGTACCATACAATGAGTTTTGATAAATGTATGTACCTGTGTAACCACCTGACAAATCCAGATATAGAATAGTTCCATCAACCCAAAATGTTCCCTTGTGCCCCTTTGCAGGCAATCCCCACTCCCCAACAGGGGCAATCACTGCCGTGATTCTGATCATCGTATATTAGTCTTGCCTGTTGTAGAACCTCAGAAAAAAACGAAATCGTACAGCATGTACTCTTTCATGTCTTGCTTCTTTCACTCAACATAATGTTTTTGAGATTATCCATGTTTTTGTATATATCAGTAGTTCATTCCTTTTTATTGCTGGACAGTGTTCCAGTGTATGAATATAGCTTAATTTATTGATTGGTTCTGCTCGTGCCAGATATTTCCTGTTTTTAGTCTATTGTGAACAAAGTTACTGCAAACATTCACAAACAAGTCTTTTTATGGGCATATATTTTCATTTCTCTTGAGTAAATATATACGAGGGAAATTGTCGGTTCATAGAGTAGGTGTGAAGTCTTTGCTCTGGTTGCTTCTGTGGCTGGCTCAGTTTCCCCAGCCCTCTGCCTGGCCTGCCTTCTCACCCACCACCACCTCCCCCCCCCCCACTGGCTCTAGAGTGCTGGGGTTCCAGCAAGCATTCTGTGGAGGAGCCACATGCACACCCCATCAAGTTTCAGAGCTGGGAATAGGGGTGTGGTCAAGAGAGAGCTTAGAGCTACAAGTGGGGCCCGCGTGGTTAGGAGACCAGGGTCTAGTCTTGGTTCTTCTATTTATAATTCTCAGGCAAGTAATTTTCTGAATGTTGGTTTTCCCACTGGTTACACTTCAAGGTTTTCTCCAGATTGTTCTATGCCTGTCTTGTGAGTTCAAAGAAGATGTTCAACTAGGATTTATTTCTCGTAGGACAGAGAGAAATATTGAATTATTTATATTCCTCCTTGATTTCAAAAACATTAAAATAAGTATGATTTCCCCAATTTTTCTGCCTCCTAACAAGAGTGGATGCTAAGGATGAGCTTTTGTTTTATCATCCTGGGTGGTTAATAGGGATAAAGATGGGAAAAGCTGCAGAAGCATAGCAAAGACCAGAAGGGGAGAGAAGCCCATGAGGAGGAAGCATGCGTGCATGTGTGTGTGTGTGTGTGTGTGTGTGTGTGTGTGTGTGTGAGTGTGTATGTCTGTATGATGGGAGCATAAAAACAAGAGGAAAAATGGGAAACACATGGAGAAGCTGATAGTTGCCACAAGGAGTAAATTTTGGGGAGGGAAAGAGATGTTTTAAAGCAGTTTTGCTGAGTCATGTGTAATGTCAACACCTCCTCAGCAACCTCCCTTGCTCCATTTCCCGAAAATTTCAGGAAAAACATCCTTCTTTCTAGTCTTATTAGAGTTGGATATATACTTTGATTTTTTATTCATTAGTGTTTAAGACTGACCTTATGGTACCCTCAAGACCAGAGCAGAATCTCCCAAAGGAGCCTTATAACATTTAGGTTGAATGAATGAAATTAAGTTAGGGTGAAAGGCTAAGTCTCTGTAACAAAGAGACCTAATAACACAGTGGCCCACAGAACCAGGAGCTAACAATTCAGAGGTGCTTAGTCCAAGTTGACAAAGCAGCTTTGCTCCACAGTCAATTAGGAACCCCATTTCCTTCTATTGGGTGGTTCTACCATCCCTAAGAGTATCTGTGTGGTTGAAGCTAGGTTGCTACCAGTTCTGGGTAATGGGAAGGAGACAGATGACATGGAGGAAGCACTCCACAATCTTAAGTCCTGGTTCTGGAAGAGGCATATATCACTTCCTTTCATACTCCATAGCCAGAATTCAACCACATGACCAAGCCTACTTGCAAGGGAGAATGGGAAATGTAGTCAAGCCTTGTGCCCAGGAGGAAGGGGAGAGTGGCTTGTGGTGGACAACTGGACAGCTAGCAGTCTTCACCCCAAAGAGCAAGCTCTCAAATCCCTCAAGGGACTGTGTGAGGGGCAGTTCTGTCCATGCTTTGAGGGAAGAGAAGTATTCTTCAGGCTATATGGGAATTTTCTAATCTCATCCTTTCTTCCATCTGCCTGGTGGGTGTGCACTCACTCTGTGGGTTGATGGGCTTTGGGCAGACAAAGAGAAAGACAGGAGAGCTATTTGTAATTCTTGAACCCTTGCTTGATACCAAATTAGGGTAGAGCTGAATATGCTTCAGGACCAGGGAGAAGCAGGAGGGAAGTGAGCTGAAGGGCCCCGTTCCTTCCCCTGAATGTCTGTCTCATAGTGGGGAGCTGAGACTGAGGCCTTAAGTCTCACTTCTTTCTGGAAGAGCCTCCCAAGACAGATGTGCCCTTGCCCACCTACCTCCATTACCCCACAGTCTTTTTTCTCCCTTTCTCCCTCACAACCCCCAACAGTGTGGACTGCCTATGACAATATGTAGTTGAACACAGAGCATTTTCCTCCACTATGATTAGTCAAACTTCATCCCCTATGCAACTGAATCGTCCTTAAAAAGATACAGCCAAGGCCTACAGGCTACAAATTCCTCCTGAGGTGTTGAGAGGTATGTGCTTGGGTATTCCTCTCCAGGGACAGCAATGCCAATTCTGTTAACAGGAAACTTCCTCTCCGCTCACTCTCTGACTCCTTCTCCTACTGTCTTCTTTCATGACTTTGGCACTGTCTTTTATCTTTTTAATAGGAAAATAATTTTATTCTTTTAAATGTTTGCATGGTAATACATATATACAACATAAATTTCCCGTTTTAACCACTATCTAGCATACAATTCAGTGGTATTGATTACATCCACCATGTTGTGCTACCATCACCACCATCTATTAACAAAACTTTTCCATCACCTCAAACAAAAACTCTATACCCATTAAACGTTAACTGCCCATTCCACTTCCCCCACTCCCAGGAACCTTTAATCTATTTTCTTTTTTTAAAGTTAACTTTATTTCTTTTTTTTTTCAAACTCAAAAAATAAAATAACCAGACAAAAGGCAGCTTGGAAGATTATGGAAGCATTACTCCAAAAGAGTTCTGTTCAGCCACTTTTATCTGTTCTAATCCTAAAAACAAACTCAATTGTTCCTCCAGTGTTCAAAAAGATATGCAGATGAACACAGATTGGTTAAATGACATGATCAAGGTCTCCTTGTTAAAGAAGAAAATGAAGAAGAGAAAAAATGCTTAATCATATTCATATCTCATGAACCTAAACCCTGTATTCTTTTCTTTGACCTTTAGGATTGACATAGTAACTTCTTTGCTTTTGCTACAAAAATATTGCAATATTATTGTTAACTGTAGTCTGTAAGTTACATTAGTATATTTTCCCTGTGTATCACCATATTCTTAACACCTTGAAGTAGTTCCTATGTTTATAATATTTTTTATTTAGACGTAATCAAGTTTCATTTATTTTTTTATTTTTTGTCTATTTACTTTTTTAATATTACATTAAAAAAATATGAGGACCCCATATACCCCCCACCCCCCTCACCCCACTCCTCCCCCCATAACAACATCCTCCTCCATCATCATGAGACATTCATTGCACTTGGTGAATACATCTCTGAGCACCGCTGCACCTCATGGTCAATGGTCCACACCATAGCCCACACTCTCCCACGTTCCATCCAGTGGGCCATGGGAGGACATACAATGTCTGGTAACTGTCCCTGCAGCATCACCCAGGACAACTCCAAGTCCCGAAAACGCCTCCACATCTCATCTCTTCCTCCCATTCCCCACCCCCCAGCAGCCACCATGGCCACTTTCTCCACACCAATGCTACATTTTCTTCAATTACTAATCACAATAGTTCATGAATAGAATTTCAGTAAGTCCACTCTGTTTATAATATTAACTGCAACCCTCATCTACTTCCAAAATCACTGTTATACATTCCCTATATTATCTTCCAGCTGTCCTCCAACTAACATTAACCCGTGTTTCAATCACAACCACATCCATAAATCCTTTATCTTGACTTCAGGACCACTGTGATCAGGGAGTCAAACTCACTTTATAAACAGGTCCCCTGGAGTGGTGTCTTACATCTGGCTTATAACCAAACTCTGGGGAATCTACCTGGTAGTCAAAGTTGATTAGGGCAACAGAGAATTTTCTCTTCAACAGAAAGCACTAGAGTTTAATTAATCATAGGGCAAAATGGTTCATCTCAATATAAATTGTATTCTCTAGCTGTTGGAACGGTGTTGAACAAAGCACATTATTTAGCAAGTGAGAAGAATGGCAACATGCAGATCTTAAATGAGGAGAGAACTGAACAAAAAAAGAACAAAACAAATTGGTGTGGTAGATTATATGAATGGCCCCAAATACTTCCACTTCCTATGACATTGTTGATCTTCCCATGAAGAGGTAGAATCTATTTCTCCATGCCTTGGGTCTAGGCTGTTCACGTGACCTGCTTTGACCAATAGAACATCAGAAAACATGAAGCCAGCAGATGCTTGAGAAGTGCTCGTGCATTGGGGCTTTCTCTCTCGTGGCTCCTGAGACCCTGAGACACGAGCTAGCCTGCTGTATGATGAGAAACATGGAGTTGTCCCTGTTGCCCCAGCCAATAGCTTGCCAATGCCAGGCATGTGACTGAGACCATCCAAGATCACCGGCCGCTACCTGAATCTCTAGCTGATCGTAGACAAATGAACAATCCTAGCCTAGAGCAGAACTATATGGACAGACTTTAGGCTCTAAATATATGGTAGTTGGTTTAAGTCACTAAGTTTTGGGGTAGCTCGTTGTGTAGAAAAAGCTGACACAACTGAGTAGCTGTGTGTATATGTGTGTGTATGTATGGGTGTATGTGTGTTTGCGTGTATGTGTGTCTTTCACATCTTCCCCTATATCCATAACAAATATTCCCGACATGTCCTGATATCAGTACAGTCCAGATAAGGCCTTTACTTGGATATTCTGTGGGAACGTTCAAGCTCACATAAATAAACACGTGAAGGAGAAAGTAATCAGTCTCCTCTTCTCTCTCCCATCCCTCTCCTGCCCCAGGCCCCTGACCCTGGAGCCTAGCTAGCAGGGACCCAGCCAATTTGAAGAAAGCAGTGCCTGGAATGTGCCAAACCACTTATTTCCTAAAGGACACTTCTCCCTGGCAGCCCCAGCAAGAGAGACAAAGGCGGATTGGTGTGTCCACCTAGATTCTGATTACAGAAAATTGATGATAGCCATTGGTGCTTTCCTACTTCTGGGCATGGTTTTAGATGCCAGAATCTTCTAGCCTCCCCCACAACCCCCTCTACCTCACACCCAACAAGGGCTGGCCAATGCTGAGGACTTTCCTAAGACAAGTTCTCCCAGGAGTGTTCTTATATATCTGACATGGATACTGGTACCTAAAACCATGGACATGACCTTGCTGGAGGAGCTCCTTTGGTTAGAAAAAGCCTACATGAGGTTTTGTCTTTCATGTTAGTTTTTTTAAAAAATTTGAGTATGTGCATATTTGACCAAATTATTACTTGGCTTATATCAAATATTTTTTATTTTATTTTGGAAGAGATGGTGATAAATTGAGTTTATATGTTCAAAAGTGACTAGAATAGGACTTCTTTCCTTAGCCTTTTCCTCTGTCCCACTTCTTTCTTTTGCTCTCATTTTAACAGCTTAATTGAGGTATAATTTATATACTATAAAATCACTCTTTTAAAGTGTACAATTCAATAATGCTTAATAAATGCACAGTTATGCAACCATCGCCACAATCCAATCTTAGAAGATTTCCATCATTCCCAAAAGATCTCTTGTGCCTCTTTGCAGTCATTCCCGATTTCCACTCCTCGCCCCGAGAAATCTGTAATCTACTTTCTGTCTCGAAAGATTTGCCTTTTCTGGACATTTCCTATAAATAGAATCATCCAATATGTGGGAGAACTTTTCTTTGATAAGGACAATACTTAGGATCGGAGCTTGCTAGAGAAATAAAAATGTTCACAGTAGTGACTCTTCCTTTGAAAAGTTGATATGAACAAGATGCCTGATCTTGGTTTGGGTTCCCTCAAAGCAGATGCTGAGGCGAGGACTTTGGGGCAGGTAGTTTATTTGGGAGGTGATTACTGAAAGCAGATGTGAGTGAGCGAGGAGAGTGAAGCACAGAGGGGAGAAAACACATACAAGTAAAAAGCACATAGTGAGGAGATTCTCTCTTTGGATACCTGGGGCTCAGTCTCACTGAGTGTTTCCAGAGGAAATGTGTGGAACAGGCTTCTGGGGAAGCTGGTGGTATTTATTGCTGCATAACAAATTACTCCAATATCTTAGTGGTTTAAAACAACAATAAGCATTTATTATCTCTTACCATTCCTAAGGGGTTGGTTTAGTTGGGTGGCTCTGGCTTGTGGTCTCTCATAAGGTTGAGATGTTGGCTGGAGCTGCAGTAACATCTGAAGGCTTGACTGGGGGCTGGGGAGGGTCCACTTCCAAGAGGGCTCACTCATCTGGCTGGCAACTCAGTGCTAGCTGTGGGCAGGTGGCCTGAGTTCCTCACCCTCTCCAGAACCCTGCTTAAGTGTCCTCACGGGAGGGCAGCTGGTTTTCCCAGAGTGAGTGATAAGAAATAGGACGAGGTTGAAGCCACAATGCCTTTTGTGATCCACGCCTCAAAAGTCACCTGCTATAATTTCCCATGTATTACTTTGGGTCAAATATCAGCCCTATTCCACGTGGGAGGGCATGAATACCAGGAGGTGAGGATCATTGGGGCCATCTTGGGGACTGGCCACCACATCCATGGCCTCCTGTCCCTCACTGGCCGAGAGTTGCCCTGTGGGGATTGAGCAAGCTGCCCAAGGGGCTGGAGAAAGCCTTAGGCAGAGGATTTGCAAGGGTTTGAGGTGGGAGGCAGTCAGCTTGCTGGGAATTCTCCACAGCGGCTGCAGATGAACTAAGAGGAAGGGCGGTGGGGTGAGTCCTCACCAGCACCTGCCTCGTCCTCCGAGGCTGCCACTGAGATCAGGAGACAACTTTTGCAGGGCCACCCTTGATAACGAAATGAGAAATCTCTGCCAGTTCAGGCTTACTGCCCTTACAGACAGGCAATAGGCAGTTGGTGAGGTAGTTCTACCTTTGGGATGGCTGAACTTTGGTCTTGTGTGAACCCATCATCCCAGAGAAAGGCATTCCCAGCACACCAAAGCGGACCTGCACCTTGTAGTGCTAAGGAGTACAAAATCAAGGCCGGCCCTGGGCAGGGACCCAGCCACGTTCTTGAAATGCAGGAAGGGAGTTGTACTCAAAGGTGGGAGTCAAGATTTAGAGCCTCAGCATGGTGAATGTTCTCAAGGTCACCTAAGTAGGAGGAAGTGATGACTGGTCATTGCCTTGCAATGCTGCCAAGGGCTGGATTTAAAACGTGGACAGTGATCGAGTGCAACACTCATGCCACCTAGTTCTGCTACTCTCCCAAGGACAAAAGCAGGAGGAGAAGGGCAGGAACATAGGCACAAGCAGAGAGGAGGAGAAATGGCCCTGTCAGCTGGGGTGGGTCCCTTGTTGAATGGCGAAAGCTGGAGTAACCACCATATGTCTCCAGTGGCCCAGGACACTGCTGGTTTAACCTGTTGTTCTGGAATAGTTATTAATAGCACTTCCTTTTACTCTCCAAAGTCTCCAGGTGTGGATGGTAAATCACACGGGCATCTGTGCTGTCCCAAACATAACATTACTTGCAAGGAATTGTAAATATTTGATGTCCGTCTTGTCTGCCACGCTGTCATTTCTGGAAGGATAGGGACCTCATCTGACTTTCCCGCTGCAGTATCTGGAGCGTTGGCAATTGCAAAGTGCCCAATAAATCTCTTCTGAAAGACTGAGTGAGTGACTGAGTCAATGAATGAATACATTAGCTCTGTTTTTAAAAGTGTGGTGTAGTTGGAGTGAGTTGAGGGGAAGGAGGGGGAAGTCATTAAGTCTCTAATTCCGAGGGAAGCCCTAGGAGGAGTGTCTTCAAACCCCAGGTTAAAGCCCTATTCCAATGTGCCCCTTTCCTTGAGTTCGGGGAGCGCTGGGGCCACGCGGAGGATGCTCACACACAGAGCCGCCATGGGGGAAGGTCCGGGGTCGCCCAACTCCCAGAAAAGCCCCCGTAGGACTCAACAGGCTTTGCAGCGCCGCTCCCCAGGGCCTGTCAGCACGTGGTCTGCAAGCCCGGAGATGGGAGTATCGGTGGCATGGTGACCGTAATGTACGTTTTCTGTGTGATTTCCTTTTTTGGGAGAGGGAGCTAAGAACTTTGCCACCAAACAAGGGCCAGGTGTGGACCGCTCAGTCACGTTTGCAGGGGGCAGCTGGGCCTGGCACGGGGTGCTAAGCATAAACCTTAGCCCATGTCCCGGAGCCAAGAGCGCAGGCACAGTGTTTGGGAGACCAGGAAGAAACCTGAAACATGAAAGTGGGAGCCAGAGTTCTGCACCAACGGTGTGTAATGTGGTGGCTAATTTACGTAGAAAGCGTCAACATTTCTGGTGGCAGGTTTAAGTTCACATTCCTGTCGTACACCAAGACACTAAAAATGCCTTTGCTCTTGGCTCTTAAATTCCTCGGCAAAAGTTGCTGTTATTATCGTTTTTTTAGCTTTTAGAAACAGAGTGAGGACATGTCTTAAAGCATGGAACATTGGGTCATAATACCTGGCTTCTCTTTCTAGCTCTGCCACTAAGTGGTTGTACAGCTGCCATTTAACCTCTTTGGGATGACTTTTTCTTTTAAGATGGGAGTCTCTATGCTGACCACATATATTCTTCTAAGGCTAGTGTCCTGTACACTGTTATTATAATATTTGTGATTCACATTCTCCCATTCCAACCCTTTCCAAGCATAATTGCAACACACAACTCCTTTTTAAAAAATGCCCACAAAAGGTGATGACTTCTTAGCAAACTATCCATTATTTATCTAGCATCAACTAGAATACATGGGATTACAGTGCAATAACAGTGAGTTAAGGCAGTAAATGGTAAGCAGCAGTGTGTAGTAGGATAGATAGAATTTAGGTAGGCAGTCAGGAGGAAGGGCGTCGCAGGAAGAGAAACAACTTTGGCAAAGTCATAGATTAGGGATTGGCAAACTCTGTTCCATAGGCCAAATCTGGCCCACTGCATTTTTGTAAATAAACTTTTATTGGAATACAGCTATGCTCATTCCTTATGTATTGTCTATGGCTGCTTGTGTGCTGCAACTACAGAGTTGAGTAATTGCGACAGAGATTGTATGGCCCCCCAAATTAAAATATTTACTCTCTGGCCCTTTCTAGAAAAAGTTTGCTGACCCTTGGCATAGACCATGGTGGAAGTAGAGGTGACTTTTCCTGACCAGAATAGGTATTCAGAGAATGTGGGTTTGAACCAAAAGAAAGGAGCCAGATGATATCTTCCAAACTATTTGGTAGAAAATAGGGAGCGGTGCATGCTGAATGGACATATCATTTTCACTCTGAAGCAAACTCAGGCTCTAACCCAGAGACTGAGAATCTGGAAGAATGGAATAGCTCAAATTGACTGGCTCCATCTAGCCTTCCATCTGTCCACCCATCCATCCATTCACCCAGCCAACCTGCCATCCATCTGCCCATTGGTCATACATTTACTTCTTTTCATAGGATCATTATGTTACTCAAATAAAACATGGTCATCAAAGGGGAAGCCATTAGAAAAAATACAGATGAGCCCCCCCCCCCCAAAAAAAAAGAAAACCATCCATAATCCCTCCAAACATAGACAGCCACTACTGGATTTGGTGTATGTCCGTCTTAACATGTTTCCCACAAAGGAAAGAAGGTTTCCATTGAGTGCCTACTACTTGTCAAGCATTATGCTTAGCACTGAGGCTAAAAAATGGTGGAAGCAGACCTCAAGGACAGAGAACCGTGGCCCGAGTCATTTTAGGATGGGGGAGAAGGGCAATAACAGCTACCTGAGGGGATACAAGAGAAGCAGGGCAGAGGGAGTATACAAAGTGAGCCAGGAGTCTGCCCTGTGAGCGGGAGCATTGCAGACAGAGGGGAGAGTGATCGATGCTTCCCATGTGCCTGACAAAGTCTCATGTAATCATCAAAACAACCCTAGGAGGTAGGTATTATCATTCCCATTTTACAGGTCAGGACTTGAAGAGTCTGAGGGGTTAAGGCATTTGCCCAGTTCCATACAGACAGCAGCTGGAGGTGGAGACTGGCTTTGAACTCAGTTCTGCTGTCCGTGCTTTCCCCACCTCACCAGGCAGCCTCCCCCAGAGAAACAAAGTCATGGTGGCCATTAGCATGGATTTTATTTAACAGATATTTATTGAGCATCTGCTGTGTACCAGATAAAGAATTCATTGATGGTATCCTCCACAATTCCTAGGGGGTAGAAGTGTTGAGATTATTTCTTTCAGGAAAGCGGTTGGCATAGATAGGCCATTGTTAAGTGGTGTGGTTGGCACGTCAGGTAGTCACCCTAGCTTTTGGAGTCACAGATCAGAGGCTGGTCCTCTGTCAATCTCTACAGGGATGGGGGCAATATGGGTCGCCTCTTGCAATGTAGGCAGAGGAGGGAGGTCCCACTCGTGGCACCGTCCTGCCTCCCCAGTTCCCAGAGAGGGTGGAGTCCTTCTGGGCATGGGTCATTTGCCCTCTGGAGCATCCTCCCAGGGAAGCCCAAATTGTGGCTACTTTTGCCTGTCCAATTTTCTTTCAGGCTTCCACTCTGTGAGGTATTCAGACAAGTTTCAGGGTCTGCAGCTTTGAGACCCTGAGGTTTCTCCTCTGATTTTCAGTGGCAAACATTTCTTGCGACCGAGGGGTGATGGTAGAAATAGAATATATAATAAAATGTTCAGCCAGCAGGTTGATGTCTTAGAAACCACTAGAAAGGCATTCCTACGTTGAAAAGGAATTGGGAGATAGAGACTGAAAGAAGAGACCCGCACCATCCCCAGTACCTGAGGCATCTTTCCTTTAACCCTGCTGATCAGCTTTGGGGACCTCCTGGGCCTGAGAAGGAATCTGCTTACCCTGCCTTTCTCGGACTTTGAATTGAATTTTTCCTGTTGTCCCACTAACCTTCACTTTGATGACCATAAAAATACAGACTCTACTGTGTCTTTTGTTTTTTAATTATTTATTTTCTTTTAAATGTTACGTTAAAAAAAATATGAGGTCCCCATATAACCCCAACACCACCCACCCCACCCCTCCCACATCAACAACCTCGTCCATCATTGTGTCACATCCACTGCACCTGGTGAATACCTTCTGGAGCACTGCTGCAGCACATGGACAGTGGTCCACATTGTAGTCCACACTCTCCCCCAGTCCACCCAGTGGGCCATGACAGGACACACAATGTCCAGCATCCGTCCCTGCAGCATCACCCAGGACAACTCCAAATCTGAAAATGCCCCCACACCATATCTCTTCTTCCATCTCCCTGCCATCAGCAGCCACCGTGGCCACCCTCTCCACACCACTAATGAAACTGCAATCCTAAAAATTACCATGCCAAGATGGCGGGGGAGAGAAGAGGAACTTTAAAAAAAAAAGTTTCTCCACTTCGTATTGTTTGAATTTTGTTACAATGGAATTGGCTAAGAACATCCAGCATTGTGCACCTGGAAAAGACTTTTGCTTTAGAAGGGCATGGATATCTCTTTGAGATGAACCTTGTAGAAGAGTCTAGCTTGCTGATCACCAAACCAAACCCATATATTTTTCTTCTTTGGTGGAAAGCTGGACTACACTTCAAGCATCCATTGTTGTAATGTCTGTGCAAATGAGTTCTAGTCAATGGAAATGATGGGCTCCAGTTCGAGGAATGGCCCCCCAGAACTTCCCATGCCTTATCACTCATGTTCTTTCACCTTCTTTGGCTTGATGCAAATAAGTACAGCAATGTTAGAAGCCACATGTTGAAGATGGCAGAGCCATAAGATGGAAGGAGCTTGGCTTGACACTCCAGAAAGAGAGCCACCTGCCAAGCAGGGACACCCATTGTGACTTAGAGTGAGTGAGAAATAAACTTCAGTCATGTATAACCCACTATGGATTGTGGATTTGCAGCTAACATTATCTTATCTAATACAAATTATAAAAGTCCAGGCCATACAGCTTCACCTCTTACTTTTTAATTTCCCCAAATGCCCATTACAGGTATATTATTTGTGGATTACCCAAAATGGGACGGTGATAAGAGCACAGGATTAAAATTCACAAGACTCATGTCCTAGTTCCAGCTCTATCACTGGCTGACTCCTGTGACCTTGGCCATGCCCGTTGGCCTCCCTGGACCTCGAGTTCCTTGCCGAGGAACTGTGCTATGTTTTCTAAAGACCCACCCGACTGTCAGGTTGGATGAGTCTGTTCAGCCCACAGGTGCTCGCAGAAGGAATACTTCTGTGCCTGAGGCTGTAGCTCCCCCTGTTCCTTTTGTGGGTATTTGTGAAGTGCCTTTGAGGTGGGGCCTGCTCATCAAGAAAAGATCAAAAAAGGAATGTGTTTGGGGAAAGAACGTTTGGGATTTTGGATGCAGATGGACATAGAAGAGACACAGAAAAAGGTGGGAGAAGCCAGCAGTGGAAGGTGATACCTGCTTGACCCAAGCAAATGCCCACGGTTCCAAGTGCCCATGTTGGCATCTGCCATAGGTGCCAGGGGTAGATGGGATGAGTAGAGCAAGGCCCTTGTAGGGCCCACACAGGCCTGCAAGGAGTCCCTCGCCTCCAGTTCTACTACAGCACCCTTTAGGGATGGAGTGGCTGTGCTTTGTGTGCACATGCAAATGTGTGTTTCTACATGTGTGGACATCATGTATGTGCATGTGTCTCTATGTGTATGTCTATGTATATGTCTCTATGTATGTGTGTTTTTGTGTGTACATATGCCTCTATGGGTATGCCTATGTGTATTATGCATATGCACACACATGTGAGAATGTATAAGTATTTGCATATATGCAATACACGTGCATGTATATACATGTTTACAAATGCAGGTATGTGCACATGTTTCTATGCATATGTATGGAGAGGTTTATATTTATATGTGTGTGTGTATGCATCTGTATGTGTGTGTTGGTAGAGTCTGTGCAAAGTCAGGTTCTGCTATGGCATCAGACAGAACTTGAAACTGATCTGGGTCCCAAACACAAATCCTGAGTTTCTTCCCTCCTTGGTCGCAGGACTCATGGCTCCTTCTTGGAGGATGTGGACCTATCACGTGGCATGATTGCCCCCTAGGGAGGCCATACAGATTGGACGATTTGAGAACCTGGAAGATGGAGGTCGCCCATCGTTCATTAAGTGGGTTAAACCATTCCCAGTTGGGCAATGGCCTGGAGGGGATGCGCTGTGTGGACGGAGCAGGGAAGGAGGCAGGAAAGTTACCTTCCTGCCTTGTCGCCAATCTCCAGAGAAATGGCCGCCCCAGCATGGACAGCTCAGGTGGTGGGTGCTGGAGGGGCTCTAGGGAAGGTGCCTCCCAGTGGCCTGGAGGTGATTAGAAGAGGCTTCCCCGAGGAGCAGCAACTACAGCATCTCATATCGTGGCTGGCTGGATAGCAGCTCTGCAAGGTTATTAGTTACAAGGCAGCACCAGGGGAGGTTAAAATCTCCCCTCAAAAACCCGGGAGGTGCTTTAACTTCCAAATTCCACTGGGAGGGTGTGTGAGGGTGGGAGGGTGGGGATGCGCCTCACTCTTTCTCTCTCTGGAACACATGCCAAGCCACCCACAGAGTTAGTGAGTTGCACAGTGAAATATGGCCTAGCCATAAATGAAATTACACAGGAATCACTTCCAAAGGCTTCACCTTGAAAACTTTAACTTCCACATTGCCAGCACACCATTTATTACCCCCACTGCCGGGAAGGGGAGCTGGCAGTGTACTGCGGAGGAGAGAAGCTGGACAGCCCAAGGAGCAGAAACTGATCAGATGAGTGGTGGGAATAAAACCCTGGGCAAGTTGCCTTTTGTTAAATGTGGGTGTTGGGCCCATTGTCAAAGCAGCTCACTCCAGGCAAACGTAAAAGTCTTGCTGGAAAATTCTCTTAACTGCTTTGTGTCTCTGTCTCTCTCTTTATAGGACAGCAAGTTAAGTGGTCTGATAAGAAAGAATTGGTGAGCGGGGAGAGATCTCATTCCCTTTTAGGTTCCTGGGCCCAGCTGTCCCTTTACCAGTTTGCTTCCGACTTCTTCTGCTTACCCAGGTGACCCTCAAAATGCTCATGACTGCCTCGTGCTCTCCACTGCTCTTCTACTGACCACCCTGTGACAGCCACTCAAAGAGTGCCTCTGGCCACCATGCCATGGAGCTATGTTGGAGACTTCCTCTGGGCCAGGTCCTGGGCTGGAGATAGCAGTGATGAGCAAGAGAAACCTGCCCTTTCCCTCAAGAGGTTTACCTGAGCTTGACTGCTGGACCGTCTTATATCTGGGAGGACATGCAAACAACCAAGTTAGTCTTCTCTTCTCCTATTTTTGGGAGATTTAAAATAATGCTCAGGGTTCTAGCCTCATCAGAGATCCCAAGTTTGTTCTGTCCTCTTATCAACTGCCCCTGCCATCTGCAAGGTTTCGAACTTGGGGCAGATGACACAAACTAACTGGATCACTGCTGTCCAATAGAATGTTCTGTCTTGATGGGCATGTGCTGTATGTGTGCTATCCAAAATTGTAGGCCCTACTCATGTTTGACTTTGAGTACTTGAAATGTGGCCCATCAGAACTGAAATGTGCTATTAAGTGGAAAATACACACCTATTTGCAAAGGCTTAGTACAAAAAATTCAAAAATATCTCAGTAATATTATTTATGTGGATTACATTTTGAAAACACAACAGTTTGATCCTTTTGGGTTAAATAAACCATACTATTAAAATTACATGTTTCTTTTCACTTTTTTAATGTGGTGACTAGAAGATTGAAATGATACATGTGGCTCGCATTATATTTTTCTTGGACAGTGCTTTTCTAAAACTTAGTTTTCTTATCTTGAATGTGAGGGGGATAGCCCAGAGGTTAGGTGCACCCATTGCAATGACACTATGATTTCCCCCACACTTGACTCCTTGTGTGTTGACCACCCAACAATGTGAAACATGGTCACATGACATAGCACGCCTCGTCATTGTCCCACCCTCCTCCTGTTCTTTTTAGTGGGTGTGGTATCTAAAGATTTTAAATACCAACTAAAGAAAGGGGCACGCACCATTCTAGTACATGCTGAAGGCATCCTACTTAGAGCAGCTACATGACTCTGCCCCATAGGGTTCTCTATCAGCCTGCCGGAGCCATGGCCAATGCTGGACAGGAGTTGGAGGGGAAGAACCCTAGCTCCCATGCCTCTCAGGTGGCACTGTTCTGAGGTATGTTCTACACAGTCTCCCAGGGTTCTCCAGCAGGATTGAGCCTCAGTCACCCCCAGAGGCACCCTGCTCAATAACCCCCTTTTAATGGCTTCCTTCCCTTCCCTATATCACATCCCCACTTCCCTACCAATACTTCCCGGGACCACCTCTCAAATAAACTACTGCCCTCATGTCCTTGGCTCGCAGTCTGTCTCTGGTTGAACCCACCTAAAACAGTCAAGTACTAGCCTTATAAGGTAATGGAGTTTAAGGACACTGTCCCAGGAGCCATTGAATGGCCTCTCCTGTTTTATCAGCTCAACAGGATCCATGGTACTTTAACCAACTAACAGATGCCTCGTGTTGTTCTAGAGTTTGTCCCTGTCTGCAGAACTGCAAACATAGCTACTTGGCAGTCTGCTTTTGTCCGCCCCAACACACTACCTCAAATGAATTGGCACTTTCTTTTACATCTTGCCTGCATTAATGACTTCTATTTTAATACTCATTTCCAACCTCAGTTTCCATCATACTGGGCTCCCGCTTTCATTTTCTCTCAATTGCAGTAAGGTGCCCCAAGACATCCTAGGCATGATGGGTCCTGGGTGGGTGTAAATTGCTTGCTGCTGTCAAAGACACTCTGGGAGGGAACCTTCTGGGCTATGACGGGAAGTTGTTCCAGATGTCAGAAATCCAACACCAAAAAAATAAATAAAAATAAAAATATGCTCCAGTTACTAAATTGATCAGGGTCTGGCATTTCAAAAATAAGAGAGCCTTCAGGATGAGCAAAGTGTGAAATCTCTGGAAATGTTCCAGCAATTCAGCAAATATATGACTTAGGAGTGTTCTGGAAGCTAGAAGATGGATTGTGGCCATTTAAGTAGTTATTTCCTCATGTCTCTTTGGGGATTAGAATCATATAGGAGCAGGAAGGGAGCTTGGGAATTCTTTTATTCACCACTCCTCCACCCCCTAATTTTATGAATGAGAAAAACTGAAGCCCTGAGAGGTGAAATGATGTGTTTATAGCCCCACAGATAGTTAGGTGAAACGAAAAACAAGTTCAGTGCTTTTTCCAGAACCCTAGAGCACCACCTCTAGTCTTTGTACAGAAAGCCCAATGATTCCAGTCCATAAGCGTTGCTTCCACCCCCACCCCCAGGGAGGACAGGAGAGCCAGGACAACCAAGGGTAAGACCAGAATCCTCAGCACCATCTCATGTCTGTGCAAGATCAAGGGAACCAGGCTTGGTGGTTTCTCCAGGGAGGTTGCTCAGGGTCTAGCTAAAGAGCTGGCATGTGAAATGCACTGCCTTCAAAATGAATCCAAAGTGCTGAAGTGGCAGGAGAACAGAAAGAGTATTTTTGGCACACCCTCACAATGTTGGGCTCTGTGCTAGGCCCCCAGGGATCTGAATCAGTCATAGACTTGGGCTCGGCTCTGAAGCTGTTTATAACTGAAAGAGTGGAGTCAAGGCAGACAATGAACCAATTCTAAATATATAGATGTGATTACCAAGTTTCTTTCACAAAATATTGGGTTGCAGTCTGGCATGTGTCCAGTACCCCCTCCCACTGCTGGAATGTTCTACTAATTCCATGAATATAAATTGTGTGTCATCACAACACTCATAAGGTTTTTTAGGGTTAGAGACCATCTCTGCATCCATCCACCCATTCATCCACCCATCCATCCATTCACCAATACATTTATTCAACAAATTTATTGAGTGCCTACTATGAATTACTAGGGATGGGAGGCAGTGCTAGGTAAAGTAGAGGGGAGGAACGAAAGACCAAAAGATGCCTCAGACCCTCCAGTGTTTTCCATTTCATGCAGAATACAGCCCAAGTCTTTCTATTCATCTAGAAGATCTGTCCAGATTGCTAAATATTTTCCTAACCCTCTGACTTCATCTTCTATCACCTTTCCCCCCACTCCCTCTGCTCCATCGTACTCTTTGCTGGTCTTTGAACATGGCAGGCACATTTACACTTAGGGCCTTTGCATTTACTGTACCCACCACTTAAAATATTCTTCTCCTCATATCCATGCATGACTCACTCCCTTATTTTTTTTTTTTTTAGGAATTTAGTGCTATTGTATCCTAGCCCTTGGAACACTGAATCATAGTGGACATGTGTGAATGAATGAAAACATGGTTTCCAACACTAAATAGCTTACGAATATGAATACAACTGATATTCATGGAATTATTACAGAGCAATACAATTCTTTTAGTCATCTATTGCTGTGTAACAAACTTTATGCAGCTTGAAACAAAAGCATTTATTATATCACAGTTACTGTGGGTCAAGAATTTGGGAGCCACTTAGATGGGTGGTTTTGGCTCATGGTCTCTCTTGAGGTTGCAGTCAAGATGTTGGCTGAGGCTGCCATCACCTCAAGGTTTGACTGGGGCTGGAGGATCTGCTTCCAAGATGACTTGTGGGTGGCTGCTGGCTGTTGGTTCTGTTTCAATGTCCTCATAGCATGGTAGCTGTCTTTTCCCAGAGTGAATGGTCCAGCTCATTCACTGTGGGAGAACAAGGAGAGCAAGATTGCAGCCACAATGTCTTTTATAACCTAGCTTCGGATGACCCACTTCAGCATTTCCACAATATCCTATTGATTACACAGGTCAGCCTTATTCAGTGTGGGAGGTGACTACACAAGGGTGTGAATATCAAGAAGTGAGAATCATTGGGGCTGTCTTAGAGGCTGATAATCACAGATGGCTTTTGCCACTTGTTTGTTATTGCCAGACAACCTAACTTATACTGATTAATACAGATGTGGCAGCCATGGAATTGTGCCATTCAGGACTCCTGACAAGAGAACCTACTGCAGAGAGCAAAACTGGCCAACCACCTCCAACTGTCACACCTTTGGATCTGCTGTGATGATCATGACAAGGCCACATTTCCCCCAGGCTGATGACAGCCAATGACTGAGCACAGCAGGGGTATTAGTGCCACGTTATTTCTGTCTGACGTAGAGCTCTTCTAACAGGCAACACTATTGGCCTGGTCAAGACTGTCTCAGAGCTCTGCTGCCATCTGATGCTCTTCTTACCCAATTCTCGTTCTCTTCCTTCTCTCCTTTCACAGGTGTCAAACCTGTGTCTTGGTCTCCTCCTGCTCTTTCCTATTGGAGATGTTTTCTCCAATCAATCTATTGTACATCTAACCCATCTTGGCATCTACTTCTCAGAGGACCTGAATGGACATTATAAGAAACATCCGCCCCCCAAAAAGCCTAATGTATGACCAAGCACTACCTTGTGTCAGAGACACTATGAATGAAATTTGCAGAAGAGACAAGAGAAAGAGTTCATTGTGAGACGTGTTGGTGGGTTCACAGAAGAGGTAGGATTTTATCTGGGCCTCAAATGATGTCCAGGTTTTAGATGCAGTGTTTTGACTGACATCTTGAGATGCGTAGTTTCTGGGTGGACTGTTCTAGATCTGCACTGTCTGATACAGTGGCCACTTGTGACATGTGGCTACTGAGTACCTGAAATGTGGCTAGAGTATTTAGTAGGTGAGGTTAGAAAGGGCGACTAGTTTCAGTCATTATCTTTAATTCATTTCATTTATTTATTCAACAAATATTTATCTCCTCTATGTTAGGACCTATGTTTAACACTCAGTAATTGGTAGTGATCTCAGTCCTCATGAAACTTACAGTCTATAGAAAGGAACTCCAGCAATAAACAGTTTGGCAAATATCTAAACAATCATGCATTGTGACAAGCTCTCTGAAGGAAAGAATAAGGCATAGAAAAGAGGATACAGGGGAAACTTAATTTATATTCTCGGGGGGGGGGGGTGGCGTCTTAAAATTAAAGCCCTCAAGAGGAAGGTAGTATGGAGAGAGGAGATTTTCAGGTAGAGGGAAGAGATTACTAGGGAAGTTCTGAAGCTGGCATGTTGGTCACCCTCTGGACTACCCTTGAGCTTTGGACATACCCCGCGTAAGGTCTCCTTGGGGACCTATTCGTCCTTTTGACTAGGTTACTTCAGTTAAGGCGTGACACATGGTGGGTCTTCATCTTCTTACTGGAGTGCTTTATAAGAGAATGAAATTCAAAGAGAGAAAGCCAGGGAAGCAAGAAGCTGAAAGCAACGAAAGCAGAAAGAGAAGGGAGGGACCAGCAGATGCCACCCTGTGCCTTGCCATGTGATGGAACTGTCCAGGATCACCTGCAGCCAGTGTTCAGGAAGAAAGTGCCACCTGATGATGCCTTGATTTGGACATGTTTCTAAACTTTAAAACTGTAAGCTTGTAAGCTAATAAATTCCCATTGATAAAGCCAACACATTTCATGGTAGCTGCTTTGAGCAGCTTAGCAAACTAAAACAATGCGTAAAGTGAACACGTTGAAGATTTTATTTAACTCATTAACCAGGGGACTGGTAAGATGTTACAACCAGTTCAAAGGCGAATCCAATGAACAAATCCATTTGTAGATCAGAAATATTGAGGTGAAAGTGAAAATGGAGGCAAAATTTGACTCCTCCTCAGGGAGGGGAATGTTAGTTAAACTTCTACAGGGCAGAATTTGCATGTCTGTAGACAAGAATTATTTTATGCATCAGTCATCTACCACTTGCACGTTGTGAAATACCTCAATGGCATTGCAAGACTGGAGTCACATGATCCAGAAGAGTGTGCTCTACACGATGGTCCATGAGCTAAATCCCGTCCACTGTCTGTTTTTGTAAATAACGTTTTATTGGCACACAGCCATGCACATGCATTTATGTAATGTCCATGGCTGCTTTCATGCCGGATCCACAGAAGAGTGGTTGCAACAGTGGCAAATAGCCTGCAAAGCCTAAAATATTTACTATCTGGCCCTTGACAGAAAATATTGCTCTCGACAATGCATAGCTTTCCACTGAGCACAAATTTTGCCCTACAGCTGATAAAGAATGTACCACCATGGATATCATTTTACAAGTAAAGAAACTAAGACTTGTAAAGGTTAAGTAACTTGCCCAAGGTAACATAATGTGTAAATATCAGAGCTCAAACTCTAACCCAGATCATAATTCCATCATTAATGCTCTGGTCAGTGAACAACTTAGCTTGTCCTGATCACAAAACAAAAATATCCTGGGAAGTAAATGTAGCACATTTGAGCACTTGCCTACCACAGGTGAGGTCCCTGGTTAGGTTCCCGGTATCTGCTAAAGAAGAGAAGCAAGACGGCGAACTGATGCAATGGGCTGACACAGCGAGGTGACATAACAAGATGATACAATGAGATGATGCAACAAAGAGACATGGTGAGGAAACACAATGAAAGACACAACAAGTGGGGAGTGGAGGTGGCTTGAACCATTGGGCGCTTCCCTCCCACATGGGAGGTTCCCTGTTTGTTTCCTGGTGCCTCCTAAAAAGAAGACAAGCACATAATGAATGGACACAGAGAGCAGACAGCGAGCGCAAGCAACGAGGGGGGCAGCAGGAGAAATAAATAAGTAAATAAATCTTTAAAAAAAAATCCTGAGTGGGGTTGAGGTTATTTAAAACACACAGTGAGATCTGAGACTTGAAAAATGATTTCATCTTTAAGAAAGAATGTGTGATCATTTAAAAAGTGTGTGCATGTATGTGTGTGTGTGTATTTTAAGGAAGGAATGCTAGCTTTGATAACTAATTAGCCTAATCTTATTTTTATTCCTTGGTCTAAAACTATTTTTACAAGAGCTAATTTAAATTACAGCACATTTGTACAAGGCAGGACAGTAGTTGAATTAGGAATTGATCCTACAATTTTGTACGCTTTTTCTTTTGATTATTTGGAATCTTTGGAATGTTTGCTCTTTCTGAATCTACCCAGCATCCTGGCCCTCTATACTTTGTGCAAGTTAACTTCAGTGGTTCTTTCTTAAATACCGCCACCTCCCCCCCATCCAATTTCTTAAAATTTTTCTATTTTAAAGCTGTTGAAAGTGCTGTCTCTGAAAGGGATTAGGCAGGTTAATTAGAATTTTTAAAGCCCCTTTCTTTAGTTGGTATTTAAAATCTTTAGATACTACACCTACTATCCTCCCTTCCCAGTATTTTGTGAATGGCAAAGTGGGAGGGAGCACTCCAGTGATAAGCAAATGTCTAAGATTCAGCCCAGTCCAGCTCATTCCCCAGTAAGATTTGGAAATCATGTCTTTAGTATCAGGTGGCATGCTTTGCCAAATCTTTTTTTGTACACGCTCATAAATAATACTTGCCTGAGTGTCACTGATAGTCACAAGATGCAGTGGGTGAATTTCAATGACTGAACTGCCGTGGAGGAAATGAATGGACTGTTAATAGGATCTCTCTCGAATCATAGCTAAATTATTAAACTGCAGCATGCTGGGTGTCACTTCCTTAGTGGAGTAAATTAGATTCAAAGGTGTCAGTGTGAACGTCTTGGGAATATTACATTGCACAACCCTTTGGGAGGAGGGATTTAAAACTTTCTGTAGCCTCTCCTTTACGAGAGCTCATGTTTGTTTTTCATTGGATTTTATTGTTCGAGGTGAAGCCGGCTAGTAAGATAGGGAATGAGTAGATGGATCTGGAACCTGGCAGAGAGTCCACGTGGACGTCAATACCCCCAAGATGGCTGCTGCAAGACCCTCCCCAAGACTCTGCCATTCAGAACAAAGACTTCCTCCAGAAGCCAGGAGAAGCCCCGGATATTCCCCAAGGACTTCATCAGTGTGTCCTCATGCGGGATTGATGGGGGGGGGGGTTATCAATCAAAGCAGCAAACAGCTGGGACTCCTCCACGGCCATTAGCAAAGAAGTGGAATAATTAATGGTTCAAAAACAGGTGCACATGTGGAGTTGGCCCATGCACAGTGCTGATGGGTGCAAGGAGTGCCCTGCCATGCAGGGGTGTCCCCCGTGTAGGGGAGCCCCACGTGCAAGGAGTGCACCCCATAAGGAGAGCCGCCCAGCACGAAAGAAAGTGCAGCCTGCCCAGGAATGGCGCCACACACACATAGAGCTGACACAACAAGATGACACAACAAAAAGAAACACAGATTCCCGTGCCACTGACAACAACAGAAGCAGACAAAGAAGACACAGCAAATAGACACAGAGAACAGACAACTGGGGCGGGGGAGGGGGGAAAGAGGAGAGAAAAAAATATATAGATATGAAAAAAATAGCAGGTGCAAGACCTGAATTCGCTCTCTTATGCGGCCTAAGCACACTCTCTTGCCTGTGGACCCCTGTTCCTGCCCTCTGTGCCCTGCTCTCGCCCTTTTTCCTCTGCTATGATGGCCACGCAAGTAAACCTGGGTATTTATAATCTATAATGGGGAATTGTAGTCTGTAAATCAGTCTGCTTTATCACTTTTCAGTCCCTTCTTCTTTCCCTGGGACCCATGGTCTGTTATTTTCTCCCATTTCTCATTCCTCCCTGCCTGAATAAATTACTGTCGTAACTCACCCGGCCTGCTCTTGAAATTAATTTCTGCAGCAGAGTCAAGAACCTAGATAAAATCCAGTAACAGGGAAACAGACTTGGCCCAGTGGTTAGGGTGTCCGTCTACCACATGGGAGGTCCGCGGTTCAAATCCCGGGCCTCCTTGACCCGTGTGCAGCTGGCCCACGTGCAGTGCTGATGCGTGCAAGGAGTGCCCTGCCACGCAGGGGTGTCCCCCGCGTAGGGGAGCCCCACGCGCAAGGAGTGCGCCCCGTAAGGAGAGCCGCCCAGCGCGAAAGGAAGTGCAGCCTGCCCAGGAATGGCGCCGCCCACACTTCCCGAGCTGCTGACGACAACAGAAGCGGACAAAGAAACAAGACGCAGCAAATAGACACAGAGAACAGACAACCGGGGAAGGGGGTGGGGAATTAAATAAAAAAATAAAAAAAAATAAAATAAAATAAAATCTGCAATTAAAAAAAAAAAGAGTGCTCTATTAAAAAAAAATCTAGTAACAGAGGGTACAGCAGACAGCCTCCCTTTCCTGCCCCTATCTCCTTGGCATCTGCCTCCACGTCAAAGGATGTTAACTGCAGACACCTGTGATTTCCCCCCCCCCCCCCCCAGCAGCCCTTTGCTGGCCCTGGGAGCCTCTTGGATTATCCTGAGGGCAAACCCAGACTGCTGGAGGGTGACCTCTCTGGAGGCAGCCCTCATCTAATCATGGATGTGAGCTGGTGCATAGGTATTCCAGTTTCCTCACCCCCTCAGCTGGGGCAATGAGGAAGTGTGTTCTACATGGACTCTGGGAGTCCCCGCAGAACTCAGCTCCAACTGCCCGCTGTGTTTGATAATGCTCCCTGGACTGGCTGCCTTCCTTTTCCTGTTTTACTTCCCCACTTTCCTGGCATCATCTGCTGGTGTTTCCTGGACTCAGCACCCAAAGAAAACAAAGAATGCCTTGCACTCAAATCTTTGCCTTAGATTCTGCTTCTAGGGTAACCGAAACCACGGTGGAAGGTGATTATCAAGATGTTTTCCTCACCAAATATCATGCAACAAAGGCAACACTATAATTCCTTTTAATAGATAACCTTGCCTAGACCCTTGCTCCTATAGGAAGATGGGGGAACTACATGGACTTTGGGGTTAGATTTGACCTTGAGTTCAAGTCCTGTCTCTGCTATGGACTGGACATGGGACCTGTGTGAACTTGCACCAGTTACTTTGCCACAGTGAGCCTGTGTCCCCCCACTGTAAAGGAAGGATAATAATACCTCCTTCACAGAACTAAGTGTATTAATTGCATACTGTGTGGCAACAGCTCAGTACAATGTTTGGCACATTGTAGCAACTCCATAAATATCAGTTCCTTGCCCTCCCATAGGTTGCTCCATGGACAATACATTACAGAACTAAACTGAATTGTATTAATTTTCCACTCTTCCAACTCTAGGAGAAACAAAAAAAATTCACGTGCCAAAAGTCCCCAAATAAAACAAAACCAGGAGAAGCTTATAAAACTAAATATGGATCTCGGCACTAACAGCTGCATAGAGAAAGGAATTAAATGCTTTAATTTAAAAATCATGAGCGGGTGATAAAGTATAAAGCAACTGAAAACTCAGACCGTGTAAAACTTAAAATTGCTGACTCTTCAGAAACTGCACAGAAGGTTCAAGGGTGGCAAGCAGCAGAAAGGGATATGGGTGAATCTGCATTGCTCTAGCGTCTCCCCATGCCACCCATGTCCAAGGGAAGCCTGACATTTAGATTTTGAGCCTGGCTACCCCTGACCACAGAACCCGTCTAGTGACAGCAACCTGCCTATCTCTGGATTCTTCCACTGGATTTGCAATTTTGATCTGTGCCCCAGACATCTGGCAGATCACATTGATTGTGATGCCCGAATGTCTGATTCTGTAGCCAATTAAATTGTTGGGGATGGGGAGTGTGAGGGTTAATTTGATGTGTCACCTTGGCTAGTTTATGGTATCCAGTCGTTTGGTCAGATGCTCATCTGCCTGTTGCTGTAGAGCAGGGGTTCTTAACCAGGGGTCCATGGACCCCCAAGAGGTCCGTGGAAAGATTTCAAGGGGTCCATGAGCCTGAACTGAAAAAAATCAACTTCTTATCTTTATTTTCTCTGACCTCTAACTGAAATCTAGCATTTCCTTCACTTATGAATGTATGCAATAAATTACAGTTGTATTTAAGTCATAGCACATTACAGTTGTTGCATATCTCAAAAAATTGCTTATGCTCATCCATAGTTCAAAATTACGGTAGTTGTTAGATCCAATGCTAGTTGAGTGTCATAAAAAACTATCTGCTGCTCCATTCTGAGAAGGGGTCCATGGTTTCCACCTGACTCGCAAAGGGGTCTGTGGAACAAAAAAGGTTAAGAATCCCTGCTGTGGAGGTATTTTGTAGATGGGATGAGCATCTACAGTCAGTTGACTTTAAGAAAAAGAGATTGCTTCCATCACGTGGGTGGGCCCCATTTAGTCTGTTGGAGGTCTTAAGAGAGAACTGACAGTTCCAGGGATCAGAAGGAATTCTACATCCTCCACTCCTTCCTGAGTTTACAGCCTAAGGAATTCAGACTCACTCTTCACCAAGAATTCAGTATCACTCTTGCCAGAATTTCCAACCTCTGGCCTGCCCTTTGAATTCAGACTCTCTAGCTCCCACAATCGCATGAGCCAGTTCCTTATAATAAATCTCTTTATATATGTATATATTAATACGTATGGCCTGTTGGTTCTGTTTCTCTTTACCATAAAGTTGGGGGAATGGTAAAATGTTTGTGCTGGGCCAGGAGGACACAGGGGTCTAGTGGAGGTGATGGCAATGTTCTTTTTCTTGACTTGGGTGGTAGTTACAAGAGAATTTGCTCTGCAGTAATTAATTATGCTGCATATTTGTGTTCCATGCACTTTTCTCTATGTGTGCTATATTTCACTACAAGAAAAGTTAAGAAAAACCCACTTTCTCAAATTGTGTTCTGAGAAACAGTAGGTTATTGGGATTTTTAACCTACATTACTCACAAAAAAGGTTCGATGGTCAAATACATTTTGGAAGCACTGAGATAAAGGAAGATGAACGGATCTTTAATATGCCAAGGTGAAATCCCAAGGAGGGTCAAGAGTGTGCAGTGACACATCACAACAGAACTCTTTCCCTGACAGACATCTTACAGAATTACTGTTCCACAGCAGACACTTAGGAAAAGTAGATTAAAACCAAGCAAAACAAAACAAAACAAACAAACAAATCATGAAGCAATTCCCAGTTTCATGAGTCAGTTGTTCTGGTCCAACCAAAGGCTTCAGGCGCTTTTATGCAAAACACGAAATGCAAAGGAGCAAACAAATGATGTTTGGGGTGGGGCTAAACTGGAGGCCCTCATTATTCTTCACATCCTCAGCATTTCAAGTACCTACTCAGTTCATCCCAAATGCTGAGAAGTAAGGTGCCTGTTAAGAAACCTAGGGTTCAGCTCTTTGACTCTGTTCATTCTAGTTCTCACAGTGACCATGTTGAGAACTCTGTGTGGCTGGAAGGACCATGCTGCATCTTCTCACTTCCTGTTCTTTTTTTTTTTATTGACTTTGTAATAATATTACATTAAAAATATATATATGAGGTCCCATTCAACCCCACCCCCCCACCCCACCTCTCCCCCCCCAGCAACACTCGTTCCCATCATCATGACACATCCATTGCATTTGGTAAGTACATCTTTGGGCACCTCTGCACCTCATGGTCAATGGTCCACATCATGGCCCATACTCTCCCCCACTCCATCCAGTGGGCCCTGTGAGGATTTACAATGTCCGGTGATTGCCCCTGAAGCACCATCCAGGGCAGCTCCATGTCCCAAAGACGCCTCCACCTCTCATCTCTTCCTGCCTTTCCCCATACCCATCAGCCACCATGTCCACTTTTCCCAATCCAATGCCACCTCAGTTCTTTTATGTCCATGCCAGTCACAGCTCTTTAGAGGCAAGCTCCTTCTGCCGGATCCAACATCTGCCCCTGCTGCTGGTGCTACAACTCTGCTCGTCCTGGGACGCCATTTCACTTAGCTTTCCCTGTGTAACACACCACCCCAAAATCTAGTGGCTTAAGACAACAGCTATTTATTTAGCCCAGACGTCTTGCGGTCTGGCAGTTTGCGCTGGGCTCCGCTGGGAGGTGCTTGTGAGTCTGCAGGCAGCTGCTGGGTCAGCTAGGCTGTTGGTTGGCTCTTAGCTGAGGCGCCAATTCGACTGGCAGTCATGGAGCGCTCATCACCCAGAGGCAGCCATGGATGGACTTGTCCACCTGCCATCTTTAACAGGCATTCCCAAGAACAGCAGAAAGGACCCAATGTGCACTATACAAACCTTTGCCCGCGTTGTATTTGTTTTCGTCCTATTGGTCAAACAAATCACATGGCTAAGTCTAAAGTCAGTGTGGCTGGATACGGAGAGACTTGAACAAATTGGGGGCCATTATGCAACAACCTGCCAGAGGTACTTCTGGCATCATAGCCATCCCTTAACAAAACTGTCTCTAAAATTAGGCTGACATATGGTACCTCTGATACCTGTCAAATTCTCTGCTCAGCAGTGTTTTTAAAAACAAACCTGGGGGTGTGGGTGCAGCTCAGTGGTTGAATGCACGAGGTCATGGGTTCAATCTCTGGTACTTCCTAAAAAACAAAACAAAAAATAAATAAACCTGTTCATGGAAATGTTTTGGTAATGGATGCTGGCGATGGTAGCACAACATAGTGAATGCACTTAACAATACTGAAATATATAAATAAATATCTGAATATGATTAAAGGGGAAATATTAGATTGTATGTATGGTAACAGAATTAAAATAAAACAAAGAAACAAACAAAAACCTGTTCATCAGTCTTTTAAGAGAATGATCCAAATAGGAAGGACTGATTAAAACAGAGGTCTCTTACATTCTCAAAGATGTGATGAAATATGAAGTTTCCCCTAAAGAAGGTGAAGATGATTATTTAAGGAAAATTATTAATTATAACCTAAAAATCAGAGGGATTCTCATAGATATGGATTACCATTGGATTGCAGTAGTTACAGAAATATGAAAGCTATTACCTTCTCTTCAATTTCACCTGTTTTTATTGACAAAATTTCTTCCTTGTTTTTTTTCAAATTTTAAAGAGGTTTTATTGAAATATAGTCACATACCATAAATCCATCCAAAGTGTACAATCAATGATTTTTATTATAATCATAGAGTTATGCATTCCTCACCACAGTCCATTTTAGAAACTTCCTTGGTTTGTTTTTTTTTAAAGATTTATTTATTTATTCATTTCTCTCCCCTTCCCCTCCCCCCACCCCGTTGTCTGTTCTGTGTCTATTCGCTGCGTCGTCTTCTTCGTCGGCTTCTGTTGCTGTCAGCGGCACGGGAATCTGTGTTTCTTTTTGTTGCGTCATGTTGTTGTGTCAGCTCTCCATGTAGGCGGCGCCATTCCTGGGCAGGATGCACTTTCTTTCACGCTGGGCGGCTCTCCTTACGGGTGCAATCTTTGTGCTTGGGGCTCCCCCACGCGGGGGACACCCCTGCGTGGCAGGGCACTCCTTGCGCGCATCAGCACTGCGCGTGGGCCAGCTCCACATGGGTCAAGGAGGCCCGGGGTTTGAACCGCGGACCTCCCATGTGGTAGGCGGACGCCCTAACCACTGGGCCAAGTCCGCTTCCCATTCCTTGGTTTTTTAAACATGACTCTGTCCTGTTTCCAGTTTAACAGTTGCAGGCTTTGTATTATTATCTAAGACTGGCCATATTAATGCTGTCTGAGGGAACAGAAGAAGCCTGTCATGTTGTGTAATTATGGCTGCAGGAGGCAATACTGAAGAGAGCCAACAGGCCCAGGCCTGCCATCCATTGTTTTCAGGCGTTGACAGTTTGTAGCTGTGGCCACGCTGAGTTAGAAAGGGACTCCCGTCTCCAAGTCACCACATTCTCCCAAGGAATGGCAAAGATAATCAAGTGTCCCCAGGCAGTATCACCAATCTTGATTCCATTTGACCACCTAAGACCACCACCTTGTGAAGACTTACACTTTCAATACTACATGAAAGTATTGTCACCAAGAATTTTAGACTCTCCATTATATCATCCCTGGTAAGGATCTCCCACTTTTTTGCTTTGGGATGACATTGAACTCTGTAGATAATTTGGAATTTGGTGAAGTCATCGTTTTTAAAATCTTTATTGGTAAATTGAGATGATGGTTGTAGCAGTTTGATATGGTTATGAATTCCAAAAACAGATATTGGATTATGTTGGTAATCTGATCTGTACGTGGGCCTGATTGAGTTATGATTAGGGCATTGAGTCCCCACTCCTTGGTGAGTGGGGACTCACGGATAAAAGGCATGGCAAAGAACAGAGTTGAGGGTTTCTGATGTTGGAGTTTTGATGTTGGAGTTTGATGCTGAAGACTTAAGCTGGAGCCCCAGGATGTAAGCTCACAGAGGAAAGAGAAGACAGCCTCAGGAAGAAAGAAGCCTTGAACCCAGAGAGAAGCAAGACCCTGGAAGGGAGGACCCCAGGAAGCCTGAACCCTCACAGGTGTCAGCAGCCATCTTGCTCCAACAAGTAAAAATAGACTTTGGTGAGGGAAGTAACTTATGCTTTATAGCCTGGTATCTGTAGGCTCCTACCCCACATAAATACCCTTTATAAAAACCAAGCAATTTCTGGTATTTTCATCAGCACCCCTTTGGCTGACTAATACAATGCTGGTGATGATGATGATGATGATGATATAAAGTAGCAGTTCTTGTCAGGTGTTTGACACTAATCATAACATTTAATCTTCACAACCACTACCTAATCATCCCTATTTGACACAGGAAAAACCAGAGGCACCTAGAGACTAACTCCTCAAGGACCCATGACTAGGAAATGGTGGTGCCAGAGTGGGATTTGAACCCAGTTCTAATTTGACTCTAGCTACTCAAACACACCACCCTCTGTTGAGAACATGCTGGGTATTTCTGATCATCTTCATCCTCCTCCTCCTCCTCAGGACTCTATGATTGGTCACTCATGGATTGCTGCTTCTAGTGTGTGCAGAACTGTGCTGGAGGTGTGGTATTTAAAAAATGTCTCTTGCACAATAGAACGTGGGATCAACAACCTTCTAAGTATCTCTATTTGCTGGGTCATGGTGGAAGAGGAAAGCATAAATTATAAGACCCCTGTCAATTGACAAACCTGCTTTTAAGCTGAGGTTTAACTCCTGTCCCCCCCGCCAGAAACAAATCCCTGTAAGAGTTGATAACAAGCAGCGAAACGGAACCATCGGGGTTGTAGCACATCTTCTCCACCGTGCCCACCCCACCATTTTATTGCTCAGTGAAATCGTGTGACGTTGGGAAACCCAAGAGAGACTAGGGAACATCCTGGAATCTCAGTTGTGACTTTCTGACACCAGATCATTGAGAAATGACCTTTCAGATTTACATATGGTTTTGTCTTTGTGGTGTGCCAGTTAAACCAGAGACTCAGAAACTGGATTGCTTAGGATCAACCACAGATCTGCCATCTTACTAGCTGTATGACCTTGGACAAAATACTTCTCTGGGCCTCAATTTCCTCAACTGGAAAAATGAAATGATAATAGTACTTTCTGTAATCAAATTATTGTGGGATTAAGATGGTTTATGTAAAACACGTAGTGGCTGGCACATACTCAGTGCTACTTAAATGCTAGCTATGAATATTATTATTTGCTAAACTCAACTTAGGTAAAGGTTTCCATTTTTTAAAACTTTTGGGAAGCAGGCGTGGCTCAATTGATAGAGCGTCTGCCTGCCATATAGGAGATCCAGGGTTCAAACTCAGGGCTTCCTGCCCCATTTGGTGAGTTGGCCCACGTGCAGTGCTGCCATGTGCAAGGAGTGGTGTGCCACATAGGGGTGTCCCCCCATAGGGGAGCCCCACGTGCAAAGAGTGCGCTCCACATTGAGCTGCCCCGCACAAAAAAAGTGTAGCCCACCCAGGAGTGGTGCCGCACACACGGTGAGCTGACGCAGCAAGATGACGCAATGAGAAGAGACACTGATTCCCGGTGCCGCTGAGAATGCAAGCGGACACAGAAGAACACACAGCGAATGGACACAGAGAGCAGACAATGGGGAGGGGGGAAGGGGAGAGAAATAAATAATAAAATAAATCTTAAAAAAAACTTTTTATTTTGAGTGACTTTCACACTTACTGGGTCATTACTAAAATAATACAAACCCCATACATAGAACTCCTATATACCCATCTCTCAGATACCCAGATCCATAGATGTTAACATTTTTCCACATTTTCAATATCATTCTATCTATCTATCTATCTATCTATCTATCTATCTATCTATCCATCCATCAATCAATCTAGCTATCTAGCCACCGCTCTATCTATCTATCAATCCATTTTCCGAGCACTTGAGTGTAGATTGTATACATCATGCTCCTTGAATGCTTAATACAGTCATGTACATTTCTGAAGAAGAAGATAATCACTTAAGTGCACCTTAAGTATAGCTAGCAAGTTCAAGAAATTTACCATTGATATAAAACTTACAGACTATATTCCAATTTTTTTCATATATTCCAAAAATGTCCTTTTGGTCCTTTTCTCCTTCCTCACTAGATCTCATCCGGGATCACGTATTGCATTTACTTGTCATTGTCCCTTTAGTTGCTCGTTCTTTGTTTCTAATTGTGGGAACATATAGACAACATACACTTTCCCATCTCAGCCACTCCCAAGCATACCATTCAGTAGGATGAATCATATCTGCAATATTGCAGGGCCTGCACCACCTTCCATTGCTAAAACTTCCCCTTCTCCCCAGAGAAACCTTATACCCATTACGCGTTAGCTCCCCATTCCCCTTGTCCTCCCCCACCCCAATGCTGGTAAGCTATACTCTACTTGCTCTGTCTCTAGGAGCTCGCATGTTCTCCCAGATTTTCCCTGTGGTTACCATGGGGCTTAAATTCAACATCCTTAATCTATAACAATCTTATTTGTTTTGATACCAACTTAACTTTAATTGTATACACAAACTATGTTCCTATACTGTTACCCTTCTGTTCCCCCACCTTTATACAATTCTTGTCACAAATATGTTTATACATCCTGGGTCTAAAACCACTGATTTGTCATTACATTTTATGCGTTTTCCTTTTAGATACTATAGAAAGTAAAAAGGGAAGCTACGTACCAAAAAAGCAATCGTACTGGCATTTATATTTACTTGTGTCATTATCCTCACTGCACTCTTTATTTCTTCATGCGGCTTTTTTGTAACTTTTTTTTTCCCTGTTAATTATATACTCCCATTTTAATGTCCTCACTTTAAGGTGCACATAATGTTTCTATCGTATGGATTTAGCATGACCAATTTAACCAAAGTCTCTTGTAGGAGTTTTAGGTTGTTCTCAATTTTGTAAGAAACTTCAGTATACATACATTTTTTATACATTTATCTCATTATTTCCTTGGTGTACTAGGTTCATCCTCTAACTTATTGCCAGATTACACTATGGAAAGATTGCAGCCAGAGATGCTATTCAAATTATTTAATAAGAATGGATACTGACCTTGGCATAGAGCAGAGTCCTGGAGGTAACCCTTTGGTTGCTGGATTGTGGAGAGGTCCAGGTCCCAGGGAAGGGGATCGAGCAGCTGGCGTGGTGGCTGGTGGCGAGGGGGAGGGCAACAGTTACCTTGACAACCATACCGACATACGGAGCGGTATGCCAGAATACGTGTTTCCCATGACCCTCTCCGACCGTAGATGTCATATGTCTTTTAAATCTTTGCCAATCTGATCCATGAAAATGATCAAAATACCACCTTCTTTTATTTTGTGTTTTCCTAATTACCAGCAAAGGCATTTGTATTGGGGTGCTATTGCTGCTTTTCATGGATTTCCTCTTTGTTCACGTCCTCTGCTCATTCGTCTTTGGAATGTTAATCTTCCAATCACCCATTAAAAGCTAACAGTTATTGACACCTTACACTGTGTCACTATCCTAAGCTCTTTCTGGGCATTACCTATTTTAATTTTTCCCATGACCCTGTAAAGTTATTAGTATCCCCATTTTACAGTAGAGAAATCAGAGGCAGGGGCTCAGTGATGTGCCCAGGGTCTTGTCCCCAAGTGCAGGGGCCAGGATTCGAACTCAGACAGCTGGACTGATTAGCACAGGCTTTTAATCATTGCGCATGTTTCTACTTGTATTCACTTGTAAGAGGTTTGGGTTTTTTTACATGTGGATATTAATCTTTTTGCCATACATGTTGCACATTTTTCCTAGCGTGTCATTTTTCTTTTAACTTTGCTGATGGTGCGGCTTGCTGGGCAGGAGTTTTAAAAATTTTATGAATGCGCTTTTCTCTATGAATTTTTAAAGTTTACAAAAATATTTCATATGGTCAAATATATCAAGTTTTTTTCTTCATGGATTTTTGTCTTTAATATCATTCGTAAATGTTCTCCAGTTAAAGGTTATAAAAATATTCACCTATATTTCTTCCAGGATAGTGAATGAAATACAGGTGCTTTGGTGTCACCTCCTTTCTAGTCAATCAGAATCTCTAGAATGAGGACTCCGTGAGTCTGTTTTTAGCATGACATTGCAGTGACGGATACAGGCCATTATACATTTTGTCCAAAACCTATAAAATTGTACGGGGCAAAGTGTAAACTATAATGTAAACTATAAACCACGGTTAGCAGTAATGCTTCAATATGTGTTCAGCCATTGATAACAAATATACCACACTGATGAAAGATGTTGTTAATGGGGCAAAGTGTGTGTGTGGGGGTATATGGGAGTCCCCTACATTTTTGATATAACATTTATGTAATGTAAAGCTTCTTTAAAAATAAAATATATATACATATATAAGATCCCCAAACTTCCAGTTCCAAAAGGACTGAGTAAGCATACCCCTTTACTTCTTCTGGCTCTCCAAATCACATGAAAATGACTGAAGAAATAATAAATTAAGAATATATCTACGAAATGACTTCCAGATGGGCTAAAAATTTAATTGTGAAATACCAAACTTGACTTTTAGAAGAACACATAGAATATCTTTTTGACCCTGTGGAAGGGAGGGATTTCTTAAACAAGAAACACTAAAAAAAGGACTTCATAAATGGTTTGGAGAGGGAAAGGAATGCTGTGTTTTCTTTCCCTGTGCAGTCCCTCCCCCTAATTTGAGATGTCCCCTAACTAGACCAGAATCCAACCTACATAATACACTGTGTGGCACCACCACAACTTGCTTCCTTGCCACAGAGCTATTTTCTTTCTTTCACTTCTGTGATTCCCGATAAACATCAAGAAACACAGTATAGGAGCATAAAAGAGACAAGTGTGTTTTAATTTAGGCCTCCACAAAGCTAGATATTAGCTGTGGCACCACGACATCCCAACCCAAAGTACCTAACCAGGATGGATTTATTGTTATCTAATTTAAAACAAGCCTGATTTATTTTCTTAAAATGCAGCCTCAAAACGCGACTCACCAGACGTGATATGGAATGCATTACATGCCTAACCAAAAACAAAACGCTACTCTGTGCAGTGGACTTGGAAATAATCTTGCTATTAATAGCTCTCCAGAATGGCTGTGATCTGTTGGATTTGTGACATGCAGGTTTTGGCAGCTGCTGAGGACTGAAGAAAAGGCGTTCCATACATTAATACTTAATAAAGAAACTAGGTCATGAAACGGCCCTTTGGTGAATTAAAAAAAAAAAAAAAAAAGGCTGGCAGAGTCTGCCGGCATCCTTAAACAGTCCCTGTTGCTGAATGTCTGGCAAAGCAGCGGTGTGATGAGCCGGCTCCTTATCTGGAACCGTGTTCAGCTGCGAGCAACTTGGGGCACCCTGTTGCTTTCGTCTCTTCATCGGGCACAAAAGTCCCCACCATTGTGCACCCTCCGCAAACATTTCTGGATCTAAAAGCATCCCTGTCTTTCCTTTCATATTTTGAGGCTCTGACACTGAGCCACAGATTCAAATGTTTGGATTGAGGACCTTGAAGGACACATCGGTTGGACAGATAAAAACATTTTCAGGAGTTTAAGGTAACACTGGTCAGCTCTGCTAGGCTCCAAATAGTTTTTAAATGCATCAATGGGAAACATTTCCACCAACTGGTCCCTGTAAAAAAGAACCTTTTTCTTTTTTAAAGAGATTAAAAAAATATTTAGTGGAGTTAAGGGTTTGGGTTTTTTTTTTTCAATTTAAAAAAGTGCTTGTCTTAGATGGGATTCCCCAGACTCTGAGATGAGGATGCATAAACTCCAGTAAGGAAATGGGACTGGAAAGGGAAGAACACCCAGGAAGGGTGAGATAGTCAGCAAAGTCCCAAAGAGGGTAACGGGCTCCGGCCTGCCCTGGGGATAAAGTTGGGGACAAGGAGGCTGGAATATTTGAACACTGGCCTCCACCATAATAATCAACTGAGGAGGGCTCACCACCCCATAGATTCCCAGGCACGTCTGGGCCTCCTGACACAGGCAGAGTGGGTTCCAGCAGCCTGAGGGCCATCCTCCAACAAAGAGAAGCAGGCGCTTGTTGTTGCCGGGGATGGGAGGTAGTGATGGTGAGAGAAGCGGGGGAGGTGTGCATGAAGATGGTATTGCGCCTCAAGGGAACGAGTGCAGGGAGCTGACAGTGTCCGCCTTCGCCTTCCTACTCCACAAGGAATGGCCTGTCGAGTTCTTCTCCACAGATGAAGAGCAAGCCCGGGCATGAGGGCGTCCTCTATCGGTGATGGGGGGTTTCACAGGCAGCCATATTTTCTTTGGCGTCCTCACCCCTATTTCCCTGGGATGAGTTAATGGCAAAAGAGGTTAAAGAGGAGTTGGGTTGGAAGATGGATGACTGTGTGATACCCCCCACTTGAAGGCAACCCCAGGTAAAGGCTGGGGGGGGGGGGGGGGACGATGAGCTGTCCTGGAGAGCAAGGGAAGAAAATCAATCCTGGGGAGGGTACTTGGGTGAAAGACAGAAA
The DNA here is from genome assembly GCF_030445035.2 of Dasypus novemcinctus. NCBI lineage: Eukaryota > Metazoa > Chordata > Mammalia > Cingulata > Dasypodidae > Dasypus > Dasypus novemcinctus. The sequence goes on from NC_080704.1 coordinate 19,826,628, forward strand.
GATGAACTCAAGTCATGGTTTCACTGGGGGGAAGAAGGGGAAGGGGATGGGGAAAAAAGGGCTGGAACTGGAATAGCCATTATTATAATTATTTAAATAACTGTAATTCATATTAAATGCTCTAGCCACATTGCAGGTACTCAGTAGCTACGTGTGGCTAGTGTCTACTGTATTGGACTGTGCAGATCTAGAACATTCCTTCGTTCCAAAAAGTTCTGTTGAACATTGCTGGTTTAGAGCTTACTGAATGAACTGAGGGTTGAGATGTAATGGGCTCCCCTCTCAAGCTCTTGTTTCCTCCCTCTTCATAGTCAGCTTACAACAAACCAAATCTTGCCATTGGGGCTTCCCTGGAAAATTTAGAGCAGTGAGTTGAAGGGCAACAGTACAAAGAGATTTCTAAAACTTTCTGTCTGGGTCTAACCCTAAACCTAGGAGTTAAATGTTACCTCAGAATTAGTTGACATTGAGCTTCAGATGAACTATTAGAACAACCAAAGCCATCTTTGCTTTCTTCTTCAAGTGCTGTTTTCCATTACCTAATTGCTTGTGTACATTTAAGTCTTTACAAGGAAAAGGGATGAGACAAGAGGGTCCACAGGAGAGAAAAAGTGGCAGAACCCAACATTCTCCCTCTCTCCTCCACTCCCATTTCCCCATGGCCAGGACAGGACAATTCTGCTTCGTTCCAGGGACCAAGTAGAATTGGGTCTGGGATATCCAGCAGCTTGGCATCTATTGCTGCTTTGGTTGCCCTCCAGGGACATTTTCAAAGTGCAGGTTGCATGCTGGGCGACCAGTCAAAAAGACCGGGGCCAGGGGGGCCCTGTATTATCTCTGATCACTTGTTGGATTATAGATGGTCTTAATTTGGGCACCCCCAGAAAAAGACCCTGGCATGAAGATCCAAGTGCAAGATGGTGTTCAGGGAGTGAACCCAGGAAATGCTGATGGGGGTGAGGAAGAGAGAAGAAAAGGAAGGAAGTGGAGAGAGGGAGCACCATCCAGCATGGTTCCTCATGGGGAGCTCTGGAGCCAGTACCTCCAAATTATCCCACCCAAAGGGAAGAAAGCTGGGGCATTTATCCACCAACTCCTGTCAATCATCGGCTGAGGGTTACTGGGGGAAGGAGGGAAACAGGAGCACTTTATGCTTATGGGGGACGCGAGTGTCAGAGGAAGAAATATGGGCTCAGGCCTTCAGGTCAGACTGCAGGGAAATGGCAAGGGCTGCCAGATACAGGTAGGCCATCCACAGGGTCTGCGCACAGATTTATTTTTGTTTTTAAGCAGGCAAACTAGACCTCGGCCTCTTAGAGTACAGTCCATCCATGTCCCAGTAGGGCTAATCTACCGACACAGAGGGGATAATGAGTCACTGCCCAGTGGAAAAACAACAATCTTTAATGGCCAACTTGACCTCTGGTCAGAGCATCCTAAATAGTCGAGAGTGAAGACAGAGCCTTTTGGTACCAACATGCCTCTGAATTGAAAGGGCAAGGAGACAGCATTCTAACTTTCACACCAATGAAGACATGGCACAACTTATTTTAACCACTTGTCAGAGACTACATGGGCTGCTCATGCATTCTGGAATTTCTGAGACTCACTAAAAGCTTTCTGCTGACAAAGCCACACTGGAGTGTCTGTGTGCCAGGAATACATGGCTGCATATGTGCCATTGTTTATCTGTTTGCAAAACGTGCCATATGCTGAAGTCCTGATGTATGTCGAGCTATGTGGAAGATCAGTCAGAAAGAAAGAGCCAAAGCATAAGAAAGAGGCAGAAGGAAAGATACGGAAGAGAGCGAGCAGAACCTTGTCACTTTGGCTAGATGGTGAATTCCTTGAGTGTAAGGAATGTGTCTTGGTCATCTTTAGTCCTCAGTGCCTACAGCTGAACGGGGCATGTAGTAGATGCTTAGTAAGTATGTCCTGAGGATGAAATGAACTAGCACACGCAAGGTACATAGAACCACGTTCTCCTACAGAGGCAATGCACAGTAAGCGTAGACTGAAGTCATACCTGGGAGGATATTTGGACCTAAAAAGTCTCTTGGAGTTTCTTATAAAACCCTCTTTCTTTCACACATAAAATTGAATCTTGGAGGGGTTGTGTGACTCTCCAGTGGTCACATCATATGGCAGTTTAGGGCTAGAACTTAGGCCTCCTGATCCCATTCCGTAATAATCTTTTTGTCACTGCACAAAAGAAGACTGGAGGGAAGAGTGGAATGTGGTCGTGCCACTCCTGAGCTCCCTGTTGGATCAGGCTAAAGTTGGTCGCCAGCTGAGACCACATCCTCAGCTTCCCTGTCCTACTCCCCTCATGCACTGACTCACTCCATAAAGCGTTTGCACAAGACTCTTCTTCACAGGCTGTGCTTCCAGGGGACCTGGCCTAAGACAGCCACCATGGCAGACTCTGAAGCCCTATCAGATTAGGAACCACAACTGTAAGTGAAAATGAATGCGTACATGAGATAGCTATGTTAGCAGTACCTCGTCTTCTTTATGCAGGTTGCATTTTATGGGAAGGACTTGAACCTGGCTGGTGGGAGATAGACTGGTTGTCAGTTCATCTGTGGCAGGTTTTAGCCTACCAAGTTTACGGGGTGCAACAACCATGTTACCTGCATTATAGTTTGTCAAATTTCACACACATACTCACAAAAACCATGGTGATTTTGGTTGAGATTGTGTTGAATTTGTAGATTTGAAGAGAGCTGGCATCTTTATTATGTTGATTCTTCTGACTCATTTTGTTTTTGTGTTTTTTTTTTTTGGTTTTAGATCTTTTTTTTTTCCTTTCTTATTTATTTATTTATTTTTATTGACTTTGTAATAATATTACATTAAAAATATATATGTGAGGTCCCATTCAACCCCACCCCCCCACCCCCCCTCTCCCCCCGCCAACAACACTCGTTCCCATCATCATGACACATCCATTGAATTTGGTAAGTACATCTTTGGGCACCTCTGCACCTCATAGACAATGGTTCACATCATGGCCCATACTCTCCTCCATTCCATCCAGTGGGCCCTGTGAGGATTTACAATGTCCGGTGATTACCTCTGAAGCATCATCCAGGGCAGCTCCATGTCCCAAAGACGCCTCCACCTCTCATCTCTTCCTGCCTTTCCCCATACCCATCGTCCACCATGTCCACTTTTCCCAATCCAATGCCACCTCTTCTATGTGGACATTGGATTGGTTGTGTCCATTGCACCTCTATGTCAAGAGGAGGCTCAGATTCCACATGGATGCTGGATGCAATCCTCCCATTTTCAGTTGTAATCACTCTAGGCTCCATGGTGTGGTGGTTGTCCTTCTTCAACTCCATCTTAGCTGAGTGTGGTAAGTCCAATAGATCAGATTGTAGGTGCTGGAGTCTGTTGAGGCTCAGGACCTGGCTATCACATTGTCAGTCCAGAGATTCAAATCCCCTAAATATATCTTAAACCCCAACATTAACTGCACCTCCAGCACATTAGCATGAAAGTCTTATGAAGGGATATCCCATCTGAGTCCAGATTCATCACACATAAACACCATTTCCAAAGAGGGGCCATCTGCCCTGGTAGTTAACCCCATCGGCCATGATTTCTGACTCATTTTGATAATCTATCTCTCCATTTGTTTGTCTCCTTAATTTCAATAAATTCTTGTTGATTTTTCCAGTGGACATCTTGGACATATTTTGTTAACAGCATCCTTGGATACTTGGTATTTTTTGGTGCCGTTATAAATGGTATCTTTTTAAAATTTCACTTTCTGTTTGTTATTGATATATAGAAATACAATTGATTTTTAATAGTGACTTTGTATCCAGTGACTTTGTTAAACTCTCTTTAAAAATTTATAAAATTGTTATTAAATAAATAGATCACACAAAACGTTACGTTAAAAAACATAAGAGGTTCCCATATACCCACTTATTTCTAATAAATTACCTGTAGATTATCTTGGATTTTCATATGTATACATAGCAGTTTGATATGGTTATGAATTCCAAAAATAGATATTGCATTATTTTGTAATCTGTTCTGTACCTGTGCATGATTAAGTTATGACTAGGGCTTTGACTGGACCATGTCATTAGGGTGGGGACTCACACATAAAAGGCATGGCAAAAGACAGAGTTGTGGGTTTTTAATGTTAGAGTTTTGATATTGGAGTTTGATGCTGAAGCTGGAGCCCCAGGGAGAGAGACAGAGCCATTCGCCTAACAGTCTACACCTGCCTTGTGGAGCGAGGCAAAGCCTAGAGAACCTCATTAGTCTACAGCTGACCTTGTGGAGAAAACAGAGGAGCTGAGACCAGAGGAACCCAGGAAGCCTGAGCCCTCGCAGACATCAGCAGCCATCTTGCTCCAACACGTGAAAACAGACTTTGGTGAGGGAAGTAACTTATGCTTTATGGCCTGGTAACTGTAAGCTCCTACCCCACATAAATAAAAACCAACCAATTTCTGGTATTTTGCATCAACACCCCTTTGGCTAACTAATACAGCGTACAATCTTATCATCTACAAATCACGAATTTTATTTTATTTCTTCCTTTCTTATCCTTTAACATATTTTCTTTTTCTTGTCTTAGAACCTCCAGAACAATGTTGAATACAAATGGTCCTAATCAGCATCCATGTCTTATTTCTGATTTCAGAGGAAATGCTTTGAGAATGATGGACACATGGGTATTCATTTTATTTTATTTTTTTTTCATTTTAATAATTTCTCTACTTCGTGTATGTTTGAGAAGTTCCATAATAACAAAAACAAGTGTTTTTTGTTTGTTTTTGAGGGAAATCTTTCAACACTTCACCATTAAGGATGATGTTTACGGGAAACGGACTTTGGCCCAGTGGTTAGGGCGTCCGTCTACCACATGGGAGGTCCGCGGTTCAAGCCCCGGGCCTCCTTGACCCGTGTGGAGCTGGCCCATGTGCAGTGCTGATGCGCGCAAGGAGTGCCGTGCCCCACGCGCAAGGAGTGCACCCATGAGGAGAGCCGCCCAGCGCGAAGGAGGGAGCAGCCTGCTGAGGAATGGCGCCACCCACACTTCCCGTGCTGCTGACGACAACAGAAGCGGACAAAGAAACAAGACTCAGCAAAAAGACACAGAAAACAGGCAACCGGGAAAGGGGAGGGGAATTAAATAAATAAAATAAATAAAATTAAAAAAAAAAAAAGGATGATGTTTGCTACAGAATCTTGGTAGATATTCTTTATCAGATTAAGGATGTTTCCTTATAATTTGCTAAAACTTTTAAGTCACGAATAGAAGTTGAACCAATAAAGCTTTTTATCTGTGACTAATGAGCACATCGTTCTCCCCCTTTGACCTTTTATTGTAGCAAATTCCATTGATTGGTTTGCTAATGTTAAACTAGCCTTGCATTCCTAGGATAATTCCAATTTGTTTATATATAGTGCTGGATTTTGTTCACATTTTGTTGAGAACTTTTACATCATCCAATTCTGTCCTGGTGAAGTCTTGCTATCTAGTTTACACTAAAATCATATAATGAGTTGGGGCCTCATTCCTTCTTTCTCAATTCTCTGGAAAAGATTAGAGTTATTTCTTCCTTAATTGCTTGGTAGAATAATCAGTGAAACCATCTGAGTCTGGAGTTTTCTTTATGGGAAGGTTTTTACTTATGGATTAAATTAATTTTGTTGTTATAGTTTACTAAGCTTTTCCATTCCTTATCATGTGAATTTTGTTAAGTTGTCTTCATGTAAGCCTTGCCTATTTTGCCTCAGTTTTCTTTCTTTTTGGTATAAAGTTATTTATAATATCTGTTTATTAATTTTTTAACATCTACAGATATTTTTTCAGCACTGACATTGTTAATTTGTGCCTTCTCTTTTTTCAAGTTAGTCTCATCAGAAGTTTGTCACTTTTATTAGTCTTTTAAATAAAACCAACTTTTGGCTTTGTTGATCCTCTGTACTATATATCGTTTTCTATTTAGATAATTTTTTCTCTATTATTTGCCTTCTACTTTCATTGGACTTACTTTGCAATACTTTGTATAACATACTGAAATGACTATTTAGCACATTAATTTTAAGTTTTTTTCAAGGTCTTAAATAGCCACTCAAGACTATAAAATCCCTCCCAAGCACACATTAGTTGCATCACCCATGTTTGGATATGCAGTATTTTCATAAAGTTAAAATAATTTATACCATTGGATGGAAGGTTATCTGGGAACAGGATACTCACAACGTCTCAAAGTATCACACTATAGATTATTTATAGTCACAGGGTGGGGAAAGGACCTGAGGTCTCCAGGTGGTTACCACCTTAACCTAGTAATCAAACTTTGCATCATCAAAAGTGGGACAAACTCTCTACCTGGTCAAATAAAACAATGGGACAAACACATGCAACATTAACTATGTAGTATTTTTAGCAAAAATATTTACCCTGAATCTGATATTGAGGGAAAAATCAGAACAATCTAGACATGGGATATTCTATAAGAAAATCAGCCTAGACTCTAAAATTTTCAGCGTCATATGTCTTAGTTTGCCACAGGGCTACTGATGCAAAATATCAGAAATGTTGGCTTTTTTTTTTAAGGTTTATTTTTTATTTATTTTTCTCCCCTTCCTCACCCCCTCACTTCCAGTTGTCTGCTCTCTGTGTCCATTCACTCTGTGTCCTTCTGTGTCCACTTGTATTCTTGTCAGCAGCACCCAGAATCTGTGTCTTGTTTTGTTGCATCATCTTGCTAATCAGCTCTCCATGTGTGCAGCGCCATTCCTGGGCAGGCTGTACTTTTTTCACTCCCTACACGGGGACACCCTTGCATGGCAGGGCACTCCTTGCGCGCATCAGCACTGCGCATGGGCCAGCTCATCACGCAGGTCAGGAGGTCCTGGGTTTGAACCCTGGACCTCCCATGTGGTAGGCAGATGCTCGATCCACTGAGCCAGATCCACTTCCCTGTTTGTCTTTTTGGATGGGGATTTTATTTAGAGTAAAAGTTTACAGTTATGAGGCTCTGAATGTTCCAAATCAAGCCACCATCAGAGATGCTTTCTCACCCAAGTCAGCTACTGGTAATCTTGGTGTCCTGCCACATGGCAATCAGGCAAGGTGGTGGGTCTGCCGGCTCACTCTACTTTCTCCTTGAAATCAGCTGTGGGGATCAGTCATCTCTCCCAGGGCCTTAGCTCCTTGAGCCTCTTTGGTCTTCTGTCCTTGAGCTCAGCTGGAGTCCTTTCTCTTCATGGCCAGATCAAATACGGTAGCTTCCTTTCTCTATGCGCCTGTCTCTCTCAGTGCATTATGTATATCAGACCCAGCAGGAGAGCAGAGACTCAACCTGAGTCACACCTCACTGACACAGTCCAATCAAATGGTCTCACACCCACAGGAAAGGATTAGTTCAAAAGCATAATCTTTTTCTTTTTGGGATTTACCAAATTCAAACTGTCACATCATAAGAGACCCAAAAAGTAAATAAATAAAAGGAAGGCGATTATTCTGGATTAAAAGGAGCTAAAGAGACATGGCAACTAAAAAAATGCATGGTCTTCTATTGGAACCTGGATACAGAAACAACAAACTAAAATAGCTATAATGATATTATTGAGACAATCAGAGAAATTTTAATGTATTATTTATTAAGTAGTATATCAATGTGAAAGTTCTGGGGGGTGGTAAGGGTTTTGTGATTAGATAGGAGAATGTCTTTGTTTTTACAACATATGTTGTGAAGTATAATGATGTTTGCCACTTATTTTTAAATAGGTTATAGAATTCACACACACATATAACAAGAAAGAAAAATAAGGCCAATATGGCAAAATGCTAACAATTCATGAATCTAAATGAAGGGTATACAAGTGTTTATTTTATTACTTCAAATCTTCTGTAGGTTTGAAATTTTCAAAATAAAAAGGGCAAATATTTTGTAAATGTTGTGATTTCTTCTTTGGCCAATGATTTATTTAGAAGGGCATACCTTACTCTTTAATTAAGTGGGGAATTCCAGTAATCTTTTTGATCTATTTAAAATATTTTCTTTTTAATTAGAGTACATATTTTCAAGACTTCAACCTTTGAAATTTGTTGAGACTTGCTTCGTTGCCCAGTATAAAATCAATTTTTGAAAATTTGCTGTGTGTCCTAGGGGGAAAAAAGTATACTCTGCAGGTGTTGGATGGCGTGCTTTATTTGTGCCCATTAGGTCAAAACTTATCAGCCACTTTCTGCAGTTCTTTTCTATTCTTACTATATATTTCTTTGGTCTGCTTGTTCTATCAATTACAGGGAGGGGGTGTTGTAATCTCCCACTATGCCTATGGAAATGACCTATTTCTCCTGGCAGTGTTTAAGTTTTGCTTTCTATGCTTTGAAGCCATGTTACTTGCATATAAATTTAAAATTGTTATATCATCCTATTGAATTTGATCTGTTATTATTACAAAGATTTTTTTAAAAGTCTACTTAGTATGATATGAATGTAGCTTCACCAGACTTGTTTTTGTTCATTTTTTCATGGTTTATATTTTCCCATCCTTTTACTGTCAACTCTACTGTATCCCTTTGTTTTAGATGGGTCTCTTGTAAAGAGTGTTTAATTGGGCTTTGCTTTTTAAATATATTTATATCTACCTAACTACATTTATATATTTAAATATAATTTAAAAACCTACAAGATATTATTGATTTATACAGGCAAAGCTTATTTAGATTTTGCCACATATTTATAATTTTCATAGCTTTTCATTTTTTTTCTGCCTCTCTAGCATTTGCTCTTGGGTCATTTTCCTCTGGCTTCCAGAACACCTTTAGAATGCTTTTAGCACCACTTAACATCAGTTTGCTCATTGCAACTCTGTTTTTGTCTGAAATAATCTTATTTTACATGTATTTTTGAAGAATATTCTCTCTAAATTTGAAATTGTAAGTTGGCAGTTATTTATTTTCATCTTAGTCCTTTGATTTCTGCCTTCCCCCATTCCTGTTGAGAAGTCAGCTCTCAGTCTGTTTCTTTAAAGAGCACCTGTCTTTTCTCTGCCTTTCTTTAATATTTATCTTTGTTGTTAGTTTTCTGAAGTTTAACTATGTGCTGTTGTTCTGTTGAGACTGGATTTCTTTTATATATATATAAAACTATGCTTCTGTCCTATTTTCTATCTTCTCTCCTTTTGGGACTCCTTTGAACATATGTTGAACCTTCTCATTCTGTCCTTTATTTCTTACTCTGTCTTTTGTATTTTCTCCCCTTTGATCTCTCCTTGTCTTATTCTGCATACTATCTTCTCAACTTTCTTCCAGTCCTCTGATTGTCTCTTTAGCTGCTGATAAAGCTGTTAATTGAGTTCTTAATTTTGATTGTTTTGTCTTTCAGCTCCAGGATTTTTATTTCTTCCCTTCAAATCTGCTATGTCATGCTTTATGGCTGTATGTATCCTGAAATTTTCATACTTGGCTTTTATCTCCTTGAATATACTAAGTAGTAATTGTATAGTTTGTATTTAGTAATCCCTATCTTTAGTCCACCTGTGCCTAATTTCTATTGTCTGCTCTTTTTTATTTTTATTTTTATTTTTTCTTCTTTATTTTCTTTTAAAGGTTACATTCCAAAAATATGAAGTCCCCCACCCCATCCACCCCACCCCTCCCACAACAACAACCTCTTCCATCATTGTGGCACATTCACTGCACCTGGCGAATACATTCTGGAGAACCGCTGCAGCACATGGACAGTGGTCTACATTGTAGTCCACACTCTCCCCCAGTCCACCCAGTGGGCCATGACAGGACACACAACGTCCAGCATCCATCCCTGCAGCACCACCTAGGACAACTCCAAATCCTGAAAATGCCCCCACACCATATCTCTTCTTCCCTCTCCCAACCATCAGTAGCCACTGTGGCCACCCTCTCCACATCACTACTACAATTTCTTCCCTTGCTAATCACAATAGTTCCCCAGCAGAACAAATGTCCTTAGCCATACCGCCTTGTTTCCTTGTGTACCTAGTTATGTTTGATTGTGTGATGGATATTTGGTTGAAAAATTACTTATATAAATCATTTGTGGCCTAGGATGAGTCTACTTTCTACTGTTGAGAATTTTCTTTTGCTTCTGCCAGGTACTGAAGAGAGAGCAATCTAGGATTGCTTTTATCCAAGGTGAAGGCTTGGGATTTTCAGGGCCCCCAGATGGTGGCAAAACCCATTTGGCAGATCCCCTAATTCCTGACTTGCTTCCTTCCTCTTCAGTCTTCCTCAAGGACTCAACCAAAAGAAGGAATTTCTTTACCTGGCCCCACCTCTGGTGGGCCTGGATTTTAACTTTTACCCCCTAGTCCCAGGAGACTTGTCAAAAGTGCTTCTTACTAGCCCTTTCCAAATCAGAGAAAGCCCCAGGGCTAAAGCTGCTCTGAGAGCTTTTTCTATCTTGTAAGGTTTCTGGCCTTACTTGGATCTCAGTCTGATAATTCCTCACTATCTTATAGGTCTTTGATGATCTTCATGTATTTTGTGCAACTTAGTAACCTACTATCTGTCAGCACCAAACTTACCCTTCTATACTGTGTGTGTGAGACATTAGGGAACAGCCTCCACGACCATCCTTGCTTTTGACACCAATTGCAAGCTTATGGGTCCCCAAGACTACCCTCAGGTTTGCTCATTTGCTGGCAGGACTCACAGAACTCACAGCAAGTTGTTAAACTAACCATTAAAATTTATTACAATAGGATGCTGATTAAACCAACCAAAGCAAGAGACACCTGGGGCAGAATCTAGGTAAGATCCACTTGTGGAGCCCAGCAGAGTCATGGAGAGCAAAGTTAAATTCTTCACTGTATAGCCCGGGAGGCTGCACTGGGACTGTGCAACCAATTCCTGCTTTTCCAGCTGGTTACCTATTAGGCTCTGCCAATAGGGGGCACTAGAGGAGACTGGAAAGCTGGAGAGGGAAGAAAGGATGTTCTTCCTGTTTGCTTCCTGTTGCTATGAGCATCACACCAGACACACATCTCCTTGGCAATGGTGCTACTTCCCGCAGCAGGTGAATCCAGTTGGTAGTTTTTCCTGCACGCCAGGCCAACTTCTTCACCACTTCACCTCTGCACACACAGGTAAGGACAGACACCAGCACTAATGCTTGATGTCCCCTCCTTAGAGGTCTGGGGCAGAGCCTCACACTCCCTTCCTCCAAGCCTCGGTGCTTTACTGCTTCTATTTTCTTTCCTTCGTGCCCCAGCCTTGGGAGTGGTAGCTGCCTGAAAGCTTAGTGTTCTCTTTTTGCCTTGTCAGTTACCTAAATTAAAAACTTTATACCTAGCTAACAGTTTTTTATATCAACTTCTCTCTGTTAAAATAACTGGCGTGGGTTCTGTCTCCTTATTACACCTTGAGTGATGCATTTATTGCTCATTCAGTTTCTGGATCCATCTCCTGTGGGTTGTTGCTGTGAATTACTATTCGCCCATTGTCAACATTGGAAACCTCCAAAAATGTTGATATGTTACATAAGCCAGGCTCCACTGAGCCACTGAATCAACAGGAAGGCCACACCATGCAGTTTTTGCTTCTGCCCCAAGATGGATGCTGGGAGGTTCTCTTTCTTTAGCGTATCCTTATCTCGCTTCACAATGGGAGCATTCAGCTCTGTTAGGATATATGTATACCCGGTCCCACAGGGGCTGGGCCCCTGGCAGACTGAGTAGAGAAAAAAGCTTCCTTGGCCTGCAGCTTGAAGGTCTGTAAGAAACAGCTGGCATGGTCACCCTACTCCAGGCACGGTCAGCACCAGCGTGGCTGCCTTGCCACCTCAGTACTGTATTTTGAGTCAGGCTGCGGATGGCCCACTCGCCACCTTGGCCTCTTAGATTCTAGTGATACATATGGAAAGGACGCCAGCAGCCATTTGGTACAACTTCCTTCATTCCCAAATGAAGAAAATGAATCCAGGGGTGCCACAGTCCAATGAGTAGAAAGTCAGGAGGAGGACCCAGTGTTCTTGACTCCATTCCAGGGCTCCTTTTGTGCTGGGCTTCAGTTTCTAATGAGCGCCCAGGCTCACCCACCTCCAGCCCACTTCTGCCTTGTCTCCTCCTGAATACCCTTCCATCCTTGGTCTCCATAACTCCCTTCATCCTTGCTGCATGTTGTACTCCTGCTAAGCTTCAACATCCGCTCTTCCCTGAACATCACAGCCATCCACTTTCCTCTGGGCTTTTTCCCCATTGTGTGTGTGTCTGCCGCCTAGAAGTCCCTTTGCCCCAAATCTAACTACAAAATCCGCATAATCTTCAGGGTCAACCCTAGTGGCACCTCTGCCATGTGTCCTTCTCTAGAACACAAGGCTGGAAAGAATTTCTCCCTTCTCTGTGTTCCTATGGCTCTCTGTATTTCTGTCGGGCTAGCCATTTGTTCTGCCTTGTATTACAGTTGTTTGTGCTCATTTTGCCTCTATAAAATTATAATCCACATGCATGTGGAGATTTTTCATCTTTGTCCCTCATCGGTGCCTATCACAGAAGCTTCAACATAGTAATAATAACTAGTAATTATAGAGTGCTTACTATATATTAATGCACCATGGATTGGTGCATTTACTTCTTACAATAAGTCTATGAAGTAAATACTGTTATTTGTCTTATTTTACACATGAGGAACTGGAGACACAGGGGAGTTAAGAAATTTGTCAAAGATCACACAGCTGGGGAGTCAGACTCAGGACTGCTGATGCCAAAGTTCAAGTTCTACCCACAATGTTATGCTTTCTTCTAAGGACTATCTGGGGATTTACATTTCTTTCACTGCTATTAGATACTGCTAGGATGATTTTTGTTTAAAAAAATAATAAAATACTTGAATCTGTAAGAAGGATTGTCCTCCTAGAAAGGAAAGCAAAAAGAAAACACTACGTAAAAGGTTAAGATTTCTCACATTTTCTGCAGTAAAAAGTTAAATGGGCTCCACCAACTTATTTTTAAAAATTTATCCTCCCCCTACCCCTGTTATTTAAAGAATAAAATGTACGTCCTCCTGCTAGAGAACAGTGATTCTATAAAGTGTGGTGTTGTTTATGAGACCTTTTGAATTCATGGAAGGAAAGAGAATGACAAGAGTCATTATTGTCAGTTAGCTTAAATTTTATGAGTACCTTTATGGATCAAGGACTCCATCTCAGAAGTCTTACATTTTCGGATTGGTATGAGCTTTTTGGGCTTAGTTTTTATCACCCCAAATGGGGCATATCTAACTACAGTGGTGTCAGTTCTGTGGGGTCCAAAAGAGTAGTATAGGGCACCATTTCCTCCCTGAACCCCCAAATCACTAGTTAGTTGAGGAGATTTTAAATGCAAGGATACATAAGCAACCACTCCTCAGAAGAGGGCCTTCTGAAGCATTTGGCCTGGAAAAGAGCAACCCAAGGATTTAGACCCCAGGTGGCCAGAGTTCCTGTTGGATTTCACTTGGAGAAGCTCCAATAAGAAGGTGATGGTTCAGACACAGCTGGCAGTTTACCTGAGAGGCTCTGTGGTGAAGTGTGAAAACCTAGGTTTCTGGGGCAGACAGAGCCTAGACTCCCCTTCTGGGCCCGCCATTTAATAGCTTGGTGAGATGGGCTAAGTTACCTCGACTCTCTAAGCTGCACTCTCCTCCTGTGGCAGATGGAGATAATACTCATTTTCAAAGGTTATGATGACTTAATAGCACAGTGCAGCTCCCCCAACTTCAGTCATGCACGTATCTCCATATCAGTCAGGGTAAGTTTGAGGAAAACCTAGTAAAGGTGCCACTTACGAAAGTGCAGGCAGGGTTCAAGGAAACCAGCTAAGGGACAGCATAGAGCCCCAAGGCTAGCAACTGTGGTGAGCTGTTATCACACCAGACCTGAAGGGGGCAAGAGGAGAAAGTGTTTCCAGAACCAAGTAGCAGTTTAGAAAAGGTGGCAGGAACTTGACTTTCAGTGAAGGGCCTAGTCAATGTGCAGTGACCCATCAGGAAAGAACAGGGGACTGAACAAGTAGCCTGGGCTCATTCTCCTCCCGTCCCTCTCCCTATGTCTTGCTGTGGCTCCTCATTGGCTGAGTTCAGTGAGAAGACCAGCAAGGAGCCCTTGAGGTGGTCTGGGCTGGTCAGCCTCCCAGCCTCCTCCTAAATAATGATATCCTGGAAATCACAGGTTGGATGTGCTAGGTTTTCACTATAATACACATTCCAATTAAGTAGAAAATATCCCCACCTGTGCCATGCTTTGGGATGCTCTGGCCTCAGCTCAGCACCTGGAACATAGTAAATACTCAATAAAGTGGATGTTTCTGATTCTTTTTTTTTTATTTTTTATTTTTTATTTTTATTGACTTTGTAATAATATTACATTAAAAAATATATATATGAGGTCCCATTCAACCCCACCACCCCCACCCCACCTCTCCCCGCCCCAGCAACACTCCTTCCCATCATCATGACACATCCATTGCATTTGGCAAGTACATCTTTGGGCACCTCTGCACCTCATGGTCAATGGTCCACATCATGGCCCATACTCTCCCCCATTCCATCGAGTGGGCCCTGTGAGGATTTACAATGTCCGGTGATTGCCCCTGAAGCACCATCCAGGGCAGCTCCATGTCCCAAAGACGCCTCCACCTCTCATCTCTTCCTGCCTTTCCCCATACCCATCAGCCACCATGTCCACTTTTCTCAATCCAATGCCACCTTTTCTATGTGGACATTGGATTGGTTGTGTCCATTGCACCTCTATGTCAAGAGGAGGCTCAGATTCCACATGGATGCTGGATGCAATCCTCCCATTTTCAGTTGTAGTCACTCTAGGCTCCATGGTGTGGTGGTTGTCCTTCTTCAACTCCATCTTAGCTGAGTGTGGTGAGTCCAATAAATCAGATTGTAGGTGCTGGAGTCTGTTGAGGCTCAGGACCTGGCTATCACATTGTCAGTCCAGAGATTCAAATCCCCTAAATATATCTTAAACCCCAACACTAACTGCACCTCCAGCACATTAGCATGAAAGTCTTATGAAGAGAGATCCCATCTGAGTCCAGATTCATCACACATAAACACCAGTTCCAAAGAGGGGCCATCTGACCTGGTAGTTAACCCCATCGGCCATGACCATAACTCCCATGGGTCTCTTTAGCCCTCAAAGGAACCAATACCTGGGGGTTGTATCTGCTTTATCTGTCTCTCAGACTCTGCTCAGTTGTGCATAAGGGCAATCCTTCTGACAGCCTCCAGACTCTTTTTTAGAGACTCATAGCCATATAAACTCATTTCTCCTTTCCATTTCCGCCTTACATTAGGTCAAACAGCATTTTAAAGTCATGTTATTTTATGTAGACAGGGATATTCTGCTGATCCGCGTTGAACCTTCCTGTTTCTGATTCTTGAAGCACTGCTTGATTATTGTGGTTTGGAGCTCTGTACCCCAGAAAAACATGTTCTTAAACTTAATCCATTCCTTTGGGCATGAACCCACTGTAAGTAGAACCTTTTGATGAGGTGACTTCAGTTAAGGTATGGTCCGACGGAATCAGGATGGGTATCAACCCTATTGCTGAAGGCCTTATAGGGAAGGCCACAGAGAGAGATGTCAGAGGGAGCAGCAAGAAACTGTAAGTCAGCGGACCTGGAAGAGAAGCCAGGAGAGGCTGCCATGTGCATTGCCATGTAACAGGACACCCAAGGATGAAGGATCGCCTGCAGTCAGCCCCAGAACACCACAGTCTTCTGGGAGAAAGCATTGCCTTGATGGCAACTTAATTTTGGACTTCTCCTAGCCTCATCATCAAGAACCAATAATTCCTGTTGTTGGAGCCAATCCATTGCATGGTATTTGTTTTGGCAGCCAGGAAACGAATGCACATGGGATATAGAGAAAGTCAAGGGAAGGAGCGGGATGTCAACAGAACCCAGAGAGGCAGCCCTGTGTGTTGCCACGTGACAGAGAAGCCAAGGACGAAACACCAGCAGCAGCCAGCCCCAGAATGCCACAGTATTGTGGGAGAAAATATTGCCTTGCTGACGCCTCGATTTGGACTTCTCCTAGCCTCAAACCTGAGCCAAGAAATTGCTGTTGTTTCAGTCGACCTATTGCATGGTATTTGTTTTAGCAGCCAGCAAATGAAAACAATTTTTGGTAGTGGAAAGGGAGGCGCTGCGATTACAAATACCTCAAATGTAAAAATGGCTTTGGAATTGGGTAATGGGCAGAGGCTAGAAGAATTGTGAGGTGCTTGATAGAAAAAGCTTAGATTGCCTTGAAGAGACTTTTGGTAGAAATATGAATGCTAAAATAAAATATGAATGCAATGAGGCCTTAGAAGGAGACGATGAATGTGTTATTGGGAATTGGAAGAAAGGCTATCCTTGTTATAAAGTGGCAGAAAACTGGGCAAAATTATATACTGATGTTAGATTGAAAGTAGAATTTGTGAGGGATAGACCTGGATGTTTAGTTAAGGAGCTTTCCAAGTTAAGTGAGGAAGGTGCAATCTGGCTTCTCCTTGCAGTTTATGCTTAATGTTAAATATGAGAAGAAAGAGATAAGTTGAGAACTGAATTCATAAGCACAAAGAAACCAGAACTTGATGGGTTGGAAAATTCTAAGCCTCTCCAGATAGTGTATTCTGAGGCTAGGGCCAGAAATGGCTCTATCAGGGAAGTCCCTGAGCTTCTGGAAAGTGAGTCCCCACAGAATGGCTCCAAGTGAGGGTTTAACTGAACATGGCTCCAGGCAGCCATCTCAGTGGAAGTTGGGATTGGAAATGCAATTATGCAGGAAGGATCTGTGGAATGTTCTGTTGTCTGATAATCTGGACCCCTGTGAACTGGATACAAAGCCGACAAGGTTTTTGTGAGATGTGTACGAGCAGAACCTCTGTCACACTGGACTGAAAGGGACAGAGGAAGGATGAATTGAAGGAAGAATGACTTCAAGGGCAGAGCCAAGGAAGCCGAGATTTGGAAGGAAGAGCCTCCTTGGGCCAAGAGAGTGGACCTCCCCTCGAATGTAGGAAAGTCAGTGTCGCTCCTGAGTTTGGAGGCAGCAGGCTATCTGCTTTGGCATTTGGAGGGGGGAGGCCTTGCGCCCCATTGTTCAGGGAAAATGCTGCCACCCCAATGCGCAGAGAAGGTGGGGACTCTGCCCCAGCATTTGCAGAGAGCCTGGCCACCGTCCCAAAGCTCAGAGAGAGTGGGGGCTTCACCCCAGTGTTTAGGAAGAGCTTGGCCACTGCAGAGGCCCTTGGAAGGAGTGAGGCTGCCCTTCCATCAGGCCTGGGAGGGCACAACATCCATAGAGCCATCAATGACACTCAGACCTTGAAATCTAATGGAGTTTGCTCTGCTGGTTTTGGGTTTGTTTTGGACCGGTGACCCCTGTTTTCCTTCCAATTTTTTGGCTTCTGGAATGGGAACATTTATTCTAGGCCTTTCCTTATCTATTAGAAGCAGATAACTTGTTCTCTAGATTTCACAGGTCCAGCAGACAGAGGGGAATTTTGCCCCAGGACAGACCATACCTATAAACCAATTGAGAAGGGACTTTGTATTTCGCATCTTTACTGAGTAGCTTAAGGCTTTTGGGATGTTGCTATGGAATGAATGCATTTTACATGTGGAAAGAACCTGTCTTTTGGGGGTCCAGAGGTCAGAGGTCAGACTGTGGTGGCTTGAAGCTATGTACCCTGGAAAAAATCTGTTCTTAAATTTAATCCATTCCTGTGGGTGTGAACCCTTGTAAATAGGACCTTTTGATGAAGGTACTTCAGTTAAGGTGTGGCCCACCTCAGAATGGGTCTTAATCCTATTACTGAATACTTTATAGGAAAGGTGAGAGTGAGAGAGAGAGAGAGCCCCACGGGAAGGAGCCGGAAGTCAAGGGAACCCAGAGAAGCCAGGAGAGGCTGCCAGGGGCATTGCCATGTGACAGAAAAGCAAGGACCAGGGATCACCAGCCCCAGAATGCCACTGGCTTCTGAGAGAAAGCATTGCCTTGCTGACGCCTCCATTTGGACCTCTCCTGGCCTCAAAACCATGAGCCAAGAAATTCCTGTTGTTTAAGCCAATCCATTGCACGGTATTTGTTTGAGCAGCCAGGAAACTAAAACAATTACGATGTGTAATTCTTCTAGCATATTGCTTTACTGTTATTTCCTAAAAGAGTTCGATCTTGGTTGAACAAAAAAAGTATGTGCCCGACAGTGATTTTTCAGGATTTTGAGGGACTAAAGAGAGTGCCTAAACTTAAAGGGCACGTTATTAGTTCTGATAAAGAATAAACATGTAAGAGCCTGTGAATGAAATTGTCTGTTGTATACATGATAACATTTAAAATAAGGTTTCTTTGGAATTAGTTAAATCGGTTTGTAAATTTGGGTCTAGGTCAAGGTCCGGTGTGACAGAAAGGGAAACTGAGGCCATAAGGCCTGAGAAAAGATTGCTTGTTACTCACAGGTCTCAGAGAGGGGGAGGGCCTGAGAGTTACTGGGAAGCACTCTCAGCTGGGGTGGGGTCTCGTCTGCAGGCAGGGAGCACACAAGCCGAGCCAGAGGGACCATGGGCTTGCATCTTTATTGTGGTTCCGGGTGGAGATAGGGATGACCCTGGAAGTCAAGGATTGGTTAAAGCAAACGCCTGTGAAAAAGGAAAGTGACCGGAAGTCTTAGGGCGGTGGGGATGGTGAGTTTATCATCTGGGACCAGCTGTGGGGTGTGGGTGGTGTGGGTGGTGGTGGAGATGTGGGTTTGGGCTCTAGGAGAGTTTCTGCTCCAGGGCCGGAAAGCTGCTTATTAACGAGGCCAAAGGCAGCATCCGGGCAAGTGGCTGAGCCAAAGTAAGATGGGGCTGAGGCAGCACATAGACAATTTTGAGAGTTGTATCAAGGCAGTGTAAGAAACAACTGTAGTTGCAGATATCTGACAAAACGAGAACATTCCTCAACAGTCCACAGGCTACCGCATCTCTTTTACCCCCAGCACTTGGCAGTGTCTCAAGACTGGAAGATTCTGCATCCCTGCTGCCCTTGTGCTTTCAGCGTAGAATTCTGACTGAGATTAGGTTGGGTCTGGCAGAACTTCCTCCTTTTCTGAAACTAGATCCAATGTTGGACTTTTCTTTTTTGTCTCTGCTTAGTATAGGTAAACCAATTCCCACCCTAGAGCCAGAGCAGCAGCTAAACAAGTAACAAATCAAAATACAATATAGGGTATGGGGCAGTGCTAGGGCCTGCCTGGGTGGGATATACTGCAGGTTTGTAATCTGCATAAATCAAGCCTTGCCCCTTGCTCACCGCAGCTTAAGTTGCATTCGGGAAAAACACCTTTCCAACCACAAACACCACTCCAACAGCCCCCCAAATCACTGAAAAGCTCTCAATGGTTTTACTGAAGTATGGAGCATGGTTCAGAAGGAATTCCATTCCTGACACCCAGCAATGTTCCTCTTAGTTTCTAGAGGCCCACTACTTCACAGCCCAACAGTTGCCCCATTGTCTCACAAAAGGTCCCCGGGCTTTCTCTTCAACCCAGCTGGACCTGGCCTGTGCCTTCTGGCACCTTCCAGATCTATTCTTCTCTCCTCCTTGAGTTACAGGCTTACCGTCCATTTCATTGTGAAACGGTCAAGCCCTTTTCAGTTCAGCCTCTCACCCATTGCCCAGGTCTGCAAATGGAGGCTCAAGAACAATCAGACTATGGCCAAAATCCTTAGCAGGCACGGTTTGGGTCTGTTTCATTTTCCTGTAACAAAATCCCCAGACAATCCCCCAAACCTTTGCTTACCCAGGACTTTTCTTTTCCTCCTCCAGCAGGTATTTCATCATGCTCTAATTTGATAGATTCTAACCCCCCCAAACCCCCCACTCTGCCTGCTTAACTCTAGAATGGTCAGGAAACAATGAAGATGTCGAAAGTAGAGAGAAGAAAGGAGACTTCGGGAGTCCAGGACTTGGAAAAGGAACTCTGTGAGTAAGGAAGTGTTGGGTCTTTTGGCAAAGTGATGGTCACAAAAAGTGCTGCCTCTTTTAACTTGGCCCAATGCCCCTGAAGCTGACGTTTCCCAAAAAGCACTATCAAGGCTTGGGAAAGGGGCATGGGCAGAGCAAGGCATTAAACTGTCCTGCTTCATAAAGCTGGATGGCTCTCAAGGACTGAGATGCATCTAGATGGAGGAGGAGGGCCCTGCCTGCCTGGGTCACTTTGCGTCCTGGCCCTTGCCCTCTGTCCACCCCGCTCAGCCTCGAAAACCCCGACGCCCCCTGCTGCAGACGGATGAGGCTCTTTTCAAAGACCAGGCATATTCTGAATGAATAATGACTTCTCTTTTTCTCCACCCTGTGCCAATCAGTGACTCATCAACCATTTTCTAAATGACTATGTTTTCATTTCCCGGTTTCCTTCACAGTGCAATATTAGAGAAGATTAAATGCAGCCCCTAGCCGCCTCCCTCTGCTTTTCTGTGTCTTGTTTTAGAAACGGTAATGCCCCCAAAATAGAAGCGCTTCATTCAATGCTGATCATTTAGTGACAAGAGAAGAAACACACACACACATACACACGCACGCACGCACACACTGAGACAATAGGGGAAAGTCTGTTTGACTTTCCAGGAGGTTGGATGGAAAGAGAAGAAAGTGGAATCTTGGACTTTGAAAAATGTAGTACCTCAGCTGAACCCCACTCTCTGCCCCCCACCTCACCCACCACCAGCTTTCCTGACCAAGACCCCTTATTAAGGACCCTCTACTGCTGTCCGTATAGTCACTTTCCACCCAAAGCTATTTTCTTACTGTCAAATATTTGCTTTCCTTTTCTGAGCACTTCTGCTCTCCTCCAGCCCCAGCACCCTTCCTGCCCTCTCAGAATAGCTTTTCCAGTCCGTTGTGGGCCTGTGAGGAACTACTGCTTTGCCAGAGTTTTCTCTTTCCATTATTTACTCCTGGACGAGGCTGTGTTCAGAATGGATGTTTGCGTTTTGCCCCAAAGAGAGAGTTTGGGTGGGTGGACAAAAATCCATTCCCATCACCAGGGCAGTTTTACTTAGCTTGCTCTGCTTCTGATGGGCCTGTGGTCTTGTCTTCTCTACAAAAATGAAAACACACAAACCAAAACATACCACCCCATTGATGTCCCCTGTGCCAGAGACCTCCTATTTGCCCCTACCTACTCTTCCCTGCCCTGCCCTCATCCTTCTCTCCCTTGGAGCTCGTTCTATGTAGACTACATCTATCAGGCTCGCTTGCTGCAGGCTTCCAGTTGGGTTGGCCCTTGGAGATTCTGGTAGGAGACAGGAGGGTGGAAGGACAGGTGTTTATTCCACTTAGTTCCCACCTTGGGCTGGCTCTGTCTCCCAACCTAAGAACACTGCTTCTTTCAAGGAAGCCTACCTACATGCCACGCTCTCCTGTCAGGTCCTGGCAGCTGCCCGATACCCTCCCTTTTGGTCTAGGGGTGGTAACTGTTCTACTAAGCCCGACTTCTTACACTGTCCCCATCTGGCCACCCCTCTTCAAATCATCCTCGTTTGAATGTGCCATCCGTTTCCTGTTGGGACTCTGGCTGGCCTTACAGCTCTCTCTACTCTACCCCAACCCCTTGGCCCTACTTGACTCCAATTTTTTCTCTCACCTCCTGTAGTATCTTCTGGCCTCCTAGCAAAGGATGGTGGGCCTTCCCTTCCAAGGCTTCTGCTGACCCTTTGGGAAACACCACCCAAGGCTAAGGTGAAGGGAATGAGCTTTTCTGGAGTGAGAAGCACAGCCTTCCCTGCCCTACCCAGACCCCGAAGCCTTCAGGCTTATGGTCCAAGGGTGATGCACATGAGCATCTTTGCTGGGGAGAAAGGGTATGGATTGAGTTGGAGCTGGATTATTGACTCTCCCTACATGGCAATGGACTTGTTCTGAGCCCACAGGACTTCTTACCCTGTGAACCATTCCCAATCATTTAAGGCCACGGTTACCTCTACGGCAACTGAATCTCAATCAAAAGTATAATCATCGTAACGGCTACCACTTCACAAGTGCCAACTCTGAACCAGGCTCTGTGCCTGGTGTTCGGCCATCGCTGTTGTAAACCAAATGGAAGTTTCCATCTGGCTCTTAAGTGTTGACTCCTCACAGCATTTGGGAAAGCGACGTGTTGTCTCCAGTCCATTGCTAAGTTGGTGGCCAGCACGGCTCTGCTTTCCTCACCATCCGGGGTGCTACAAAAACGACAGCGAGGGGAGGGCAGGATCTCTGGGAGCATCTTCCCTTTGGCACGTTGCTGCTTCCTCTGCTTCGGGGGGTTATTGGAGCTCCAGCTCTCACTTTCCTCCCCAATTTGGTCGGTCAGGGACGCAGGTCTGTCTGTCTGTGCTGAAGATTTGAGGCACGTCCGGAGGAGGATAAAACCACAGGTGAAGGAATGAACGGAAAACTGCAAGAATGTCAAAGCTCCAAAACCCTCAAGGGGCTTGCGCCATCACGGGGGCACTCGTAGAGGCACACTCCAGTTTCTGTGTCTGTTCCGCTGGCCTCAGGTCGGCTCCCTTCTGTGGACACCCTTCCTTCTTCCACCTCTGCCTCTTCCCTCTGGAAATGTCCACCCGCTGGTGCTGTTCTCTGCTCAGGGGGCAGCCCTCCTCCGCAGTAGGCCCTTGCCCCCAGTGTGATATAGCCAACCTCAGTCCCATGTGTGGTGTTCCTCAGCAGCTCCTCCAGGTCTGCCCATGGCGGTGAGGACAGATGTCCAGCTCTGCTCTTCAGGTCGTCTGTCACATCTTCTCTCCCCCTCTGTCTCTCTCTCTCACACACAGGCACACAGACATACTTGCAGAGAAGTCTTCCAAGGAGGCATACTTATTCTCAGGGACAACAGAGGCTACACCCAGATGGGGAAAAGGAATCTTTCTCTGAGGGTGTCCCTGGTTTGTAAGGCCCCCTCTTCCACAGTGGACTAGGTACCTCATGTCATTAGATGAGCACAGGTAGTTCTTCTGTTCATCTTTCCTTTCCAAATTGTCCTGCCTTGGGCCTAGGGGAACAGGCCCTTTCATGATGGCCCCTTTAGCTACAACAGAGCTCCAGCCTGGACATTGAAATGACCACGTGCGAGAGTTGCTAGATTTCTCAGATGAGCTTCCTCCTCTAGCCTGACCTCTGTTTGGGGAAGAAGTTGCTTTCATTCTTCCTGTTCCTTCCACCTTAGCTCTAGAGCCTCACAGCCCTGTAGGGTGAGGTTCTCTCTTCCCACATTGTCTACCCCAGAAAATGTCCCATCACTCTTGGGCCCTAGAAATCTGCCTTCTCCCCTTTCTCTGTCTTAGCCTCCATCTCACATCCATCACCAAGTCCTGGCGAGGTTGTCTCCTGACCTGTTTCTAGAACCCATCCACATCTCTCCATCCCCTCCTTCTACACCACCCCTACCCCTGCCTCCATGCTGCCAGGCCTCCTCTGTCCTATCATCCTACCCATCCCTTCTCTGAAACTGCTATGAAATTTTTTCACTACTTGTATTTGGTCATGCCTTCCCCAACTAAAATGTAAGCTCCATGCAGGTAGGGATTTTGTTCATCTGGAGCCCTGCTGTATCCTCTGTGCCTAGCACACGGCATGGCAGGTAGTAGGCACTCAATAAGTATTTGCCGAATGAATGAATAAATTGTTGAGCCCAGTGCACTCATCTCTGGAAGCTGGTGAGATAAAGCCTCTAGTGCTGTCTTGCATATAGCAAGCAGTCAACAAATACATGAATATTTGTGGGTTTTTTAACATATATATGTTCGTTCTTATTACAAAATTTCCAAATAGTCTATTTTCAATTTAATGGTGTTAATTACATTCCCAATATATTACTATCAACACCATCCATTACCAAAATTTTCCATTTCCCTAAACAGAAATTCCATTACAATTAAGCATTATCTTACCATTTTCCATCCCACCCAGTCCCTGGTAATCTTTATTCTAGTTTCTGACTTGGAGAATTATTTCATATAACTGAGACCATACAGTATTTGTTATTTTTTGTCTGGACTATTTTACACAATATGATTTCTTTTTTTAAAAATGGTTCTTTTTTTATTGTCTTTTTTTTAAAAAGGATAAATAGATCACACAAAACATTACATTAAAAAACATAAGACGTTCCCATACATCCCACTCCCCACCCACTCCTGCTCCTCCCACATCAACATCCCCTTTCTGAATATTTATTTTGCTGAAAGCCACAGAGGGAATTAGTGGCAGCACTTAAATCAGGTCTCCTTATACTGGGGATTGACTCATGTACCCCAGAAAAGACATGTTTAAATCTTAATCTGTGGTCCTGTGGGTTTGAACCCATTTGTAAATAGGACCCTTGAAGATATTATTAGTTAAGGTGTAGGCTCATTTGTGAATACAGTCTTTGAAGGTCCTGTTTAGATGAGACCAGATTGAATCAGGATGGTCCTTAATCCACATGACTGGTGTCCTTATAAGCAAAGGAAATTAGGACACAGGGAGTCAGATGCGAAGTCAGAAGTCAGCTGAAATCAGAGGAACAGATACAAGGAGAGGGAATGAGATGGCCATGTGACAGATGACTGCTTGAATGCTACAGGCTCCAGGAGGAAGGAAGCCCTGCCAATACCTTGATGTGGGACTTCTAGCTTCCAAAATAGTGAGATGTTAAACCACCATTGTTTAAGTCAACCCACCACATGGCATTTGTCATAGCAGCCTTCGCAAACTGAGACACCTTATTCCCATTGGCTTTTTAACTTGGCTGCATATTAGAAACACCTGGGGAGTGTTAAAAATCTTGATACCCAGGCCACACCCCAGATCAACGAAGTGAGAACTTTTTTGGTGGTAGTGACCGGAGGGGGAGGGATCCAGGTATCGATATTTTTTAAAGCACCCCAGGTGCAGCCAAAGTTGAGAATCACTGTATTCAATCATGAAATAGGTCTAGGTTAACCCCAGATTCCTCATACTGCATCTAATAGAAAGATTTTGAGAAAAAAGTTAAAAACCTTACCAAGTGAATTGCATCTTGACTTGCTATGTTCTGAAATAGTGGTACCTTGTGGGAGAAAGGGAGCAAGTTATCGTGTTGGATTGGGACCACACTATGGTAAGAACAAGCATGTATTACTCTCTAAAAGTGAAAGATGAAGGGAGAAAAAAATGGTTTTATAAGGTGGGTGGAGGCACTGGAGGGAAGTAAGTACTGAGAAAGTATTTGAGACTGGTTACGGGAAAGCTATTGCCTAAGAATCCTCGTGGACCACAGAAGAGAAGCCCCAGGGATTTGGGGAAGATTGTTTGCATGATTTAAAATGGACAAACCCCGAGCCATGTTTGCCAAAGAAACCATTTTAGACCATGATGGAGAAAAGGCCATAGGAGTCATTTTCTCACCAAAAAATATCATGCTGGATCACAGCAGTATTTAGTGGTTCATTTCTTCCCAGAATCTGCAAGCCCTTTAGTTGAGGCTTGTTTTCAGAGTTGCCATATGTGAAGCTGGGAATTATGACTTGCAAGAGAAGGGGAGAAAAGAAAGGTTGGATGGACATGCTTGGAATGCTGGAGGGCAGTGCAATCCCTGGGAAAGAGAGCTATGGTCAGGGATCCCGACTCTAAGTCACTGGCTCTACCCTAACCTCAGAGGACTAAATTCTTAGGATTAGAGTGACTTAAAAATGACAACGTCTTCAATAACATTACCGTATTTCCTAAACTATGAGGCCACTGCAAATAAGCCACCATTGGGTCAATGAACACAGAATTGGGTTTGCTTTCGTGGCTCTGCAACATATATAATAAATAGGAATTGACACTGATATACAAAGAACTCATATAAAATTAGGTATGAAACACAGTACAGTGTTTAATAAAAATACTGCAATCCTTCTATCCACAAAGAATTGCCCTGAGGATTTTTGCAGAGCCAAGAAGATGCATGGACAGACCTCTCAATTAGTTCTAGGATTTGGCCGCTCACTTGGCATATTGGGAAAACCAGACTAAGGAACAAAAAAGGTCAGACTGATTTCAGGGTTTTAATAAGATGGAATCTTCTTTTTTAAGTGGGAAAAGCCAAACCAAACTCATTGCAAAGCTGATGATACCGAACTCGATTTCGGTATCTTTACTGACCCCGCAGGTCACACAGTTTTCTCTGATTATCTTCATCTTACACACAGCTGGATAAATGGGATGTAGATATACTCTACATTATTATGAAGCATTTCATGTGCTTTACCATTAAAAACAATAAAATAGCCCACAAGAACTCGACTTGGATTAATAGTGAATGTTGGTGGTTGGAAACATGTACTCTTAGAATTGAAAGGGTCATTTAGCTTGCTTCCTTTTCTCTAGGTATTTGAATATTTAAATACTCAAAATGTTGACCTTGGAAACGGGGCACTTTAAAAGATGTCCAGGATTGGAGAATCCATAAACTCAGTGGATGGTTTCCACAGGCAAGAGAATTGTATTGTTTGGCTCATTTCCCATCCAATCACACCTTTTCCCATGATTACACCCAGTACTTCTTGTTTAGGAAAAAGGCAGTATGATGAGCCAGGCCTGGAGGAGAGGAGGAGTTCGTGGGTTGCAGGGAAACAACACGGGGGTCTTTGGCTGAGAGACAGTCACCTTTGGGCTGGGCCATGGAAGAGAGGGGAAGAGCAAGTGCGACAGTGTCCTTCTGAATACTTAAAGACTTTGAACTAATTACCCACTAATGTAATGAAAGATAAATAAAGGTCCCCAGACATGCTAGCTCCAAATTCCGCTTATGACAGGAGACTTTTAGGTACCCCAAGAGACCCCAGAGATCAACTATCCCAGCATTTCCCTCTTACAGACATTTAAACCCGGTTTAGACAAGTTATCTTTCTAGGCCTTTACAATGGTAAATACCATTTTATCTTCTTTTTATGGTGAGTGATAAAGAACTCCATTTTAAGCAAATGCCATGTCATTTTAGATTAACAAGCAATTAAAACTTATACTAGGAAATTCTTTTAATGCAATGGTTACAAATATTTGCAATCTATAATGACAAAGTTTGAAATTTTCTTAGTTAATGCGTGACATGCTGATTTTTTACCTTAGTTTGCTTATATAAGAAAAAGTAGAATACACCTACAAATTTTTTTAAATAGATATATTATTTTGTGTGTGGTCCCGGGATTGAAAGTATATTAAAATCCAGTGGAAATTTAAATCTATATTCAGTCATCCAAAGAGACAAACTATTTTCATGGTAAGATGTCAATAATTCTTTAATTTTTGTGTTTTCTATATTTGGGGAGTTAAAAATGATAATATGAGAGGGAAGGTTTGGGCTATTACTTTTTTTTTTAAAGATTTATTTTATTTATTTCTCTCCCCTTCCTCCCCGTTGTCTGCTCTCTGTGTCCATTTGTTGTGTGTTCTTCTGCGTTCACTTGCATTTTCAGGTGGCATTGGGAAGCTGCATTTCTTTTTTGTTGCGTCATCTTGCTGTGTCAGCTCTCCGGGTGTGTGGCACCCCTCCTGGGCGGGCTGCACTTTTTTCATGCAGGGTGGCTCTCCTTGAGGGGTGCACTCCTTGTGTGGGGGGGCACCCCTACGCAGAGGCACCCCTGCATGGCATGGCATTCCTTGTGCAGAGCAGCACTGCACGTGGGCAAGCTTACCACACAGGTCAGGAGGCCCTGGGTATCGAACCCTGGACCCTCCATATGGTAGGTGGATGCTCTATCAGTTGAGCCATATCTGCTTCCCAAAACATAAGTATCTTTTTTCTTTTTCAGGAAGAAGTGGGGATTGAACCCATGAGCTCGTACATGGGAAGCAGATGCTCAACCTCTGAGCTGTATCCACTCCCCTGGGCTATTACTTATGAGCATAACAAATCACAGTGTAGATGGCCTTTATTCCCAATAAATGCAAATGCAGAATGGGTATAATCATGACACTTTCTAACTTTAACCTTATTTTTTGAGGTCCCCAAAACATCCCAATGTGCTGCAGAAACCTTTTTAAACATTGAGGTACAACCTACATAATATAAAATTAACTATTTTAAATGGAAAAATTCAGTGGCATTTAGTACATTCACAATATTGTATGATCACCACCTTTATCTAGTTCCAAAACATCTTTATTACCTCAAAAGGAAGTCCCAAACTCATTACACAGTTTCTGTCCCTACTCCTCTCCTCCTGGCCCCTGGCAATCGCCTGTCTGCTTTCCGTCTCTATGGATTAACCAATTCTGGATATTTCATATAAATGGAATCATCAAACATGGGACCTTCTGTGTCTGGCTTCTTAGGTTTAGCATAATGTTTTCAAGGTCCACCCATATCTTAGCAGGTATCAGCCCTTTGTTCCTTTTGATGGCTGTGTGTGTATGCCACAATTTGTTTTATCCATTGGTAGACTTTGGGCTGTTTCCACCTTTTGGCTATTGTGAATAAGGCTGGTTATGTACATATGTGCACATGTATTTGGTTGAGTACCAGGTTTCAGTTGTTTCTTTTAAAGATTTATTTATCTCCCCCCCCCCACCCCGGTTGTCTGTTCTCTGTGTCTATTTGCAGCGTCTTCTTTGTCTGCTTCTGTTGTTGTCAGCGGCATGGGAATCTGTGTTTCTTTTTCTTGCGTTATCTTGTTGTGTCAGTTCTCCGTGTGGGCGGCGCCATTCCTGGGCAGGCTGCACTTTCTTTCATGCTGGGTGGCTCTCCTTATGGGGCGCACTCCTTGCGCGTGGGGCTCCCCTGTGCGGGGACACCCCTGCGTGGCATGGCACTCCTTGCGTGCATCAGCACTGCGCATGGGCCAGCTCCACACGGGTCAAGGAGGCCCGGGGTTTGAACCTTGGACTTCCCATGTAGTAGACGGATGCCCTAACCACTGGGCCAAGCCCGCCGCCCAGTTGTTTTAATTATGTACCTAGGAGTAGAATTTCTGGGTCACATGGTAATTGTAATGTTTAACTTTTTGAAAAATTATCAAACTTTTCCACAGCAGCTGAACCATTTTACATTCTCACCAGCAATGGTGATGAGCAATGGAAATGGGCAAGGGTTCCAATTTCTCCACATCCCCTCCAACCCTTGTTATTTTCCTTTTTTAAGACTTAGTTTATTCATTCCTGCCCCATCCTCCCCTCATTATTTGCAGTTCCCGTCTGTTCTCTCTTCTTTTTAGGAGGCACCAGGAACCAAATCTAGGACCTTCCATGTGGGAGAGAGGTGCTCAATCCCTCGAGCCACATCAGCTTCCTGGGTTGTTGTGTCTTTCATTGCTTTTCCTTTTTGTCTCTTTGTTGCACCATCTTGTTGCATCAGCTCACCATGCCTGCCAGTGGCACCAGCTTGCCTTCTCTGGGAGGCACCGGAAACCAAACCCGGGACTTCCTATGTGGTAGGTGGAAACCCAGTTGCTTGAGCCACATCCGCTTCCCTCCATGTTTTTATTACACCATTCTTGGTAAGTGCAAAATGGTATTTCAATGTGGTTGTGATTTGCATTTCCCTAATGGCTAATGATGTGGAGCTTCTTTTCCTGTGCTTCTTGGCCATTTGTATATCTTCTTTGGAGAAATGTCTAAATGTCGATTAAAACCCTTTGCTCATTTTTAAATTGGGCCATTTGTCTTTTTGTTATTCACTTGTAATATTCTGGAAAATAGACCCTTATCAAATATATGATTTACAAATATATTCTCCCATTCTGCAGGTTGTCGTTACATTTCCTTGGTACTATCTTTTGAAGAACAGAAGATTTTAATTTTGATGAAGTCCAATTATCTATTTTTTCTTTTGATGCTTGTGCTTTTGGTGTCACATCCCAGGTATGATTACTCCTATCTTTTCTTGTAATGTTTTTATAGGTTTAGTTCTTATATTTAAATTTTGATTAATTTTTTTAACCTTCGTTTTTAATGTAATTTATCTAATTGTAAGTTTATATAACTTATTTTTTCCCTTAACCTTTATTTTGAAAAAAATTTCAAACTTAAGGACACTTGCAACAATTAAACAGATCCTGTACAGTGAACTCAAACACTGCCCATCACACCAGATAACCAGAGCCACCAATTTTAACATTTTGCTACTTTTGCTGGATCATTCTATCCATCCATCTATCCATCTGTCAATCAATCTAATTTCTGAACATTTGAGAGTAGGTTGTATAATATATATCATGCTCCTTGAACACAATACTGCCATGTACATTTCTTCAGAGCAAAGATAGTCTCCTTTTAACCACCTTAAGTGCAACTTTCAAGTTCAAAAAATTTAACATTGATATAAACCTTACAGTCTATAATACAATGTTTTCATATGTCCCAAAATGTCCATTTGGGCTTTCTCTCCTCCCTTGTTAGATTTCATCCAGGATCACATATTCCATTTAATTGTCATTGTCTCTTTAGTTTCTCCTTCTTTTTTTTTTATTTGTGGGAACATATATACAACATAAACCTTCCCATCTCGACCATTCCCAAGCATATGATTCAGTGGGATTAATCACATTTGCAGTGTTGCAGTACCTTCAACACCATCCATTACTAGAATTTTCCTCTCTCTCCATACAGAAACCCCATACCCAATCATTACACTTTTTCACCCCATTCCCCTGTCCCTGCCCCTGGTACTACCTTCTGTCTCTATGAGCTTGCATATTCTGTTACTTTCTTTGCAGTTACCATGGGGTTTAAAATTCATACCCTTAGTATATAAGAATCTCATTTGCTTTGATACCAACTTAACTTCAATTGTATACATAAACTATATTCCTATACCCCTCCATCTCCCCACCTTTATGTAGTTCTTGTCACAATTTACAAGTTTACGCATTATGAGTCCCAAATTACAGATTTAGCATTATATTTTATGCATTTGTCTTTTAGATCCTGTAGGAAGTAAAATGTGGAGTTAAAATCCCAAAATACATTAGGGCTGGCATTTATATTCACCCATGTCATTACCCTTACCAGAGATCTTTATTTCTACATGCAGCTTCAATCTATTGTCAAGTTTTGTTTCCTTTCAACGTGCAGAACTTTCTTTAGTATATTTTGTAGAGCTGATTTAGTGGTGATGAACTCCCTCTGCTTTTGTAAATCTTGGAATGTCTTCATCTCTCCCTCATTTATGAAAGACAGTTTTGCCAGATATAGAATTTGTGATTAGCAATCTTTTTTTGCTGTCGGCACTATAAATATGTCTTCCCACTGCCTTCTTCCTTCCGTGGTTTCTGATGAGCAATCAGCACTTAATCTTATTGAGGCTCCTTTGTATGTGACACATTGCTTCTCTCCTGTAGCTTTCAGAATTCTCTCTCTTTGACATTAGACAGTTTGATTATAATAATGTGTCACAGCCCAGATCTATTTTGGTTTATCCTGTTTGGAGTTTGTTGAGCATCTTGGATGTGTACAATCATGTCTTTCATTAAATTTGGGGGAGTTTTCAGCCATTCTTTCTTTGAATAGTCTCTTTGCCCCTTTCTCTCTTTTTTCTCCTTCTAGGATTCCCACAGTATATATATTGGTACACTTTATGGTGTCTGTTTTAGTTTGCTAGGCTGACAAAATGCAATATAGCAGAAATGGGTTGGCTTTTACAATGGGGATTTATTAGCTTACAAGCTTACAGTTCTGAGGCCATGAAAATATCCCAATCAAGGATCATCAGGTGATGTTCTCTCCCCAAAACCAGCTGCTGGGTTTATCACATGGCAAGATACATAGTAGTGTCTGTTGGTCTTTCTCTTCTCCTCTGGGTTTGGTTGCTTTCAGCTTCTGGCTTCCATGGCTTTCTCTATGCTTCTGTGGCTCTCTCTCTCTCTCTCTCTCTCTCTCTCTCTCTCTCTCTCTCTCTCTCTCTCTCTCTCTCTCATTTATAAAGGGCTCCATAAAGAGGATTAAGACACCCCCTCCATGCCATACCTTAACTGAGGTAATCGAATCAAATATTCCCACCCACAATAGGTGCACACTCACAGGAATAGACCAACTTTAAGAACATGACTTTCTGGTGTACATAGTCTCAAACCACCACAGTGTCCCACAGGTTCTTTAGGCTCTGTTCACTTTTCTTTACTCTTTTTCTTTCTGCTCCTCAGAGTGAATGATTTCAATTGTCTTATCTGCAAGTTCACTGATTCTTTCTTCTGCCAGCTCCAATCTGCTTTTGAACTCCACTAGGGAATTTTAAATTTCTGTCACTGTGGACATCAGCTCTGTTTAGTTCCTTTTCATAAATTCCATCTGCCAATTAATATTCTTGTTATGTTCATCTACAGTTTTCCTGATTTCCTTGAGTTCTTTGTTTATGTTTTCCTTTAGCTTTTTGAGCATATTTTGGGCCATTTTTAAGTCTTTGTCTTGTATGTCTCAGGTCTGGTCCTCCTTATTGGTGGTTCCTAATGCTTTACTCTTCCTTTGCTGGGGCCATCTCTTCCTGTTTCATTGTATGTTTTGTTACCTTTTGTTGAAACCTGGACATTTTGATATTTTAATGTTATCACTGGAATTGAGATTCTGGGGCTTCTGTTCCTTAAACTTGTATCCAGCCAGTATTATGACAGAGCTTTCCTTGAATGCCAGGAGGTAACCAAAAAAAGAAAAAAAGGAAAAGGAGGAGGGGGGAGAGGAGAAGGAGGAAGAAAAAATTTACTGTTTAGTATTTCTTTAACTCTTTCTCCCGAACTGGAAGTTAAACTCCATGACAACAGGTTTTTGTTCTGTTTAACTCACAGATGATTCCTTGGTGTGTAGAATAATCACAGGCACATAGTAGATACTTGTTGACTACTATGTATTGAGGGAATTAATGAGGTAGGTCCAGAACCCAGGCCTCCTGAATTTTGGATCATGGCTTTTTAAGGAATGGGTACTCCTATCAATCAGAACTGTAATCTGGCTGGATTGACAGAAGCTGATCCCAATAGTGGGGTTAGTTATCTCATAATTCAAGAAACCTGTTGGGAGGGGGGGGAGTCCAGGGTTGTGTAGCTTCTCTGCTATATCATTTGTACCCCAGGTGCCAATGCTCCTTTGGCTCTGCCATCCTTTGCATGTGGCTTTCATCCTCATGCTTTGAGTGTCACGGTCACAGGATGGTCCCTCTGTCTCAGCCTCAGATCCATTCTCCAGGGTGAAAGAAGAAGGAGGAAGCAGGAAGGGGCAGCATCCATATCAGAAAGGCAAAAAACGTTCCCAGAAATCTCTAGCAGATTTCCATGCACATGTCCTTGTCTGGAACTCCTATGTCATCTGGCCAGCTCTCATTGCAATGAAGTAAGGGAAGGTGAGCAGATTGACTGGCGTCCATCGCCAACTGGAACAAAACTGGGATTCTGTTAGGAAGAAGGGGATTGTGGGTAGGCAAGTAACTGCCACTGCAGCAAAACTGCACAGGCCTCTGGGTGGTTTGAAACAAATCCTCAACCCTGTCCCAACAGCAAGTAAAGGCAAAAATCAATAAAAATGGAAGACAGTTCTCAAAAAGTCAAATCACATCTTTTCTCTTTTTCCTGCTTCCCCTTCTCTTTATTACGGTTTTCCCAGCATCAGAGGTGTGGTTCGTCCCAAAGCCAGGAGGAAATATTTGAAAAGTGTTTCAAAAAAGATCAAAATGAGGCTGTGGGGAAGTGGCTGTGGCTCAATCAGTCGGGCTCCTGTCTACCATATGGGAGAGCCTGGGTTCATATCCCAGGGCCTCCTTGTGAAGGCAGGCTTGCCTGCATGTGCTGTGGAGAGCCAACTCAGCAAGGGGACGCAACCAAAAAAAGGGAGACAAGTAAAAACACAGAAGAGAGCACAGCGAATGGCCACAGAGAGCAAAAAAAAAAAAAAGCAAGCCACAGGGGGAGGGGAGGCAGAATAAATAAAAATAAATAGACACACCTAAGAAAGCACAGCTAATGGACACAGAGAGCAGACTGCAAGCAAGCTGCAAGGGGGGCGGATAAAATTAAAAAAAAAAACTAAAAAATACACAGCCATAATGGTTCTAGAAAAGAAGTAGGAAAATTAAAAAAACAAAAAACAAAAAAAACGAGGCTGTGGCAGAGGCACTTGCTTGCTGGCTTTTATTTTTAAATAGACTTCTTGGACTTTTTTTTCTTTTTCATCTTGGCAGCCTGATATTCCATCTGCACACTTGTGAGTGTGTAGGATGGTCACCTTTTGGAGTCTTCTTTTTCTCTTAAATAGGCAGCCCGGCCTGCTATGCTGTCTTTCCTAGGGTGGCCGTTACTAGAGGAGGCTCCTCGGTGTTATCCACCTCCTGGCAGGGCTCGCATTCCTCCGTGGAGAAACTTTCCTTATTGCCAGACTCTTAGTGAACCCATTATGAGACCACTGAGACAGGACTAGAAATAAAAATGACTACTTTGTGCACTGAGCTGTGATTCCTGGATCTTTACAATTGAGGTGGAGAAAGAAAACACCTCGGGAAAAATAATTTAAGAGGCACGGCTGGCTGGTTGCCTCCCGTTTGAGCCCAGGAGTCCCGTAGTTCATATGCAAATATGAAAAGGGCCACATAAGTAAATTCCAGTGGCATTTTTTATTTAAAAACCTCCCGCTGATGAAACTGCCTTTTCCATCGAGGGTCGCCTCTGTGCACACTTTAAAGGTTGTCCCTTCTAGGCAAGGGCCTTTGTGTCGGGAGTGCTGGATTTTCCTCTGAGCGATCCTGCTGGGCTTGAATTAGTGCATTGACCTTTTTGTGCTTGTGTGTTCCCCATCCTCAGCATTGGCTGCCCTTCTTGATTGTATTGATGTAGAGCCACCGGGTCAAATATCCTGACCCCCAGCTACTTACCTGACACCAGCAGAATCACTTGTGAGGGCAGACACCATTTTTGCCAGGAGATTGGCGAATCAAGTTGATCAGAGGGTGTAGCGGTTCCTTCCAAAGTTGGAAACTCTCTCCCATTGTCGCTCACTGGCTGGATCTTGGGTTTTTTGCGTTGGCTCATTACAGCGCCTCCAATGCAAGAGCGTACATTATTTTCCCGTTGAGTTTCCTCTGGCAACATTAACTTATCTTACACCCACATACTGTATTTTGTTTTCTGGTTTCCTTATGAAATTCACTAACATGCCATTGTTGTTCCGTGAACATTTAACAGCCTGGGAAGGAGAAGAACACGCTATTTTGCAACTCTTGGCAAAGCCATCGTGGATGTAAGGAAATCATTAAGCTTCGGGAAGTTTTAGCTTTCCTGCACCCAATTTCTTACATTTAATACAGGCTTTGTAGTCCTCCCTGGCCCCCTGATCTTGTAAAGGAAATATAGGGGGGAAAGGAGGGGGCCAAATTAGGAAGAGACAAAAATCAGGCTGAGCCATTGCCAGTGCCTACACTTCCACGAGTGATCAATCAAACTGACGGGGAATTCTCATTCCCTGCTCTGCTACCCCTAAGGCCAGTAAATGCAGTGCCTGTGAGCCCGAAGGAAACACGCCGTGCTCTGCATGCCCAGGCACAGAGCTTTTAAATCTTCATAACTCTGTAATTACTACAGCGCTTTCCTTCGAATCTGGCTCGATTTCACTTCCTTAATGAGCACTGCATTCGTGATCAGGTCTGAAGTTTGCGGCCTCTGCTGTTCGCAAGGACGAAATCCCAGACTGATAATGTGCCTTGTGGTGGTTGCTCCCTCGAGTTCCTCTCCAAAAGAGCTGATTTATGGCAGGACTGCCACCTTCAAAAGCACCTCCTCTGGGTCAAAGCCAGAGCTGGGTGTTTTCATCACACAAGTAGGGAGGAAAGTTTGAACAGTTACAAAAAAGAAAGGAAGAAAGAAAAAAGCAGCAGTGGTAGCAGTAGCTGGGCGGGGTAGGTGGCTTCTGAACTCTTTGGGGAATGGCTGTTTAGCCTTATTAGTGTCCTATGCCCTAGAGACTATGGTTCATCTGCCCCCAACTGGACTGATGGGAACTATATTAAAAGTCCACTTGCCCGTTAGATCTAGCTCTGCCAAAGAGTCAAAATTACAGCTCGGTTTTTAAACGAAGGCATTGTAATTTCCACATTCTGTCTCCTGCTGCCTTGTTTACAGGATTTTTTTTTTCATAAAAAGACTTTTTGGAAATGCCAGTTAATGGTTCTAGTAAAAAACGCATCTTCTCTTGTAGCCGGTTGGAGGGTCTCTTAGTTTTAGCCACTCTTTCGTGCTCTCAGGCACATGTTGATGCTCGGTCATAGCTTTAGTCTTTTCGTTTCTAAGCTATAAGGATCAGGGTTGCTTTTGGAAACTGTGCCCCAGCCCTGCATTCTGCCCAGCCAGCATTAATTGCTCTGGGATTCTGACTAGTGCTTAATTTTTATCTCTATTATAGCTTGCCTGGCATTGCTCTACATTATTTGTTTACATGTCTGTCTACCTCACTAGACTGCACCCTTTGAGAGTGATGTTTATGTCTTCTTTCCTTTTATATCCCCAGCATCTAACAGAGGCCCGAGCACCCAATAAATATTTGCACTCATTAAGTGGAAGCATCCGGTAAATGTTTGTTGCCTAACCAGAGGACCGAATAAGTGAATGAAAGTGCCTCGTTGTTTGCTATCACCATCTGCTTTAACTCTCTCAGTTATTTTGAATTATGTATTTGCACTTCTGACTAGATCCAGATTTGGCATGTTCAAAATCATATTCAGTCGTAAAACATGCGGCTAGGATTTCTGAAGATAAGAAAGAAGTAGAAATGTCTCCCACTGGAAACAATGGGAGTAATCAACAGTTCCTTGCACTGGAAGAGAAAAAGGCTCGTTCTAGGCCCATCCTGGACTCACAGTTTTTGGCATTTGATGGGAACCATTTCAGAGTACTCCTTTTTTTTTGTTCCTGCCCATGTTCCCTGTCCTTCATACTTGGTAGACTAAATAGGGATTTTGAGGAAGCAAGGCACAATCTAAAATAAAGGGAAAGCCTTCACTGATAGTCTAAAGTCTTTTCCCTTAAAACCAGGCAGCTCCTAGCTATCAGTATACACGTACATTTACTCATGTATGGTGGCTTAATATTTTGATATATTAATGACTTTCCCCCGCCCCCTGTGTTTCCTGGGAACACCGGTGAATGAAAGCCAAATTCGAGGTTCTTGAATTGGAAGAATATGGGCTTTCAAGTTGCAAAAACTGAGTGATGAAGGTTTTGGACACAATGTTTATGCCATAAACCATACACACCTGGGAGGGCATGTGCTCCCTCAGACAAGATGGCCGCTGAGCCTGGGCTGCTGGCTTCCTCCCCTGAACCAGCCAGGCCAAAGGACAGAGGGAGTGAATTGGTGGAGCTCAGGGCTCAGCATCTAACATAAAACTTGGGAGAACCTCTTGGGGAGTCTGAAGGTAGTGGCTTTCTGATGTGGGGAGTGAGAGGTGAGTGACGCCTTCTCCAATGCCTCAGCCAGTACGCTTTCCCTACTCAGCAGAGCACTCACATCTTTAACCTTGTTTTCCCCCTAAAGATGTCTTTCTGTGCTATAACTTCATTTTTGAGTGCAGTTTGAGCCCCCAAATGTTTTCTGCTTGAACATCAACTGCACGACTCTCGGTTTCCAAAGAATAGCAACCTCTCTCTCCTTCTCCCACTGGCAAACCTTCTCTCCCTGCTTTGTAAGCACAAGGACCCTCCACGACAAGACATTTTGACATTACATTTTTTGTACAATCTATATTCAGGTACTTTCTGATTTTTTTCTTTTTTTACTTATGTGAACTTAACGTATTTTTCTATCTGTGAAGTGGTTTGGTTAACTTGCATTGGCATAGAATGCTCATAATTTTTCCTAATAAAACGAATAGATTTTCCTTTAACAGCTTTTTACCCAGTGGCAGGGCTTTGTGGGAATGAATTCAAGTGGTTAAGCGAGAAATAGGTATAATTGGATGGAGGAAGAGGCGACTGCAGTCACTCTAATTACATGCTTAGGCTAACAGGCCCATGTACCTCCTGGAACTTCTTGGACAAAAGCAATACTTTTACAGTGTAAATAATGCCGGTGCATCATTCATGCTGAGATACTTGGAATCAGAACAGACATTTCTGTGTAATCGCAAAGGCTTTTAGGAATCTCGGCTTTGCTGCTTGTGAGGTCCTGGAGGAAATGTGACTACGGTTCCTCTGCAAAGGGTGAGGAGAGCTGGGGGCGGAGGTGCCTTCTGGCCCTCTCAACGCCAAGCCCATCATTCAGCCAAGACCTGCTTCCTACTGGGCCAGAGCAGGCAGGAGTGGAATCGTGGGGTGCGGTGACCCGGGTGGGTATTTCCCTCATTTTACAATGGCGTATGGTTTCTACTCACTGGACATTGAAGAAAATAGGGAAGCTGAGCTGGCGTTTGAGCTGCATGAGTGATTGCTGGGGATGAGGCAACGTGGTCACTTCGAAATGCTGCCTTTCTTATCCATATCTGGCTACGAGCTCATGGTGAACAGAAATGTATGTATGGGTGGTGATGAAGGTATGTGGTGTGTGATCAAGACAGATCACTATGCACGCATAACTTGGCATAGAAATTTGGTTTCTGATATCCACCTTGACTTCAGCTGACTTTCTATGGGAATGGAGGAAAATGGTACAATCAGGACTTCAGTAAGAAAAGGATGGCTCTTGGGTGTGTTGAAAACGCATCCCCGGACATCCCCCCCTTGATTCCTGATTGCAGTATTTGAGATCTAGAAAGCAGCAGCCAAACCCCAAACTGTGGGAGGCGGGGCAAGGTTAGCCAAATAGAGGGCGTTGAGGTGGGAAGGGATAGCGTGTGGCTGGGAGGCTGTCGTGGAACTGCCTTTGCCCAGCTAGCACAGGCTTTATTTCTATGGCGTTCCGAATGTATAAGGGCCACAAAGTTTTCTGAAGATGCCTTTATTCAAACCTTACGGAGGACTGAGAAACCATCAACCATGTTTATCAATGAATGTGATTATTTTTATTAGCTTTACTTTGGGGGACTTTGAAGGGAGCTGTCCTTCCAAATCACCAAAAAGAAAAACTAAATTGACCTTGCAGAGGCCACTGGGGACCGCCAAAGGATGGGGTGGGGTGGGGCTGGAGGTGGCAGGAGACCAAAAACTAAAGTTGAAGCTTCCCCCCCCCCCCCAAAGCTTTTGATTTTTAACCAAACAGCTCAATGATGACCAGGAGTCCAGGAGATTGCAAAAAGTGTCATCCTTTTTGCCTAGCTGTACCGTGTTTTGAATCAGGTTGAAATCTTGACTTGAGCCTGTGCTGACCACCTCGGGCAGCCACGAAGGTGGCTCGCCTCTCCTTGAACTTAATTCCTCCCTGCCACCTGCTCTGTCCTGGACCTGGAGGAGGGCCAGCCAGAGCACTCACCCCTCTGCTCAGGCTTTCCTGCCCTCCTCTGCCCATCATCACCCTTGGTGAACAGGGGCCCTTGGGCTCAGGAAGGGGCTGTCCAATAACTGAAAGGAAGGTCACAGAGCCGCAGCCCAGTCCTTGCTGTGTCCTTGTTCTGCAGGGCCCACTGGAGGACCAGCGCCCTTGGGCGCTATTACTAGGACAGTGCTGGGGCGGGGGAGCGGGAGGGAGGGCGGGCTGTGGCCCCGGGCTTGCTAACCGGCTGTCCCTTGTGTGTTGAGGGAGGGTCGTGAGGTTTGGCTCCCCAGCAGAAACCTGGCTCGGAATTTTGAACATATTAAAAAGTCCAGCTAAATTTTCGCACAGCCAGCTCTCAGCTTTTCAGCTTTGCGAGATAAAGAACCAATCCTAGAAGACCGCATTCCCAAACAATCTCGTCTTTTTGCTTTTTATTGGGAAACAAAACCAAATTTACGGTGAAGTGGCAAGACAGGTACAATGAACCAACAGTTCCGTTTTGAGCATTTTGCCCTGTTTTCTCTTTCTCTCTGCCTAGACACAGAACGATCCAGAATGATTCTTCTGGCTGTTGCCTGTTGCTGAAGCATTTCTGTGTAAATTGCAGACATCATGGCCCTTCCCCACATCCCAGCATAGACCTTTTATAAACAAGCACATATCCTCGTGAGAAATGCCCAATTTTTTATTTTTTATTTTTATTTTTTGGTCAAATAAGACAAAGGCCTGTTGAGGCCTTTTAACCACAGGGTCTACCACTGTATTGGGCTGCCGGCAGGCCCCTGTGCAGGCTCTGAGGAGAGCTGGGGAGCCAGGAGGGCAGACACCACCGCAGGCCTGGAGGACTTTATTGTTTCCATAAAACCTATTTTTCCATGTTCTCTTTAGACACATGAAATGAGGGCTGCATTCCCAAGATCTGGCTTGTGGCTTTACAATAAAAATATTTTGACAGTATATTTTTTTGGAGGGATGCAAAACATGTATTTTATTAACATTTCCCCCAACTCTTTGTAGATCTCACGCTGACAGCATCCAGCCCGGAGACGGCCGCAATAGAAAATCCTGGCCTTTTGAGAAATGATACCTTTCAGTTAACTGAAAGGGAACACTTGCCTTTCTTGCATGAGCCAGCATCTCCCTGATGGAGAACTTCAACGAAAACAACGCTATTGTATGATCCGCCCAGTAGGGCACACAGTGGGGCGGCAGGGAGGTAATCGGGCAGATCTCACCTAATGCTTCAATGACTTTTGCAGGCAGTTTTCCGGGGGATTTTGCTCTTTGCTAGTTTGGGGCTCATTCGTGATATGCTTCAGAAACCTTCCTCAGCGCAGGTGACAGGGAGATGCCCAGAAAGGGGTATAAACAGCACCCTGGCCACTGTGGCCGCCCCGGGATGCTCCCACACAATGTCACCCTTCCCTGCGGTCTCCTGGTGTTCACAGCCACCGGGGTAGGGGTGGGGGGCACTCCGAAGGGCCAGACCAGTTTTCCCCG
This sequence comes from Dasypus novemcinctus, assembly GCF_030445035.2. Classification (NCBI taxonomy): domain Eukaryota; kingdom Metazoa; phylum Chordata; class Mammalia; order Cingulata; family Dasypodidae; genus Dasypus; species Dasypus novemcinctus. The sequence continues at coordinate 19,867,481 of NC_080704.1, forward strand.
CTCAGAGCCCAAGGGACTTGCACGGAGCTGGAATTCGGCGAAGCAACTTGCTCCAACACGCCACATCTGCTGCATCCCCAACACCCCACCCTCCTGCCTCCGCACACGCTACCCATACACCCCCACCCCAACTTGGGGACTCCCTGCCCCCACCACGCTGACCGTCCCCAGTCTAACCCCTCGGACGTGAGCAAAAGGCTTTGCGCCGGAACGTGCCCAGCGCGGAGGGGCCGCCAGTGACTCCCAGCGGCGGCACGTGGCGCTGCGCCCCCCTCGCCCTGGCCTTCCCCCGCCCTGCGTCCGCCCTGCGCCCCCGCACCGCCTCCTGCTCCCGGGCTGGAGGCGGATTCCTCTCTCCGGGTTTTCAGAGAGCCTCTCCGAGACCTCCTCCCAGTCCTGGGAGGCAGAGAGAGAGGCCCGGCGCAATCGCTCCCCGGAGCGGCCGAGGGGTGCGCGGGGAGAGGCCTGTGCCGGGGTACTTTCAAACTGAGACGCGCGCACACACACACCCACACACACATACACACACCCACACGCGCCCGATTATATAGGCGGCGGCGGCGGCGGCTGGGGCGGCAGCGGTGAGCGCAGGAACGATGGAGCTGAGCCAGCCGGCCCTGGTTGGAAGCAAGTGAGGAGAGCCCAGGCGCGCCCGGCGATTTCTGCGCCCCACGCTTGGCATCCTCCCCGGGGAATGGTGCGCCCGGAGGGGGACGCGCTGGACTGATTTGCTGGGGGGAAGGCTGGGGAAGAGGAGGAGGCTAGGTGAGCGGAGGAGCCTCCTGCGTATCCGGACGGCCAGATCGCTTAGCTCGACTCCTGCCCTGCCCCCCCCCCCCAGCCCAGGTGGGCGCGCCCAGTCCCCCACTTGCCAGGGGCGCGCCGACGAGACCAGAAAGTCGCGGCCCGGCTGCGCGGGATGCCTTTCGCCAAGCGGATCGTGGAGCCGCAGTGGCTGTGCCGCCAGCGGCGCCCGCCACCCGGCCCGACAGAAGACGCGAGCGGAGGCTGCGCCGAGCCGCTGCCGCCCCTGCAGCCGCCCGGACTGCGGGACGAGGCCGAGGCGCCGGGGCAGGAGGAGCCGCCCCGCGCGCCCCCCGCGCCTCCCGGGCCGCCGCTCGCGCCGGCCGACCCCGCGCAGCCGCCGCCGCCGCCCCGCGGAGAGGCGCCCGCGGCGGGCGAGGAGAGCCCGGCGGGGGGCCCGGAGGCGGTGTCCGCGGCTGGCGAGGCGTCCTCGGCGGCGGCGGCGGCGGCGGCCGTGCTGCTCATGCTGGACCTGTGCGCCGTCAGCAACGCCGCGCTGGCCCGCGTCCTCCGGCAGCTCTCGGACGTGGCCCGGCACGCGTGCAGCCTCTTCCAGGAGCTCGAGAGTGACATCCAGCTCACCCACCGCCGCGTCTGGGCGCTGCAGGGCAAGCTCGGCGGCGTGCAGCGCGTCCTCGGCACGCTGGACCCCAAGCAGGAGGCAGTGCGTGAGTATCCCCGCCGCCAGCCCTTGCGACGCTCGCCGCCTGCGCCGCACCCTCGCGCCCTCCGCTGTCGCCGCAATCCCAGCCCCGCGGCGCCGCGCCCGCGGCAGCTTGCACCTTACAACCCCCTCGCCACCCCTCCCCTCCATGGGACCGACCCCAGTGCTCCAGGGGCCTCTGAACCCCGAGGCAGGGTTGCAGACGTGGGAGGGGGAAAGTTAAAGCGGCGGCCTCTGAACTCCCTGGCAGCAGCAGACTGGGAGGGGGCGGAGAGGGGGCTGGGGCGGGCATTGAGGCACAGGGGGCTCTACCGTTCACCTCCCGGGCTCGCCTTCCCGGCCCCCTAGCCCATGGGGGCGGGGGGCGGCGGCTCCAGCGGTGTCCAGGAGCCCTGCGCCGAGCCCCACAGCCGACTCCAGGAGAGTTCGGGGCGCCCAAAGAGTGATGGGTGACCTTCCCGGGCTTGTGCGCCTCCGCGGCGGTTTTATCACTGGGGTTGTGACCTCAGGGGCTGCGCTGAGCCCCGAACCTGTGTTTTGCCACCGAACGCGGCGCCGCTCACCTCCTCGAGGGAACTCCGAAGCGCTCTCCTCCGACCCCGGCGGCCCAGAGGGGCCGCGGGAGGGGCCGGGGAGATCAAGGAGACCCCAGGCATCTTTTCTGCCCCAGTCAGCCCTGGCTTCCTACTGAACGCTTCGTCCGCCCTCCGAGGATCCCGCAGGCGGTGTCGCCGGGGCTCTGCCGCGCAAACCTGGCGGCGTGGGGACTTGGGTATGAACTAGCCCTGCCAGGCTGCGGGGAGGGGCCGAGGAAGGTGATCCGCGCGACCCCTGGGCATTCTTGGCTGCCCGTTGGCCTCACTCTTGCGACAGCCCAGGGCTCCCACTCAACGGCCATTCTGTGCCGTCTGCCCCCCGAGGGACGCGCCCCCCCCCCCCCCCCCCCCCGTGCACTGTCACTCAAATCTGGAGGCGGCTGCGGAACCAGTCCGCGGTGGCGGGGCGGGGTCCCTGAGCCCGTGCGCTGGTCCCTGGGCGCTTAGTCCGGCTGCGACGCTCGCGGCGAAGGTGATGTCAGCGGCTCCGACTTACATAAGAGGCTTCCCGGGTGGCTGCAGCAGCTGCGCCGGTGCGCGGTGGCCGCGGAGTGCGCGGGGGCGGGGGCGCTTTCCCGGCCTCCTTCCCCGGGGATTTCCGGGCACCCCGGCTCTGCCAGGGAGCCCAGCCTCCTCGCCGCCACTCCCTCGGCGCTCCCCCCCCCCCCCACCCCCGCAAAAGCTTTGAACCCCGCCCTGGGAATTCGCTGCTTTTCTGCAATAACAATAAGCGTAATGAATAAATGATGTGCGCGATCGGTTTTCGCAGCTGTAAAAGACCAGGAGTTGGGTTAATGACTGGTTGTTTAAAAGGGCAATTCCGGGGATGAGTTCTGGAAAGAATTAGGACTGCCCGAGGCCAAGCCGCGGTGTACTTCGGGGACTTGAAATGAGCGCTGTGATTCGGCCTCCTTTTTTACCCCAACCCACACAGCAGGGACCGGCCCTTCACTTTCAACGGCGCTGATATCTGGGGAGTGTGGCTGGGGTGAGTGGTGATTTCACTTCAAAGGAGCTGCTGGGGAGTTTTGCAGACTGTTGAGTGGTGCATACGTTTCCCGTGTGGGTGCGTGCGCGCGGCCGCACGACACGCACACCTGGACCTCTCCTTCAGTGAAACTCGGTCCGGGAGCAGGAGCATGTTTCTTCCTTTCTCGGCTTTCGTTAGCGGCAGCCTGGAGAGCAATTCCATACGGGGAACTTAACACAGCCCTTTCAAGTCCTGTTAACAACTCTTGGAGGATGCAGACTCATGGTTGATGGAGAAAAGAGAGGACCTTTAGTATGTATATACAGTTGATGGATATATATATATGCACATATACATACATAAAAGTTACCATTCAGGGCTGGACTTAGAATCTCCTATGATTCAATTTGTGGGGATGAAATTCACATAACAGAAAATTAACCATTTTCAAGTGAGCAGTTCAGTGGCACTTAGTAGATTCACAATGTCATTCAACCACCACCTCTATCTAGTTCCAAAGCATTTTCATCACTCCAAAGGAAAGCCTTTTTGCCATTAAGCAGTTTCTCCCCACTGCCCCCCCCCCCCTCCCTGCCGTGCCCTGTCTACCACCAACCTTCCTTCTGTCTGGATTTACCTATTCTGGTTATTTCACATACATGGAATCATCCAGTAGGGTGACCTTTTGGGTCTGGCTCCTGTAGCTTAGCAGAAAGTTTTGGGGGTTCATCCATGTTGTATCTCCTGTTCACTTTGAATCTTTCCCAGGACACTATCTCCACCCTTTGTGTCCGGATCGCTCTCTTCTCTTTCTCATGTGTATTTAGGAAGGCATTGTTCTTGTTTGATGTTGAAGACGGCATGACCTTTGGGAGGACAAGCACGAGATTATGCATCTTAGTTTGGGTTTCCCAAAATGTAGAGCCCGGGTCAAGGCTTTTGGTGAAGTCATTTGTTTGGAAGGGCACGCAGGAAGCCCAAAGAGGGAGTGGGGAGGTGAGACGCGGAAGCGAGGAAGCCTGGGTTTCCGGTGTGTTATCGAGCTGGTTACCACCGCGAGCACGAACGACTGGGATTGAATCCAGCTGGGGTCCCTCCGAGACCGCGCTGAGGAATGAGGAGGCTAGAGTATTGATCCACCAACTTCTCTCCCTCACTAATGGAGGGGAGCGCCTGGACCACAAACCCCTCTGGCTCCCGGGGCCACCTCATGCGTGGTCCCAGCATGCTCCTAGGGCCAGAGACCCACCTCAGGCGGAGAGATGCACAAAGCTATGGGGTCCTCTGGGAAGCATAGAGGGGGTATGGGTGGGGCACCAGTGGCTGTGGCTAGTTACGCACCTCCCTTTGGTATCACTGAAGGCGGAGGGGAGTTTCAAAGGGAGAAGAAAAGCGAACCACCTTCCCCTCTCACCCCTTTGAGGGTATTTGGGTGGCTCCACATCCCCTATAGAGCCTTCTCACCCTGATCCCCACTCCCCCATGCGGTCTGCTTACTGCTTCAGCGTTGGATAGCTGCTTCCTGTTGCCTGGAGACACACTGGGAGGTCTTTTTGGCAGGGGGCGACTTGATCTGACTTGCCCTTTAGCAAAGTCACCTGGAGGCATTGCTGGAGGCTGGTAATGAGTTAGACAGTGTGAGTGGCGCTGGTGACCAGGACTAGGGTGGCAGCTATGGAGACACTGAGGAGGGGTAGGTTTCTGTATTCCTTTTGGAAATAGAATGGGTAGGACTTAGTGATTGGATTGGGCTACAGAGTGTGAGGGGAAAAAAGGAATTAAGGATGACTCCTAGTTTTTTGGCTCGAACAACTCGTAGAATATGGTAACTTTTACTGGAATGGGGAAGGCTAATGGGAAAGTAGAAATTTTATCTTGGAGGCATCAGACTCAATGGTTTTCTCTTTGGGTCGTGTTAAGATTCAGATGCCTTATTTCAGGGACAGATGCAGGACACTATCCTGCCATAACACACTGAATGGGCTGGAAGAGAGTGTAAACTACAAGATAAACTATAATCCATGCTATGTAACAGTGCTCCAAAATGTACTCATCAAATTCAATGAATGTACCACTCTAATGAAAGAAGTTGATTGTGGGAGGAGTGGAGGGTGTGGGGAGTGGGGTATATGGAAACTTCTTATATTTTTTAATGTAACATTTTGTATGATCCATGTATCTTTTTAAAAAAGATAATAAAATAAGAATATTTAAAAAAAAAAGATTCAGATGCCTGACACATCTGAGATAATCAGGTGGAGATGCTGGTAGACAATTAGATGTGTGAGTCCAGAGCTCACAAGAAAGGTCCAGGATGCAGCTATAAATGTGAGACATTAGGGTAGAGACAGTATCTGAAGCCTAGGAGCTTGGGGCAGTGTTGATAATAAAGAGGACCAGGGCTCGCTCAGGGCAGGCCAACTTTGAAGTCTAGAGGAGAAAGCCTGGGAAAGAGCAGCCAGCAAGGTAGAAGGAAACCTGGGGAGTGTGGTTGGATGAAAGTCAGAAGGTGTTTTGAGAATGGGGTTGAAATCAACTTGGTTCAAATGATTCTGGGAACAAGATGAGGACAGAGAAGAGTTCACTGTGTTTGCTAACCTGTAAACTATTTGTGGCCTTGAGAGGTCCCATTTTGTTGGAGGACAGGGATGAAAGCCAAATAAGAGGAGATGGAGAGAGAATCGGAGGTGCAGAAGAGGAGAGCATGACTAGAGACCATTCTTGTAAGGGGAGTGAAGAAACAGAGAAGTGTTTGGAGGGGAAGATGTGGTTGTCCTTGAGAAGCTGAGAGGGGACAGTATCAGAGGCAGCGGGGTTGGTATCAGATTGGAGCAGGGAAGCATCATTCACAGGAATTGGAGGGAAGACAGAGGATGCCTCAGAGGGGCATGTGGGCTGAGGTGTTTTCCTGTTAACATCTATTTTCAATGTTAGGTACATGGTGAGGTCATCAGCTGAGGGGATAATGGCCATGTAAGGAGAGAAGGGAAGGTGTTCATGGTTGTCTCACAGAGGGACCATGGATGCAGGAAGACGGTGTGGTGTGATTACCTGGCTCTGTTGAGAGCCTTCTGGGATTTCTGGTCTTTTCTTTGCAGGATTTCAAATAGTTCTTTATGCTCACTCAGTGTCTTCTTAATATCCTTTATCTCTTTAGTCATATTTTCCTTCAATCTTTGGATCGATTTAGGAGATTTGTGTGATTATCATTGATTAGTTGTCTTAAATCCTGAGTTTTATCAGGATATTTGGTTTGTTCCTTTGGTTGGGCCATCTCTTCCTGTTTCCTAGTATGGTTTGTAATTTTTTGCTGATATCTAGGCATCTGCATATGTTGGTGAATTTACTCTGATGGCCAGCCTTTCTCTCTTGCTTAGTGGTGTTTTTTTATTCACAGCTCTTCTTTGATTTTTGGGTTAACTTATCCTACGTCTTAAAAATTTTCCAGCTTAGGTTATCAAAATTAGGCCAGGGACTCACTAATGGGGTGCAGATTTTCTCCCAGGGGTAGGGCTAAAGAGAGACCTAAAAGCAGTTTTTTCTCCTTGCAATTCAGCCAGCAGATGGCAGTGGTCAGTGAACCTTTTCATGGAGGTGTTTCTTTGAACCTGCTTTCCCATGTTTCTGGTCTGGCCACAGCTGAGAGTCAAAGCAGGCTCTACCGGCCAAATTCACTGAAGAGAAACCCTCTGACTCACTCCCTCTTCCCCTGTAACACCTCACATAGAGAAGGATGTCTTTTCTCCTCTCAGTTGGCTGCAGTGAGCCAGGGGTTTTTAAGGGTGGGGGATGGGAGGCCTTGCTCACCACCACTGGGGTTTAATAACTCACATTCGTTGTTTTGGGTTCTTTATCTCTGTTCCTTGCCCTTCTGGGAGATGTGTAGCACTTTCCTGGTCTGCTGACCCCCAAAGCAAGTCCCTTGGACAGCTTTTGGTCCTTTCTCCAATATTTTTGTGAGAGAGTTGAGCCTGGCTTGCCTACTTTGACGCCATCTTCTCAGGCGGGAGAATTCTTGTACATGTCTTTGGTTTTTTTTTAAGATTTATTTTTTATTTCTCTCATCTCCCCCCCCCCCCCAGTTGTCTGCTCTGTGTCCATTTGCTGTGTGTTCTTCTATGACTGCTTCTATCCTTATTAGTGGCACCAGGAATCTGTTTCTTTTTGTTGCGTCATCTTGCTGTGTCAGGTCTCTGTGTGTGCAGCACCATTCTTGGGCAGGCTGCACTTTCTTTCGTGCTGGGTGGCTGTCCTTACGGGGCGCACTCCTTGCATGTGTGGCTACCCTACGCGGGGGACACCCCTGCGTGGCATGGCACTCCTTGCATGCATCAGCACTGCACATGGGCCAGCTCCACACGGGTCAAGGAGGCCCAGTGTTTGAACTGTGGACCTCCCATGTGGTAGGCGGATGCCCTAACCACTGGGCCAAGTCCGCTTCCCTCCCGTACATGTCTTTGGATGAGTCTGTGCACACACAGCAGTTCAATATTTATCTAGAAGTGGAATTGCTGGACTGGAGGGGATGGATAGGTTTGGCTTTAGTAGATACTACCTACTAGTTTTCTAAGCTGGTTATATCAATTTATACTCCCAGAAGTGTAAGAAAGTTCTAGTTTCTCCATATACTCACCAACACTGGCATTGTCTTTTTTTTTTTAAGATTTATTTTATTTATCTCTGCCCACTCCCTTGTTGTTTGCACTTGCTGTGTCTGTTTGTCTTCTTTGTTTCTTAAGGAGGCACCAGCAGCCAAACCCGGGACCTCAGATGTGGGAGGGAGGAGCCTAATAATTTGAGCCACCTCTATTCCCTGCTTTTTTGTCTCTTTGTATGTTCTTCCTCTTTTGTCTCTTCTTGAGTCATCTTGTTGTGTCAGCTCATAGTGCCTGCCTGTTGCTCCAGCTTGCCATTCTGTTCGTCCTCTTTTGGAGTCACTGGGAGCCTCTGCTCCCTACTTTGTTGGGTCCGTCATTATTATTTTCTTCTCGTGTCTCTTGTTGCATCATCTTATGTCAGCTTGCCACGCTTGCCTGTCACACCAGTATGCTGTCTTCTTTAGGAGGTACCGGGAACCAAACCATGGACCTCCCATGTGGTAGGTGGGAGCCCAATTGCTTGATCCACATCCACTTCCCAGCATTGTCTTTTTAATTGTAGCCACTTTGCTGAATGTGTTGTCTTTAGAAGTTCTTTTATACATTGTGGATGGAAGTCATTTGTCACCTATAGTTATTGCAAATGCCGTGTTTCACTCTGTGGTTGGCCTTTTTCCTCTCTAAATGTTATCTTTTGATTAGCAGGAGTTTGTACTTTTATGCAGTCCAATTTATTAACCCTTTTCTTTATGATTTATGCTTTTTTTGTGTTCTACTTAAGAAATCTTTGCTGACCCCAAGGTCGTGATGCTATTCTCCTAAGTTTTAGAATTTTTTTGGTTTTACCTTTGTCATTTAGATCCATGATTCACGTAGAATTGATATTTGCAAATGGCATGAGGTGAGAGTCACCATTCATTTTTTTCCCACATGGATGTACTATTGACCCACTGTCACTTATTGAAAAGACTATCGTTTCCCCACTGCACTGCAGTGACACATTTGTCATCTATCAAGTGGATTGATTTTATTTTTTAGCTGACATTTATTGAGTTCTGCTGTATGTCAGACCCTGGGCGAAGAGCTTTAGATGAATTACGTTATTTAATCTTTTCCATAACTCTGTGAAAGAGGTACTATTATTTTCCTATTTTACTGAGACGTAAAGTGGGTAAGCAACTTGTTCCAGGTAGCAACAGCTAGAAAGTGGTGGAGCTTAGAAATAGGATGCAGGTCTGAGTCCAGAACCTATGTCCCCAGCCATTAGACTTTTCTGCCAGTCAGTACCACATAAATCTAGGGGAATTACTATACTAAAACCAAGGCCCTTCATGATAGGCTCCTGTCCACTTGATGAATTTCTTTTCTTGTTATTCTACTACTTCACTGGCCCTCCCTGCCTTCTGCTTCCACTCCAATCCAGCTGGATGCACCGATCATTCAGAACTACTCGGTGTTCTTCAACTTGCCAGGCTTTCTCATTCTCCATGCCTATGCACATACTACCCTTTCTTTCTGGAACAATTTTTACTGGCTAATTCCTCCTAGTTCTTTGACACTCACCTGACATATCATCTTCTCTGTAAAGTGGAACCTGATCTCTTACCCATACCTCCCCTGCCTTCAACCTTTTAGAAGCTGATGCTAATCTTTGTCTTAGCTTTCCTCATTCTGTTCTGGAAAGATCTGGGAACTGACACTGTCAGCACCCTGTCTATATTCCTTCAGCTCTCACCTCTCATTTTGAGGGCTGTTTACTGCAAACGCTTATGACTCTCTGGCCTGGGCCTTCTCTCCCTTCCCCCTCCCCTCCCCCTCTTTCCTGTGTGTGCTAAGGGAGCATGCTTGGCCTTGCACGTAAGGAGAGCTGGAAGTGCCAGAGAGTCAGTGCCTCTGAGGCAGGCCACAACCAGGAACAGGCAGGGAGTTGGTAGATGAATGCCCCAGCCTCTCGGTGGCACCTTGGATGGGATAATTCTGAGGCATGATCAGCACTGTCTCTCAGAGGTACCCAGTAGAATTGCCCATAGTGGAGTCTTATTTGAGAACACATCCTGTATTGGCTGCTTTCCTTTCTCCGTCTCACTTCTTCCCTCACCTAGGGGTATCTTCTGGCCTCACCTCCCACACAAACTACTTGCACTTGAATCTTTGTCTCAGGGTCCACCTCTGGGGGAACCCAAACCAAGGCAATCTGTTTAACCTTTAAACGGGGGAGAGCTAAGACCTAGGGCTGGGAGTGGGGTAGAGATGCCAGGTCTCCCTGCCTTTCTGTAAAGTAGTTCCTCCAGAATGGTCATATTACCTGCATGCCCACCCCCTGCCAGCAGGCTCTGAGCTTCGTCTGGAAATACCTCTCGCCACCTTGCAGTGGTTCTCAGTTTGGACCCGTCTGTTGGCATGGGAGGAGATCTGCAGTGCTTCAGGGGCAAGAAGGGGTGTGGAAGGAGCTCAAGTCTGTGGTGGAGATCCTCGCCCTCAGTTCCCTAGCCTTCCATCAGCCAGCCCCTGAGAGTGCTGCCTATCATCCTGGAGAATGGGTCAGGGGCAGCTTCAGGGGATCCAAACTCCCTGTTGGAGGAGCATCAGTTAAGCCAGAGCAAACACAGAAACTGCAAACCCCTCCAAGGAACCCTGAAGTACCGGGTGAATTGATCATTTGGGGCTGGTGTGGCATCACTGACCCTGGGCTCGTTCTGCTTTTGGAAGGATGATCCTGCTTTTCCTTCCATTCTCTTCTTCTTACCCCTTGCAGAATCCCTCCTCAGGCTGGTTAATGTGTTTCCTTGGAGGCTTTGGTAGCTGTGGTGCGGTTTATTTTCCTGATGGTTCTGCTCAGCAGGTTAGTCAGAGGCGTTGTGAGAGCCTAGCCACGCCACAGAACAGCGGAGAAGAAAGTCCTCTTTCAAGGGCCCATGTTAATAATTCATGGTTGTAATTTTCTTATAACCAATATCAGCAACACATTTCTTTCTAGCCTTTTTTGTATTTGACTGGGCTTTTAAATCAAGACTACTGAGCTTCTTTTCCCAGGAAGTCTTAGAGATTCTGTTGGGCCGATACTGCCAAGATGGCCACAAGAAAGACTTCTTTCTTCCTGTGTATGGAGGCCTTGTCTACCCATGGCCCTCAGGAAAGTGTAAAGTCCACACAAACTCTTAGAAACATCTAGATGTCCCAGAGCTTCGAGTCTACCTTGAGTGAGCATTACCTTTAAATTACAACAGCACGTAAAAATCTCTCCTATTGTCCCATGTTAGCCCATGAGTCTTGAGGAGTCACTGACTTCATATGACATCTAGGAATTTTAGGGACAAGAACAATTTTAAACATAGCTGGAATTTCGTTTTGACAGGTCAGTTTAATTTCTTTTAATTTTGTTAAAAAAAAAAAAACTCGTGGAACGAGTATACTTGGTACCAACCATGAATCACAAAAACTCCTCAGAGGTTTTTTTTGCCTCAAGAATTTTTCATGGATACCATCTTGATAATAAGTGGGAATAAAAAATAATGAGAAGAGTTTCAGGAATCCAAGGATCTCGTTCTAGGGTCCGGATGTATTGAAACAAAGGTTTGGAAGGCACGTCCACCAGACCGTAAGTCCACAGTGGGCAGAGACCCTGCCCAGCTCATCTTTGTAAATGACTCAGGTAGGCATGGCTAGTTTTTGTTTCTATGATATTACTGTCCATCCATCAATCCAGGTTTGGATATGTTGAAATCATGTTCTGAGGACTTAGGCTCCCATATGTTGAAAAATTACTTATTTCTTAAGTGCCCAAGTCCTTCAAAGTGGAATTAACCAAGAACAAAGTGTATTTAACAAATGGCATAGAATCTTGGGATCTTGGAGTTGGAAAAGACCCTAGCACCCATGGAATCCATCTTCCCACCCAAGGTGGATATTGTTTCTAAAGGAATCCCAAATGGCAGTCCATCTGGTTTCCATGCCCAGTGAGACCCCCAGGAGTAGGAAGTAGCCACCATCACTCCTTCCTGCACCTGCCTCCAATTTTATTGTTGGGTAATTCCCTCTCCAATCCTCCTTACCTACACTGAGCCTAAACCTGGCTTCTTTTACTGCCAGCCTGTTAGTCCTAGTTCTGCCATCTGGAGCCATATGGAATCTGCCTATGACCACTTCTCCAAGACATCTTTTAGATGTCTAGAGTTACTGTTCTGGTTCCTTGTAAGGTTTCTTCATCCCTGGTAAAACAACTTCAGTTCCTTCCCCCAAGCCTCCTAAGGCCAAGTTCCTAGCCCCTTCATGCTCTGGCTACCCTCTGCCACTGGTGCCGAGCCTGGGTGGTCCCACTCCTTTCTTGACCTGAGCACCCCACATAAGGCTAAGATGGTCCTTTTTGCTTGACACTGTCAGCGCGTTCATTGCTCTTATGACCCAACCATCTCCCTACCTTGAGAGAGGCAGTTTGTGAGGTTTCTTCTATTCCATTTGTGCAGTTGGCTCACAGGACTCCCCCATTGTCTCTGTTAAATTGAATCTCGCTTGCTCTGCTCTTTCGTTTCCAATCAGTGGTGATGACTTAAAGTCTTGATTCAGTGTGTCAGCTGTTGCCCACAGCGTTTTGCGCTCTGCGGACATCATAAACATGATTCTATGCCATCACCCACATCTTTGATTAAAAAAAAAAAACAAAAAACGAGAGCCTGTTGGCAGGCAGTCCTGGCAGTGTCCCTCCAAGTTGAGGTCCATCAATCAACATTCCTTGGGTGCCATTGTCACAGCAGCCACCAGTGCACCCCCTGCTTTCCCAATCAAACCACATTTCTCCACCTTGCCCACAAGATTTATCATCATGAGCGACTGTGAAATGCTTTGCTGAAACCAGGATACCATATGTCTGCAGCATTCTTTTGATCTCCCAGTCTAATAACCCCACTCAAAAGGGAAATGAGGTTAGTCTGGCTCAAACTGGACCCACTAACAGTAATCAGAGGAACCATTTTAATTTTCTTGAATATAATGGGTAAAGGGTTTATTTTGGGGAAGCAACTTTGGCGTTTTGTTCAGAGATTGACTTCAGGTTATACTGCAAGGGGACTCAAGGTTCTTGAGCCCATTTCCCTAGCTCTGTAAAAGGCAAGAACCAGAGTGTTTGTCCCTTCCTTCCTTTTTTTTTTTTTTTAAGATTTATTTTATTTTATCTATTTATCCCCCTCCCCTCTTCATTGTTTGCACTCACGTCTGTGCTCAGTGTCTGCTCATTTTCTTTGTAGGAGGTACTGGGAACTGAACCCAGGACCTCCCATGTGGGAGGGAGGGATCCAATCACTTGAGCCACCTCTGTTTCCTGCTTGTTGTGTTTCTTACGGTATTTCCTTCTTGTGCCTCCATGTTGCATCATCTTGTTGCACCAACCTGTCGTGCCATCCTGTTGCATCACCTTGCTGTCTTGCTTGCCTTCTTTCGGAGGCACTGGGAGCCAAACCTGGGACCTCCCATTTGTTAGGCAGATGCCCAATGCTTGAACCACATCTGCTTCCCCTTTCTTTCTTTTAGGGTACATGGAGAGGGCTGTAGCAGTTTGATATTGTTTATGAATTCCAAAAATAGATATTGGATTGTGTTTGTAAACTGGTCTGTTCCTCTGAGTATATTTAATTATATTAGATTCAGAGGTTTCACTTTTACTTTATTAAATCAAGATTAGGGCTTTTATTTGACCACGTCATTAGGATGTGCCAGGGTTGAGTCCCCACCCCCTTGGTGGGGATGAAGCAGACTCTCACATGGAAGTAAATGCATGGAGAAGGAGAACACAGAAGCAGATATGCAGGAAGAGAGAGTGCTCCATAGACACAGCCCTGGGAAGAGAGATGAGCCTCACTTTGTGGAGAGAACAGAGCAGCTGAGCCTGGAAAGAAACAAACCCTGGAGAGAAAAACGAGCCTTATGCCAGCCTATAGCTGAGATCAGAAGAAACTGGGACCATGGAGCCTTAAGAGGAAGGAGGAAGGCTGAACCCTCACAAACACCACCCGCCATGTTGCGTCAACACGTGGCCAATGACTTTGGGTGAGGAAGTACCTCTTATGGTACCTTGAGTTGGACTTTCTAGGGCCTGGGGACTGTAAGCTTCTACCCCCAAATAAATATCCTTTATAAAAGCCAACAGATTTCTGGTATTTTGCATCAGCACCCATTTGGCTGGCTAATACCAGGGTCTTATGTCCTTGTTCTCTGTTCCTTAAGGAAAGGTTTGGGCTTTCCTTACCTTTGGAGTTGGCTCTGCCTCAGTTTGGGCAAGGTTGGCAAGTATCTGCTTTATCTAGTTGTTTGGAAGCAAGAGAGTAGACTCTGATGCTGGACTGCCAAGGTTCAAATCCCAGCTTCAAAGCTGTATGACTTTGAATACTTTAATATTTCTGTTTTTTCATCTATTGTCCAGTGGAGATAAACAGTACCTACCACATGAGGCTGTTGAGAGGACCAAAGGAGATGAGTTGGGCAGGTTCTGAGAGTTGTGCCTGGCATGGGGTGAGCCCCTGATCATTATTGCCCATTATGCTACTGATATTATAATTGGATCAGGCAAAGCAGAAGGCACGTGTTGATTTTTTCCAAGAGGCAAAAACCTCTGACTGAAGCTGTGAGGTCCTGGCTTGGGGGGAAGAAGGCAGCTGACCCAACTGTGCTGTGGGGCCAGCTTGCTCTGCTAGGTCAAAGACAGTTCTGAAGATTTCTTTTTTCCTTTTCATTATGCAGAGACATCTATAAAAAGAAAAAATGGGGCCAATAATCTTACCATCCAGATTCATTCCTTCATTACATGTCAGACACTCTTCTAGGCAATGGAGTCTCATCAGGGAACATAAAGTTACCAAGGGCTTAGCTTCAGTGGAGAGAGACAGACCATCGACAACAGACACAGCGCAGTTAAGGAAATTGCTGAGCAGGTTAGGAAGTAGTCAGTGCCATGGGCCAGGAGAAACTAGAGCAGGGTGTGAGAGATTCCAGAGGGTTGGGGTGGGTGTGCCATTTTAAATGGAGCGGTCAGGGCCGGCCTTGTTGAGGGAGTGACGTTTGAACCCAATTTGGAAAGTGGTGAAGGAGTTCATTATGCGGACAGCTGGAAGAAGGGTGTGCCAGCAGAGGGAGCTGCCAGTGCCAAGGCCCTGAGGTCAGAGTATGCCTGGCTCGATCCAGGGAGCCAGTGTGATTGCTGTGGAGTGAGCCAGCAGGAGAGGCGGCCGGGGAGGCAGGGTGAGGTCTAGCAGGTCATTGCAAGGTCTTGGCCTTTGGCTCTGAGTGAAGTGGGGAGTTACTGGGCAGTTTTCAGCCTAGCAGTGACACCATCGACTGAGAAGTTAAAAGGAGCACTCTGGCTATCGTGGCGAGAAGGGACTGTGGGTGAGGCAGGGGCAGCAGCTGAAAGACCAAGCAGGAAGCCGTCTCCATGTCGTGGTCAGAGACGAGGTGTTTGGTGGAGGCAGTGAGAAGTGGTCGTTGACCTTTTTGTTTGTTTCAAGCAGAACGTGTTTAGGCCTGGGCGGTTCAACCCCACAGAAAGGTGCAAAACCAAGAAGGAGAGGAAAATCTTCCTCCTCCCTCTCCCCACCAGACTTGCCTCAACAGGAAACCACATTACAGTATCTTGTGCTCCTTCCAGGGGGAAGCCAAGCAAATCCTCACATACCCATCTAATGCATTTTGTAAAGCCACTTGCCTATCTTGAGGAAGTAGGCACTTCTAGAGGCTGGCTGATTCGTCTCAATTGGCTGCCTAGGAAAAATTGAAATGGTGTCCTGACGAATAGTCTTTTCCAAAAGGTCCTTACAATGAAAGGTCCAGATTTTCTGGGTACGGTTTGAGGAGCTGGAGCTGCGTGCACCTGTGGAACCCACCCCCTGCTGAGGGAGCAGGCCTTCCCCTCAGCCCACCTCTGGAGGGAGACCAGCAGGATTTGACATCTGATGTCTTGACTCCAGCCCCTCCTGGGGTCATGTGTGAATATAGGTGAGGAAGAAAATGATGCCATGGGGCCTTCTGGATCCTTAAGTAAGATTAGACTAAGAGCTAGTGACTCCATGGGTGTGATTTCCCAAGACAGATTAGAAGAGCTGGCTGCCCTTATTTGGGGGGCTGCTGGTGGTGGCTGGTTTATGACATCTTGCTGCTGGACTGGAGGGGGAGGATCCCAGCCCCAGGAGCAACTTAGAAGTAAGAGCCAGTCTAAGCGAAAGGTAAAATAACATTTAACAAGACATTAAAAAGGCATTTAAGAGAAAACAAAAAGACGGGGGCTTGGTATTTTTTTCAGGGGCTTCTGACATGTCACCGTGTGGTCAGCTGATGCTGATGCTTGGAGGCTGGAGGGAGGAAGAACGTTGTTTAGAATTTGATTTCAGATCCTTCTACCTAAAGACACTGAGGTTTGTGAAACTAGAGTCCTATTCCAGAGTCCAGCTCCTCTTGAGTTTCACTACTAGGCTTTTGAAGGGGGGAAGAGCTCGTCGTTCTGAGGAGGGCTGACAGCCAGTGAGCCATAATGTGCATTAGAATATAATATCAATATTTATGTTTCTCTTCAGCACGCATCTGGACTCTGTTCCTCGAGCCTTTATTTCTATTTTAATATTGCAAGTAGAGCTCTATTTTCCTTTTTAATTTCACATCGGATCTGCCACCT
The DNA here is from genome assembly GCF_030445035.2 of Dasypus novemcinctus. NCBI lineage: Eukaryota > Metazoa > Chordata > Mammalia > Cingulata > Dasypodidae > Dasypus > Dasypus novemcinctus. The sequence goes on from NC_080704.1 coordinate 19,883,766, forward strand.
CAGCCAGCCCCCTCCCCACCCCAGAAGTGACTCATTTGCAAGATGGTGCATGTTTATCGAGAGTTTGATTCTAGAGACTTAATTGTAAGGGGAGGATAGGAAAGTACAGCGGGAATCTGGGCCGCAGAGATCCTCTTCCATGTGTGGAGCCACGGGGTCATCTGCTTCACCAGTGGGAGATGGGCACCTGGATGGCAGGGCCGATAGCAAAGTGAGTGGGCAAACTAAGAAGAGGCACTGGGGAAGGGTGCCCTGGCAGTTTTTTTAAAAAGAGTTCCACTTTTAAGGTTAAATGTCTTTGGCATGAGAGAAGAGATGTTGGAACCCTGCTCAGGTATCAGATGTCACCCGGTGCTCTTCTGGCAAAGTTTTGGCCTTTGCCAATTAAAACTGATCCAACTGCATGAAGAAAAATACATTGCATAAGGTTACCTCTTGTGTGGCTTTATTTTAACCTTTTGCCCCATATGCTAAGACCAGCAAATCTCAGACTGGGAGTAAGATATGGGAGGTGATAATGGGAAATGAGATCCACTTACAAATATATTTGAGTAAAGACAATGAGCAGGACAGGCTGTTACATGTGTTGGCTGGCAAATATAAATTTGAAGCTGGTTTTGGGTTTTCTTGACTGACTTGTCAATGCAAAGGCTTTAATGGCTGTTGCATGGGAAAGAAAACTTAAAAACCAAAAAACGCAAAATGTGACACCCTCCTTGACTTCACAACTGGTACGTGGCTTTCTTTCCAGGTAGCTCTGCTTGCTTTTCTGTGGCCTGATCAGCCTGGTCCAGTGAAGAGCTGCATTTAGGAAGCTTAGCTTCAAGATTTGCTCCCAAGGGACTGGGGTTTTGTCATGATCACAGGCCGCTTTCCTAACCCCAGCCACCTCTCTGGTACGGGGTCAATGTCTGTCTTTGATTTTCTGAGTATTGTCACTTATCAGCTGTGCGACCTTGGACAAATTCTTACTCTCTGTGCCTTGGTTTCCTTATCTGTGGAATGGAGATACTATTGGTACTCACCTCATAGAGGTGTTGTGAATATCAAGTGGATTAATTCGTGGAAAGTGCTAGAAGAGTATGCGCGGTTACATATATGCCATTGATGCTATTATTTTTTGTTGCTTTTCGTTTGTTTGTTTTGAAGGAGGTATCGGGGACTGAACCTGGGACCTCATACGTGAGAAGTGGGCGCTCAACCACTCAGCTACACCCACTCCCCTGTTTTTGTTGGTTTATCATTATTATCAGGGGCCTTGGATAAAGGAAATTGGCATAAAAATGGATAAAACCCAGACCCCGTGGCCCCTCAACCAGCAGAAATATTCTGATCAGCTGGATGTGTGGCTGTGGTAAAAATGGGGGACAGAAGCATGCCCGCTGTTTGCTGGTCTGGCCGGCCTGACTCATGTCACAGAGCACTGTGAGAACACCTTTGCACCCTCCTGCCCTTCTATCATCGTGCTTGGGGGATATGGACTTCTGCTGATGCTGTGCGTTGTCATGGTGGTGGTACTGGGGGCAGACGCCCATGCCTGGTTTTCTGGGACTGTCTGTATCTTCCCCCGTAGAATCACACCCAGAGCCGTGTCTTCTGCTCCTTGAGGTCAGGCCTGAGGCATGGACTAACTAGTAGAAGAGAAGAGACCATACTGCTGGGGAGTCCATGTCAGGGAATGCCTAGGTGTTCACCAACCCTTCTCCTTCTGGGCACCCAGCTCGATCACATTTCCCACACTGCCTTGTAGTTAGTTAGGACCACGGACTTGGGTTCTATCCAATGGAATGTGGGGGGAATGATGGGCTTATGCCTTAGGCCTGTCTTATAAACCTGCTCCACGATCCTCTGCAGTCCATTTCTTCTCCACTTTGCTGGCTGTGTGCACAGTGTCCAGGGGAGGACTCCAAGGCCCTAGGGGATGGCGGAGCCATGAGTTGGATGGAGCACAGACCCCAGAATCATCACATGGAGTGCTGTCCTCCAGCGCTTTTGACCAGATATCACATGAGAGAGAAATTAAGTTTTATCGTGCAACTTGGGGGATGTTTGTTACAGGACTTAGCCTTCCCTGACTAATAGAGAGGTACAGTACAGGGAGAGAAAAGGAATGATCTTCCTGGATATGCACAGATGAAGGTACCCCAGTGTAGTTGGGGTTCTTTCCCTGAATAATAGAGGTACTAAACTGTAGGGTTTTCTTTTCCTGAGATACGTAAAGAGTTCCTAAGTATGACTAGAAGCAGTGTGGCAGCTTTGCTCAAGGAAACCAAGGGACATGACAACTTGTCTGCAGAGTTCCTGTTTCTAGAAGAGACGTTGCTGCCTGGAACCAAACGAATTCACCAATTCATTCTCTGTCTCTTTCTCTCTATATTTATGATACATATTTGTAAAGCTTTAAAAAAATTGAATTAGCACACAAAGACAAAGTAGTACAGAAATCATGCATACACAGCTCAATGAATTTTTATGAAGTGATCCTACCTCTGTAACTAGCACTCAGACCAGGAGAGGGAATGTCTGTGGCCCCCGAGAAACCCTGCCAGCGCCCCCTTGCAGTCACACTTCCCCAAGGATAACCGGTATCCTGATTTCTAATGGCATAGATTACTTTGGCCTCTCTTGGCATCATAAAATATGTGCTTTTTACTCTCTGGTTTCTGTTGCTCAAAATTCCATGTGTGTGATTCATTCACGCTCCTTCATGTTCACTGCCGTGAACTTGTGACTAGGCCGTGATTTAGTTGTCCCCTCTCCCATGGGGGGAAATTTGAGTCCCCTCCCATTTGGGCTACTTTGCATAATGCTGCCATGAACGTCTTAGCGACTGTTGGGTGAAAACTCAAGGACAGGAATTTTTACAATATTTTTACTAAAATGTGCCCCTCAAGGAGCCCCTTCAAGGCCATGACAAGGACTGTCCTTGTTCCTGCTGTCCCTGGTTCTGCATTTCTGGAATGTGCACGATTAGCCCTTCGTGGAGAGCCCTGATCTTCAATGGCAGCGTTTTGGTGTCCAAAATGGAGGAAAGCCGAGCTGCTTGAAGGGATCCCCCCACCACTCATTTCAAATTAAAGCCTGGTTACGGGGCCTTTTGATTCATAGAGTGGGGCCCTTCACAAAGCCATGTTCAAATCTCTCGTAATCTCCGTGGAATTGGAGTTTGACATTGGAATCTTTGTTGGCGCTGCTTCAGCCCTTCCTCTGTGAGAAGGCAAATCCTTTTGGATTCAAAAATTGCTTCCTCTCGCCAGGGAGGGAGGGGAGGGGCAAAGAGGGACGAGTTCTCTAATCACTTGGCTGGGTTAGCCTTAGGGTAGGCATCGAGGAGTCAAACAAAATCTAGGCAAAGCAGAACATTTCCTGGGAAGAACAAGAGGGAACCAGGAGGCAGAGGCTTATCCATCCAAGGGACCCAGGGTGTTTATTCTGGTGGCTCTATCTTCAGGACCTGGGCTATCTGAACCAGCAAGCAGTAACCTAGGCTGGCTTGAACTTGGTGCGTTGGGGGGTTGAAAAGGCCTAGAGCAAATTCGAAAACTGCCCACAGGACTTGATTTCAAACCCAAGACTTGGACTTAGCTTCCCAGACTCCTTTGCTGAGTTTTGAAGTCCTGAGCTCAATGAGCATAGTAACCGCCCGCCCAGCCCCGCAGGCTTCTTCACCCTTTGGTTTGAAATGGCCATGATTGAAGAATTGAGAAGTGAATGTTCTAGACTGATGCTTTTCTTTCAAGCATTACAGGAACATCTAAAACATCTTTGAGGCCAGAGCAGATCCATGGCTGCTGTGGGTTTTGGTTGGGTTTGGATCTAAAGTTTGGTTCACTCTGGGTGTGAGGGGTGTGATGCCTTTTCCAGTGATGTCTGAAAAATGGTTGTGAGAAGCCCCCAGAGGACACTGCTGCTGACTGACACACAGCTGAGCCTTTGAAAGTGGGGCTGGTGATCAATTTGAACGTGGTTTTTGTTTTTTTTTTTAGATTTATTTTATTTATTCCCCACCCCTACCCCCCTCTCACCCCCCATCTTCTGCTCACTCACTGTCTATGCTCTGTATCTGTTCATTGTGTCTTCTTTTTAGGAGGCACCAGGAACCGAACCCAGGACCTCCCATGTGGGTGGCAGGCGTCCAGTGGCTTGAGCCACCTCTGCTTCCTGCTTGTTTATCTCTCATTCTGTTTCCTTGTTGTGTCTCTTTGTTGCATCATCTTGTTGCGCCAGCTTGCCACACCAGCCCATCCCATAAGCTTGCTGTCTTGCTCATCTTCTTTAGGAGGCACCAGGAAGCGAACACGGGACCATCTCTATGGTAGGTGGGTGCCCAACTGCTTGAGCCACATCCACTTCCCTGAACACAGGTTTTTTTTTTTGGTATTTATTTATTTATTTTTATTTTTTTAAATTTATTTAGCCTTTATTTTTTTAATGTTACATTAAAAAAAATAAGAGGTCCCCATATACCCCCTGCCCCCTCACTCCACTCTTCCCGTAACCACAACTTCCTCCATCATCATGGGACATTCACTGCACTTGGTGAGTACATCTCTGAGCACCACTGCACCACATGGTCAATGGTCCACACCATAGCCCACACTCTCCCACAGTCCACCCAGTGGGCCATGGGAGGACACACAATGTCCAGTAACTGTCCCCCCAGCACCACCCAGGACAACTCCAAGTCCTGAAATTGCCCCCACATCACATCTCTTCTTCCTACTCCCTACCTTCAGCAGCTACTGTGGCCATTTTCTCCACATCAATGCTACATTTACTTCCATTACTAATCACAATAGTTCCAGAATAGAATATCAGTAAGTCTACTCTAATCCATACTCTATTCCTCCGTCCTGTGGACCCTAGGATGGATGGTTATGTCCACTCTACCTCTGTATCGAGAAGGTGCTTAGATTCTTGGATGCTGGATGCAATTCTCCTGCTTGCAGTTGTAGGCACTCTTGGCTCCCTGGTGTGGTGGTTGATCTTCTTCACCTCCCTGTTAGCTGACCTGGGTAAGTCCAACACATCAGAGAGTAGGAGTTGAGGCCCAGGGCCTGGCTATCACATGGACAGTCCAGAGATTCAGGTCCCCTGAGTGTGCACTAAACCCCAGTGCCAACCACAGGTTCACTGCCATGTCAGATGGCCCTTCTTTGGAGCTGGTGTTTCTGCGTGATGAAACTGGACGCAGAGGGGATCTCTTTTCATAAGACTATCATGCTACTTTACTGGATTTGTAGTTGGTATTGGGGTTTCAGATATATTTAGGGGTTTGAATCTTTTTACTGACAATATGATAACCAGGCCCTGAGCCTCAACAGACTCCAGCTCCTACAATCTGATTTATTGGACTCACCTCACTCAGCTAAGATAGAGTTGAAGAAGGACAACCACCACACCATGGAGCCTAGAGTGCCTACAACTGAAAGCAGGAGGATTGCATCCAGTAACCATGTAGAATCTGAGCCTCCTCTTGACATAGAGGTGCAACGGACACAACCAATCCAAGGACCTCAGAGAAAAGGTGGCATTGGAGTGGGAAAGGTGGACATGGTGGCTGATGGGTATGGGGAATGGCAGGAAGAGATGAGATGTGGAGGCGCCTTTGGGACTTGGAGTTGCCCTGGATGGTGTTTCAGGGGCAATCACCAGACATTGTAAATCCTCCCAGGGCCCACTGGATGGAATGGGGGAGAGTGTGGGCCATGATGTGGACCATTGACCATGAGGTGCAGAGATGCCCAGAGATGTACTTACCAAATGCAATGGATGTGTCATGATGATGGGAGTGAGTGTTGCTGGGGGGGGGAGGGGTGCGGTGGGGGGTGGTGGGGTCAAATGGGACCTCATATTTTTTAATGTAATATTTTTACAAAATCAATAAAAAAAAAAGTAATAGGAGAGGCTTGTGAACAAAGAGCACATCTGAGTCCAGCTCCATCACACAGAAACACAAATTCCAAAATAGGGCCAACTGACATGGCACTGAACTTCATCTGCCATGACCATAGAACCTGTGGGTCTCTGTAGCCCTCAGCAGAACCAATACCTGGGGCTGTATCTACTTTAGCTGTCTCCGGGACTCTGCTGAGGTGTGTGTAAGGACGACCCCTCTGATGACCTCCCGGCTCTTTTTTGGAGACTCATAGCCATGTAAACTCATTTGTCCTTTCCATTTCCCCCTTTTATTCAAGGTCGAAAAGCATTTTTAACTCCTGATATTACACGCAGGCTGAGATACTCTGCTGGTCTGAGTTGACCCTTTTATTCAAGGTTGTTTTCTAGGTACATCATCAGCTGGTGCTTGGTAGTAATCCCTGAACATGTTTTTTTTTTTTTTTTTTTTTTAAAAGATTTATTTATTTATTTAATTTCCCCCCCTCCCCTGGTTGTCTGTTCTTGGTGTCTATTTGCTGCGTCTTGTTTCTTTGTCCGCTTCTGTTGTCGTCAGCGGCACGGGAAGTGTGGGCGGCGCCATTCCTGGGCAGGCTGCTCTTTCTTTTCACGCTGGGCGGCTTTCCTCACAGGCGCACTCCTTGCGCGTGGGGCTCCCCCACGTGGGGGACACCCCTGCGTGGCAGGGCACTCCTTGCGCGCATCAGCACTGCACATGGCCAGTTCCACACGGGTCAAGGAGGCCCGGGGTTTGAACCGCGGACCTCCCATATGGTAGACGGACGCCCTAACCACTGGGCCAAAGTCCGTTTCCCTGAACATGTTTTTAAACTTTACTATGCTTTGCTTCATTCCTTTTTCTTAGCCAGAGGATTGATGAGCTGATTTTTTCCATGAGACATCTACTTTGGACCATTAACCTAGACTTTCTTCAAATATAGAGGTGACTATATAATTTGCTTTTTGCTTTTAAAAACTGGCAGAGGGGAAGCAGATGTGGCTCAAGCAATTGGGCTCCCACCTACCATATGGGAGGTCCAGGGTTAGATTCCCAGGGCCTCCTGGTAAGGGCAAGCTCGCCCGAGCAGAGAGCTGGCCCAGGTACAGTGGAGCCCAAGCAGGAATGCTGGCCCACGTGGCAAGGTGGCTCAAGTGGAAAGCTGGCACAGCAAGATGGCACAACAAAAAGAGACACAGAGGAGAGACATAGGAGACACAGCAGATCAGGGAGATGAGGTGGCTCAAGAGATTGAGCACCTCTCTTCCACTCCAGAAGGCCCCAGGATCAGCTCCCAGTGCCACCTAAAGAGAAGACAAACAGACACAGAAGAATGCACAGCGAATGGACACAGAAAGCAGATGAGGGAGGGGGGAATAAATAAATAAAATAAATCTTTATTAAAAGACAAACTGGTGGAGGCCTAGTGAGACAGCTGTGTGAAGTCAGACTGGGGGGCGGGGATGACAAGCTTTGCTTTGTTAGTCAGGTGTGAAATGCAAAGGAGCTTTAAACAGAATAAGAGGGCTTTTGAAATCCAGATTTCCTCTGAAGATGTGGGCAGCTTTTGCTTAGTCCCACTGTGTGTCCCAGGCTGCCTGCCTCATCTGTAGGGTACAGCTGAGAGCATGGCTGGATTGCAGTTTCTTCTTCTTCAATCCCTTGCTTTTTCCTGTTGCCTGACCTACCCCAGATTTTGGAAAATTGCTGAATTTTTTGTCTTAGATGACTGGATGTTATCAAGGGTATTTTCTGAAGATGTTCAGGTAGACATCAAGCAAGTTCACACGCACACACACGCATGCACCACACACACCTAGCATTTATGGTGTGACTGCTTTCTGCTAGTGCTACCTCACTTTTTTTGACAAGGCCCTTCATCATTCCGTGACGGAATACATAATCTATTCCTTTGGTAGATGAGGGAGCAGAGGCTCTGACTAGTGGCTTTCAGACCACACTGGTAATTCCCCATCCAGGATTCAAAGGTGGCTCTTCTTTCTTTGGTTCCGGTCTCCTCCTACTCTACCCAGTTCCCACCACTGCCCCCTAATCCCTCCTGAGAAGAGCACGCTGCCTCCCAGCTATACGGTGGGGACATAGAGCCCTCACCTCAAGACACAACAAATGCACATGAAAGACATGAGGGCAATGTCTGGGCAGGAACTCGGACTCCCAGAAGGGCTGGGGTTAAGACGTCTGGCTAGAAAGCCAGCTGCCCGGGAATCGAGACAGACCCAGTCTTCATCCAGTGAGCGCGTACGACCTTGTAATGTGTTGACGTACAACCACGGTACGTGTTGACATACAGGAGCGTAACTGAGCAAGGTGGTTGCTGGAGCAGGAGTCATGATGTTCTATACTGAGGTCTTGACTCCCTGAACCCAAAAGTTGTACCTCATGGGCACCCACCTTTCTTTTCCAGCCAGTGGCCATTTCGGCATTGTATGTTGTTACCTGGAGGCTGGGCGAAATTAACTGTGGGTGACCTGAGTTCATTGCTTCAGATAGGCCAAGATGAAAATTTTTGTGTTTGGAGTGAGGGTGAGGGTGGAGTGGGCCTAAGTGTGCTTTCAGGCCCCGCTGATGGAAGTGTAAACTGGCCTAGTTTTGTGGTAGGCAGTCTGCCTTTGTGAAGTCTGAACAGATAAAACGGTATGCCAAAGATTTCACCTCGGATATTTGGCCTAAGAAAATAATTGGAAAACTAAAATAGGAGCCTCACTGTTGTTTATAATTAAGAGACACTGAAAACACACTGAATGAGTAACGATAAAAATCGTTAAAATCCTTAACACTACTATACATTGATATAATGTTACTGCTGCTATTAAAATGATTATATAAATTGATATTCATCTCGGAATATGTGCATGGTATGTTCCAAAGTATTGCTATCAAATAATATGTTGATTATTGCATGTTTATTAAAAATATATAGGAGAATAGGAAAGAAAACTACCTGGAAGTATATGTATATATATATATATATATATATATACCAAACCAGCATTTCAAAAACTTTTTTGATCATGATCCACAGAAAGAAATACATTTTACATTTGTGACCCAGTAGATACATGCAGCTGAAACAATAGTTTGAAAAAACCTTATCATGCAAATAAAACCTTATAACATTTTAACAAGTAACTTACCTACCCCCACCCCACTGGGGATAGAGTAGAAGAAATGTTTTTATAACTGATGCACAAGCAAGAGACTTCAAATTATACTAATGCAATCCTGTGTTCATGCTTCTTTTTCTTTACAACTCACATTAGCCATATTTTCTTTGGGTTTATGCATGTCATATGTTGTTTTTCTTTTTGTCTTTTTAGTTCTTACACTCTCCTCCAACTCTCTCTCTCCTGTTTTTTACTTTCAACCTGCAGAACTCCCTTTAGTATTTCTTGAAGGGCAGGTTTTTTATTGGCATACTCTCTTAGTTTCTGTTCGTCTGTGAATATTTTGAGCTCTCCATCATTTTTGAATGCCAGCTTTGCTGGATAGAGAATTCTTGGCTGGAATTTTTTTCTTTTAGTACTTTGACTATGTCATACCACTACCTTCATGGTTTTAGATGAGAAATCAGCACTTAATCTTATTGAACTTCCCTTGTATGTGACAGTTCTCTTCTCTTGTGCTACCTTCAGCATTTTCTCTTTGTCTTGAGCATTGGGTAATTTGACAAGTGTGTGTCTTGTAGTAGGCCTGTTGTGATTTATACTGTTTGAGGTGTGTTGTGCTTCCTGGATGTGTATATCCATCTGCCTAATTAGGGTTGGGAAGTTGTCAGCCATTATTTCCTCCAACACCCCTTCTGTCCCCTTTCCCTTCTCTTCTCCTTCTGGGATGCCTATAAAGCATATGTTTGTGTGTTTTGTGTTCTCAATCAATCCCTAAGTCCCTGCTGGATTTTTTTCTATCTTTTTATCTATCAGGTCTATTATCTGTTTGATTTCAGATGTACTTTCTTCCATATCATCCAATTCTTTCCTCTACCTGTTCAAATCTGCTGTTATTTGCTGAGAGTATATTTTTGATTTCTTGGATTTTGCCATTCATCACCATCATATCTGTTATCTTTTTATGCATGTTTACAATTTCTTCACTGTGCTCTCCCAGTGTTTTCTTAATATCCTTAATCTCTTCCTTCACTTCGTTAACTTGGTCCATGATATTTGTTTGGACAGCTTTGGTTAGTTGTTCAGTGTTCTGTTTCTCTTCCTGGTTTTTAGTTTGTTCATTGGACTGGGCCATGTCTTCCTGTTTCTTGGTGTGGTTTGTAATTTTTTGTTGCTGTCTGGTCATCTTTTTATCTTGATGGGTTTGTTCAGTTGATTAGCTTCTCACTCTAGTCTGGGGTCTTATTTAGTTGCTGTTCTTGTGTGTGTGTTAAGTTTTCTCTTTGACACTTTGTTCTTCTTATTCTATTTCCTTGTTGTTGTCTAAGTTCCCTTGAGCAATCAATCTTTTTGTCGTGCTCTCTCCAGATCCATGCCCTGAAGCCTCCTGCTTTGTGGGTTCCAAAAACAGCTCTTGAAACAATAGTTTTATTAACAATACTTAAATATTTTTCTCTGCAGCACATTCTGGTGTATTTTTTCTTTACTGCGCTACCCTATCCTTTCTTACCCTAGTCTGCTCTATTCTGTTCCAATTCTATTTCTCTTCTGTTCTCCTCTCTTTTGTTTCATTTTTTAAAATGCTGCCTATGACCCACTAACTTGATTTCATGATCTCCTAATCGGCCACAAGCCACAATTTAAAAAACATTGCTTGAAGATATTAACAGTTATCTCTGGCAGGTGGGATTACTGATAGCCTTTTTTTCTGGTCCTTTTTGCTTCTCTGTGTTACTCATATAATACAAAGACTGCTAAAAATTTGAAAATGATAAAATAATTCAATGGAGACAAAGATCCATTTATAAACAAATTGATGCCCTGCAACATTTTAGGAACATACTGATTGTATAAAATAAGATGCCAGTTCTCCATAATTATTGGTCATTCAGAATGTTCTGGGAACATTAAAGAGCATCATGGCAGGAAAAATAAATCTGTTGAGACACAAAGCTTGAATAAGGGAATATCAAGGGGAAAAAATATTACCTTACCTTTTCAGACTCAAAAGATCACCAAGTACCCATGCTTATTGCCTTACCCCAGTGATGGTGCATCACTTCTCTGGGATTTATTTCTATCTCTGTTCCTGATTGCAGTTTTTTTTTCATGCTCATTCTCCACCTTAAAAATAAAAAAGAGAGCTCTTAAATTCATCAGACTTCTTTGTGGATGGATTATCATGACTTCTAGTATGCCTGGGGAAGTTAGCCTCCTCTAAACCTAAAGATGATTTTACATGGAAGGTAGCCATTAAGAACAGGACACAGAAGCCAGCGCACTTCTCTGTGGGCTCCCGGCTCTCAGCCCCAGGAGCCACATCCCCAGCATGGCCACACAACCAAGGGGGGTGGCATATGAAGTGATCTCTCTCAAGCTCTTTTCTGGGAAAACCATTGGTGAATGCAAGAAGCCCTATTTACTTAGAGCTCCAGTAACTGGGCACATGCACCGACTGCCAAGGGGCGGGGGAGTGCTCCACTGGGTTGGGGTTGGCGAGAGGCTGGCTGACGTTTGCAGGGTAGAGGCATGGGGAGAGATACTTCCTGCCCTTGAAAGGAATTAATAATAGGAAATCTGGGGAAATAACCAGGGTTGCTTTCTAATACATAATAATTTAGTTACTGTTATTTCAGACGTTTTGCTGAGCGCAATCTGGCAATTCTGAAAATGCGGTTTGGAGCCCTGACTTTCTTCTCAGGGAGGCTAAATTCATTGCGTCTTTGAAATAGCGTGAGTAACAAGTCAGAGTTATTCATGTGCTCATTTATTATCCAATAAGTATCAATTTACAGGGTCATTCGTTCTTTCTTTCCTCCTCCATCCATCCAGTCATCCATCCACCCATCTGTCCACCCATCTATCCAATCATCCATTCACAGAATTTCTCACCTCGATGCCATGTGTTAAGGGGCATGTGGAAATCTTGGGGTGGAGGAAGGAACTCCAAAAGGAGGATGAGCAGCCTGCATAGTTGAGTTCCTCACAGTCTAATGGAGCAGACAGACAAGTAAACAAGTAATTTTCATATAGTGTGGAAAGTGCTATGAGAGGGACCAACATGGCTTGATATGTGCAAAACCAAGTCTTCCCCTCAGGCCTAGAATCATGGCGTGTTAGCCTAAAAGAGACTAGAAAAGTTGCATGGCACAATGTTTTCCAGAGTTTATCCACTGATCCCTGGGTGCCATTCCAGGGAGTAGAGGTGAGAGTGGGAGGGAAGAATAAGAGGACAGCTAAGCACATGGGGTTTAACTCCCTCTAAAACCGGAGGAGGCCCCCTTTTCTCCTACCTATTTCGTATATCGAGGTTTCTAGTAGTCATTTGAGGATAGGCCTTGGGTGCTTTATGATATGTGTAAAGCACTGGACCAGCCCACCATCTTGCCTTGTTTCTCAGGTTTAATAATTGAGACCCCAAAAGTAGCGAATTGTCCAAGGTTGTAAAATTGCTTACTGAGCAGTCCAGGACTATAACCTGTTCTTTTACCTTATGTGGACAATGTCTCCACATCAGTTAGTTTTGCTGTATAACAAATAACTCCAAATCTTAATGGCTTAAAACAAATGCCACTGATTTAGCCCACAATTCTGTGGACTTAGCTGGGTGGTTCTTCTGGTCTCAGCTGGGCTCGCTCATTTGATGAGTTGCTAATCAGCTGGTAAGTCACCTGAGAAATGACTGGTCTAAGGTAGCCTTTCACAGCTGGAGGATGGCTAGACGATAGCTCTGGTGGGCACGTAACTGAGCAGAGTCTCTCACCATCAACAGGATTCCAACAGAGTAGGGAAGTGTACAAAATCTCTTGAGATACAGGTACGGGGCTGGTCACAGAAAATCACAAGAGGTATGGATTCGGACTTAACTGATTCAAGGGGTAGGAAAACAGACTCTATTTCTTGATTGGAGGATTACAAAGAGTGAGGGTAAAAGGAGGGGAGAATTGTCACCCCATTGCTATCTATCACAACAAAACTGTGTTATTGCCTTGTATTCTCTTCTTAATTTGGGCATGGGGACCATACATGTTTAAAACAGCTATCTAATTCTAAAGCCATCTTTACAAGAAAACTTGTGGCCATGGCTCTTTCTATATACCATGAGGCCTTTTGCCAACTTGAGCTACTAAATTGTTTGTGTTTGAGACAGGCACTAGTTACTGCTTGTGGTAAGGGACCCTGTACATTGAGAACATCCCTGCTTTACACTCTGTCACAATCTTTCCATCAAGAGCCCTTTCCATGGTCGCTCTGACTGTTAGCTACGTTTGAGGGATGAATTCATCCTCATCCTTGTGATAAATATTTATTGAGTGACTCCTATGTATCAGGCACTTAGCTAGATGCCAAGGAGACAAACTATTCTAAGGTGGGTTCCTACCTTCAGGTAACTCACAGTCTGGCAGAGAAGGAAGAAAGGTAAATATATTATTACAATGAAATGTGGTGGGGAAGGGGCTGGAAATTGAATTTCTTCTCAGTGGTCATTATTTTCTCTGTAATAAAGAAGCCTGACCATGTGATCATCATCTGAATAGATGCAGAAAAGTGTTCAGCAAAATTCAGCACCCTTTTGTGGTAAACACACTTAACAAACTAAGAATAAAAGGGCACTTCTTCAGCCTGATAAAGAACATCTATGAAAACCCACAGCTAACATCATGTGCAGTAGAAAAAGAATGAATGCTTCCTCCTACTTCTAAAATCAGTAGCTAGACAAAGCTGTCCATTCTTGCCACTTCTATTTAACATTATACTGGAGGATCTAGCCAGAGCAATTAAATAATGAAAGGAAACAAAGGCATCCAAGATTGGAAAAGAAGGAGTAAAACTATTTCTGTTCACAGGTGTCGTGATCTTATATACAGAAAATTCTAAGGAATCCACAAACAATCTATTAGAACTTCAGCATACAAGATCAATGTGTATTAGTCAGCCAAATGGGGTGCTGATGCAAAGTACCAGAAATATGTTGGCTTTTATAAAGGCTATTTTTTGGGGGTAAAAGCTTACAGTTACAAGGCCCTAAAGAGTCCAACTCAAGGTTGATTTCTTACCAAAGTCATCTGTCACATGTTGAAGCAAGATGGTTGTCCAAATCTGGGAGGGTTCAGCCTTCCTCTCTCTCAGCTCCAGGCTGGCATAGGGCTCGTTTCTTTCTGGGTTTTCTCAGTATTGCAGAGTTTCAGGCAAATGACTCCTCTCTCTTCCTGGGGCCACAGAATCAACGTTCTCTCATCTGCCATGTCTATGACAGGATGGTTGTCGGTTTCTATCAGCCCACCAAGGGGGCAGGGACTTAACCCAAGTTACACCCTACTGACATGGGTGAATCAAAGCCCTAATCTTAACATAATTTAATCAAAGACATCTCAGCTGAATCTAATTTAATCAAAGGGTACCATGCCCAGAGGAACAGACCAGTTTACAAACATAATCCCTATCTTTTTGGGGTTCACAAATAATCTCAAACTGCCACAATCAATATACAAATATCAATTGTATTTCTATGCGTTTGCAAAGAGCAATCTGAAAACAAAATTAAGACAACAGTTCTATTTACAATGGCATCAAAAAGGATAAGATACTTGGGAATAAACTTAACAAAAGAAATGCAAGACTTGTATACTGAAAACTATCAAGTATCATTGAAAGGAATTAAAGGAGACTAAATAAATGGAAAGACATCCCATATTCATGGATCAGAAGATTTAAGATGTAAGATGAAAGTATTCCCCAAAATGATCTATGGATTCAATGCAATCCTATCAAAATTCCAGATGACTTCTTGCAGAAATTGACAAGCTAATCCTTAAATTCATACAGAAATGCAAGGGACCCAGAGTAATAAAACCAATCCTGAAAAAGAAGAGCAAATTTGGAGGACTCACATTTTCCAATGTCACGTTTTACTTCAAAGTTACATGGGATGAGAAGGGGGAGAAGATCCTGGATGTATATAGAGTGTTTAATAAGTTTAAATGTAAATACGTGGTAATGGTTGATCTTGATGGTAACATATTGTAATGAATATAACAAACACTGTTGATTTATGGAGGTGATTATGACTGAAAAAAGTAGTCTAGGAAGATTAATGTTAGTTGGAGGATAGCTGTAGGATAATATTGGGAATATATGACAATGATTCTGGAAATAGATGAGGATTGTACTGTAACTACAGGAATGTTCTACTACAGGGTGTTAAGAATGTGGTGATACACAGGAAAAATATAACTAATGTAATTTATGAACTATAGTTAACAACACTGGAATGTTTTTGTAGCAAAAGCAAAGTTGGTAGTATATTAATTCTAAAGGTAAAAAAGAATTTGGTTTTGTGAGATATGGATACAATTAAGCATTTTTTTTCTTCAGTTTTATTTTTCATTAATAAGTAGACCTTGACACTGTCATTTAACTAATCTGTGTTCATCTGTGCATCTTTCAGGAACAACTGAGTTAACAGTTGGAATTAGATGAGATAAAAGTACCTGAAAAAGAATTTTTTAGGAGTAATATTTCCATATTTGATTGAGCTGCCCTTTTCTGTTCTTTTATTTTTATGAATTTGAAATATAGTTGTTAATTTAAAAAAAAAGAATGTGGCACTGGCATAGGGATAGATATATAGATCAATGGAAAAGAATCATAAACCCTTATATTATGTTCAATTGATTTTGACAAGGGTGCCAAAACGATTCAATGGGGAAAGAACAGTGCTTGGTGCTGGGATAACTGATATCCACCTGGAAAAGAATGAAGTTGCACTTCTGCCTCATACCATACCCCAAATTAACTCAAAATGGATCATAGCTAAAACTATAAAACACTTAGAAGAAAACTTTGGACTAAACCTTCATGACCTTGGGTTAGACAATGGTTCCTTAGCTATAACACTCAAAGCATAAGCAACAAAAGAAAAGTAGATAAATAGGGCTTCATTAAAATGAAAAACTTTTGTGTGTCACAGGACATCATCAAGAAAGTGAAAAGTTGGGAAGCAGATTTGGCTCAACTGATAAAGTGTCCACCTACCACATGGGAGGTCCAGGGTTCAAACCCAGGGCCTCCTGACCCATGTGGGGCTCGCCCACATACAGTGCTGACACGTGCAAGGAGTGCTGTGCCATGCAGGGGTGTCCCCACATAGGGGAGCCCCACGCACAAAGAGTGCACCCCATAAGGAGAGGCACCCCACGTGAAGAAAGTGCAACCTACCCAGGAGTGGTGCTGCACACATGGAGAGCTGACGGAGCAAGATGACGCAACAAAAAGAGAAACAGATTTCCAGTGCCGCTGACAAAAATGCAAGCAGATACAGAAGAACACACAGCAAATGGACACAGAGAATAGGCAACTGGTGGTGGGGGGGGAGAGAAATAAATAAAAAATAAGTCAACACATAAAATGTGTTCACTGAGTGCAATGAGGGTGCCACAATGATGAGGGAGGTGTTGGGGTAGGAGGTGGGGGGTATACAGGAAACTCTTATATTTTTTAGTGTTACATTTTTTTTTGTGATGTATATATCTTCAAAAAATACAATTTACAAAAATGATGTGGTGGGGAGTGAGGAGTGGGTTATATGGGAACCTCTTATGTTTTTTTTTAATGTAACATTCCTTGTGATCTATTAATTTTAAAAAATTAAAAATAAATAAATATAAATAAATAAATCAACACATAAAATGGGAGGCAACATTTGCAAGGCATGTGTCTCAGATGGGACTTGTATTTAGAATATATAAAGAACTCTTACAACTCAGCAGTAGAAAGGCAAATAATTCAATTTTTAAAATGGGCAAACGATTTGAACAGATATTTCTCCAAAGAATGCATACAGATGGTCACAAGTACATGAAAACATGCTCAAAATTATTGGTCATTAGGGAAGTGAAAGTCAAGCCCACAATGGGATATCACTCCACACGCTAGGATGGCTAAAATAAAAAAGCCAGACAGTAGCTTGTATTGGCATTAATGTAGAGAAATTGAAATCCTCATACATTGTTGGTAGGAAGGTCAAATGGTGAAGCTGCTTTGGAAAACAGTTTGGCAGTTCTTCTAGATGTTAAAAAATGGAGTTACATATAACCAGCAATTCCACTCCAGTAACCCCTCATAACCCAAGAAAATGTATGTCCAAACAAAAACACGAACATGGATGTTCATAGCAGCATTATTCATAAGAGTCAAACCATCAAAGCAACACAAATGTCCATCAACTAATGACTGGGTAAAGAAAATGTGATATATCCATACAATGCAATGTTATTTGGCAAACAAAAAGGAATGAATTACTCTTACCTGCTAAGACATGGATGAACCTTGAAAACATGATGCTAAGTGAAATGAGCCAGTCACACCAGAACACACAGTATGTGATCCTGATGCTATGACATGTCCAGAACAGGCAAATTTGTGAACAGAAAGTAGATCAGTGGTTGCCTAGCACCTAGGGGAAGGGACAAGTGGGAGTGACTGCTGACGGGTATGGGGTTTCTTTTCAGGGTATTGAAAATGTTCTAAAAATGACTTGGGATGATGTTCATGGAACTCTGAATGTACTGAAAACCAGTGATTTGGAGCCGGTGTTTCTGCGTGAGGGAACTGGACTCAGATGGGATCTCTTTTCACAAGACTTTCATGCTACTTTACTGGAATTGTAGTTGGTGTTGGGGTTTAAGATATACTTAGGGGATTTGAAGCTCTGGAGCTCTGGTCTGACAATATGATAGCCACGCCCTGAACCTCAACAGACTTCAACTCCTACACTCTGATTTATTGGACTTACCCCACTCAGCTAACATGGAGTTGAAGAATGTCAACCACCACACCATGGAGCCTAGAGTGCCTACAACTGAAAGCAGGAGGATTGCATCCAGTATCCATGTGGAATCTAAGCCCCCTCTTGACATAGATGTGCAATGGACACAACCAATCCAATGTCCACAGAGAAAATGTGGCATTGGTGTGGGAAGGGTGGCCATGGTGGCTACTGGGTGCGGGGAATGGGAGGAAGAGATGAGATGTGGAAGCGTTTTCGGGACTTGGAGTTGTCCTGGGTGGTGCTTCACGGACAATTACGGGACATTGTAGACCCCCCCAGGGCCCACTGGATGGAACGTGGGAGAGTGTGGGCTATGATGTGGACCGTTAACTATGAGGTGCAGCGATGCCCAGAGATGTACTTACCAAATGCAATGGATGTGTCATGATGATGGGAGAGAGTGTTGCTGTGGGGGGAGTGGGGGGTGGGGGCGGTGGGGTTGAATGGGACTTCATATTTTTTGAATGTAATATTTTTTAAAAAAATGAATAAAAATAAAATAAAAACTAAAAACCAGTGAACTGTACATTTTTAAAGGGTGCATTTTATAGTGTGTGAAGTGAATGAATTATATATCTCAATAAAGCTGTTAAAAAAACACGGTGAGGTCCTCTGCCATGAGTAGGGGATGGATGTTAGGGAGCTTAAGAAAACTGTTGAATATTTGGAATCCCCACTCAAAAGAATGGGGAAGAGAGAGCTGTGCTAGTCACGTTAGGCAGCTGCCATAACAAACAGCCCCCAGCATTCAATGGCTGAACACAATAAACGCTTGTTTCTCTCATACTGTTCTCTGATACTGGTCATTTGGCAATCCTCAGTGGCTCTCCTGCAAGTGGTGACTGAGGGACCCAGGTTCTGTCCATCTTTTGACTCTTCCCTCTTGTAGGTCTTTGGCATCCTTTCCATTCAGCTACTGGATGAGGAAAGAGAGTAGCGGATTGAACATGGTAGGATTTTACGGTAGAGGCCTGGAGGCGACTTGCCTCATTTCACTCATATGCTTTTGGCCAGAACTCAGTCACACGGTCACACGTAGTTACAGGAGAAGCTGGGACATCCTATCTAGTTGTGTCCAGGAGGAAAAAGGAAACAGGTTTGCCAAACGGCTAGCCAGGAGCCTCTGCTACAAGGGCTGACCAAGGGCAAAGAGAAGGATGGAAGTCTGTGAGCCCAGCTTGAGGAGCATGTGTTTGTGGTCACTGCGGACAGCGGGACCGGGTCATTTTCTCCCACTGTTCTGGGCGGAACCTTCTCTGGTTGAATGTCCTGCTGTGGGCCCATTGCTGGTGGTGAATGCAGCCCAGCCTCCATTAGGAACGCCTTCGGGAAGAAAATAAAGACCAGGGCCTCCAAGAACACTTTAGCATCTCACCCACATGATGCCAGATGTTGTCATACTGTCCACATTGCCATTAGAAGGCGAGCAAGAGACGTATGTTGGAAATAAACTTGTTTCTTTGCACTTGGACATGGGTTGAATAAAAATAAGAATCTGTCTCCTTTTAAGGTTGTGCTTTAAATAGAAATCTGCCTCAGGCCCGTCTTGGTTTTTTTCTTCTTGGCTTCCTCTATCCCAGGATCCTCCATTCCCCGCCACATCTGTGCCTTTGTGGCTGAGGGGCCTGAGTTGTGCCCCACTAGCCTGAGTTCTGCTCAGGAACTGGCTCAGCTGGGTGGATGCCTCAGGCTGAAGCCTCCTGCCCCCCCCATCTTCTCCCATTACCTTTTTCATAATTTTTTGGAGCTGCCCTGGTAGGTCTGGCTGTTTCAGTGACATT
Source organism: Dasypus novemcinctus (assembly GCF_030445035.2). Taxonomy (NCBI): domain Eukaryota; kingdom Metazoa; phylum Chordata; class Mammalia; order Cingulata; family Dasypodidae; genus Dasypus; species Dasypus novemcinctus. Next base: position 19,903,398 of record NC_080704.1, read on the forward strand.
CTGTAGTGATTGTATCTGCCCTTTTAGACATCTGCTGCCTGTCTTTTGGACAGACTGTTTGTTTGTGTCTGGCTGCTAATGCTGTAGTAAAAATCACCTTGCTGGCCTGTCCTTGTTTTCAGAGGCACTTGTCTCTTGGTATAACACTGTCTACTTAATGAGCTTTGCTGGTGGAGAGTGTAAGACTGAAGAGTACAGCTTCTTCCTTTGTGTCATAATCCCCTGTGGGCTTTGCTGACAGGCATGCTTGAGGACAGGTTGTCAGGAGAGGGGTGTCAACCAGGAAGGGGGGGCCCCAGGGCCAGGGAGGAGTGATTCTGTTGTGAGCAGGTCTGCAGAGGAGGCGGTCCAAATGGCGAGATAGCCAAGGAGTGGGGTAAAGGTGGGTCAGATCTGGACTGCAATCACTGCCCAAGGGCCTGCTCCCCTGGGTTGGTGCATGAAAGAGGTTTGCAAGTGGCAGTCGTGTTTGCTTCATCTTGCTCTCTCCTAATCCATTCTCTACACTCCAGCCAAGTGAATCTTGCAAAGCACAAGTTCAATCACATCACTCCCTACTTTCATGGCTTCTTATTGCTCTTATGAGCAATGTCTAAATGAATTGGTTGTCAAGGCCGTCTAAGGCTTGTCTCAGTCTCTCTCCAGCCTCATCCTTCTCTCTTCCTCTGCTTTCCTAGACTCATGGCTCAGGCTCCATTCTAAGATTCTTTCAGTTCTTCTTGCGTGCCGCACTCTCTTGTTCCCACAGCTTCCTCTGCTCCTGACCTTGATGGCCCTTTCGGCTGCCAGCCTTCTTGACTAACCCCCTCATTGAGATGGTTTCCCACAGTGCTCTACCTCTTTCTCCATGGCAGTGATCTCACTCTAGTGTAATTACCTGTTTAGTTTTGTGCTCCCCCACTCAACTGAAAACTTCATAAGATCAGGGACCATTTTATTCCCCATTGTATTTTCAGTTGTATTAGTCAGGGTAGGCTAATTCCTGTAACAGAGAGCTGACTTCAACAGAAGTTTTATTTCTTGCTTACATGACAATTCAATGTGGGTATTCAGTAGATGGCTTCCACCTGGTAACTCAGGGATCTAGGCAACTTTCATCTTGTGGCTCTTTCATCTTCTCAGATTGGTCCCTCTTCGCCATTCACCAAATGACAGGCAGCTGGGGGAAGGAATGGACAATTATATATGAGGACTTTTCTGGGTCATGCCTGGAAGTGATACGTATGCTTAACTTCCATCCATACTCCATTGGCCAGAACTTAGTCACATGGCCACATGTAGTTGCATAGCATCCTGGGAAATGTCATTCAGCTCTGAGAAGGCTTGGTGAGCAACTAGCTGGTCTCTGCCACACCAGTGCTTGCCTGACATGTGGTAGGAACAGAACAAATATTTGTTGAGTGATAGAACGTCGGAGTTTAGGCTCCGATGAGATTCTTCAGCGGTTAATTTAACCACTAGGAGGCACATGTGATGACAAGTCACAGAAAAGGAGCCCTGCTGATTTCTGGGTCCTGGGTATTTTGGAAATGTTAAGGTTTGTGGAAGAGGAAAGGAAAGGCCAGTCTAGGAGTTTAGCACCAGAAGGTGAGGGGCTACCGTTCATGTCCTCCAAGGAAAGTGAATCTTACTAATATGAAAAGTTCCTTTTTCTGAGGTGACAGAGGAGATAACAGAGAGGAAGAGGGGAGAGTGCCTCTTTGGTTTTGTCGAATGTGACAAGGTGTCAGCTTTGCTCACTCGTTGCTCCTGGGGCTACGAAGAAGCATGCGGCATGTCTGTGCGTGCCACCTGGCTGCCTGTCACTCTCCTGCCCAGGAGGGAACAGGTGTGTGAAGCGCGGGATGGGTCCCGCTCTGTGCAGTGGACGGGTCATCGCTGAGGACTTGCTCCCTCTGACTGATGGGTCCTCCCACATCCCAGCTCCTGACGGTAACAAAACGTCATTTCCCACATAGCAGGAAGAAGGGAATAGCAAGCAGTCACCAATCAGTCATTTGGTGAGAAAAGTTGCCTCTGGAGCCTCCACCTCTGGATGAGCTGGGATATAATAACTCCTTGCCTGTGGGTGGCTCTTTAGAATTTTCAGAAGCCCTTTCCCACACCTTATCTCATTTCATCCTCAGCAACATGGTGAGGTGAGAGGCCAAGGGTTATTATGTCTGATTTACAGATGAGAAAACTGAGGCATTAAGTATAATAGCTCCCAGCGTTCCCAAGATCACGTGGCGGCCCGTCCTCTCTTGCCCTCCCACCCCCGCTGGAATCTGCACACTGTTTTCCAGAAGATTCCCTGTTAGCGTGCAATTAGTGGGAATGGAAAACACATCTGATGACTGCCCTTACCTCTCAACGCTGGCCATTTATTTTCCTGTCTAAACAAGCAGGTCTGCATGGAGCCACCACAAAGCCCTCCCCTGTGTTTATATCTCTCTGCGCTGTGGATCTGCGCCCTCCCAGGGTCCCCTCCGGTGGGAACCAAAGAAGGTTAAACCGTTTCCCAAGTTGCAGCGCCCCCATGCGGGTCTATTGGAACAGTGTCTAGATGGGGCAGCACCGTGGGACTGTTCTTCATTAAAACAAAACAAAACGAAACAAAACCCACCACAGGGCGAAGGTGTTTTAATAAACATCCGTCTTCACACAGCTGCTGAGCGCTAGGGTTGCACCCCCAGGAATCCTCAGTGCTCTCTCCAGCCTCACCCAGACCTAAGCAGACATGACCTTGCCCTCCTACCTAATTAAAGACCCAGGCTGTATTTTCCCCCCATCTCTCAAAGTCTGGCGTATGGGTTTTGCCACCCCAGAGGGGGTGGATAAGTGCTAAGAGCTGACCCTGAGGTGTGTGTTTGGGGGAATTGTAGCAAGGGGCATCAGGGGTCAGGATGGGATCCTTACCCCATAGAACCTAAAGCAGGATTTCTAGCATCAAAATCCTGATAGCACAAGGAGTGTCCTTGTAGAGGGGAGACTGAGTAACGTCAATTCCTAACCCTGCCACTGCCCCCGCTCGCGCTCAGGTACACCTGGGAACCCCCATCTTCTGGCATCATCTCCCATGCATTGTTTTTTCAGAGGCAGAGCATGACTGCCATCTAATAGTATCCATGTCGGGATCTGTCGCGGCAAATCCCTTTCCGCATTAAAAGATTAATGCCGTCAATCCGGAGTTAGGGGGAGATTGTCGTGTTTCCTCTCCAGCCGAGAGTGCTGCTTGTTAACACTGTTTTCTGTTCTCCTTTTCTGCTCTCCCCTCGTATCCCTATAAAGCATATTTGGAAGCCCTTCTCCAATTTCTCCTTCTTCCTAATAATAATAAAAAGCACGAACAATTTGCATGGCATCTGTGCCACCTCTCTTAGGGAAAATAACCCAGTTTTTCTCCAACAGAGCAGTCACTGGGGCATTTATGATCTGGCTGAAGGTCCCTGGAGTAAGAGCAGCAGGGAGAAATGCTGTTTGGGCTCTAAGATTTTCGGAGAGGCTCTGAAAGGCCAGCGCTCTCTGACAGAGTGCTGACGTTGTTTTCTGTGGGATTGTTTTTGCCATTCAGGTTAAGAATTCAAAGCTGCTCCCTTGACTTTTCATGACAGCCGTGCGTGTGTTTGGTTCAGATACCGTGCTCTGCAACCACCGCTTGCTTTGAATTGTATATTAAGAAATGTTACCATGTAACCTTTCATGAAAGCCAAACATTTGTCAGGTGGCGCTGAGAAGGGGGCTCTTACTGGTTAATCGTTAGCAAGCCTCTGCTGTTTATAAGTTGCCACACTGGTAAGACTTGTCTCAACATCTTCCAGGGTTAGCCCACCAGACCGAGACAGGCTCAGGGGGAAGTTGGAAGCATTCTGAACACAATGTGGCTGCCATGTGTGGAGAGGCCATGCTGTCCTGTGATTATTGGTTCTGCATGCTCTTCAAGAGCATATAAACTTCTATGAAGAGTGACCAGGTGGCTGAGAATAATTAATTGCCCAGTTCAACTCCCAGCACTGTGCTTAGGCACAGGGTGGATGCTCAGCAAATGGGGGTGGTATCGAGGTGTCAATTCCATGTATTTTCCATTCAACTATGAGTTCTGTGGAGTCAGAGCCCACGTGTCTTTAGCCTTTTTGTCACCAGCCCCGTGCATGGTGCGTGATGTAAAATGCGTATTTATTGAGCTCCCACAGAGCTGCTACCCATTTGTCAATGACTGTTGAAATCCCTCCTTCCTCAGGATAAGCTTTCTTTTCATTCTCCCATGAGGATGAAGAAGTCCTGAGAGAAGTTTCTTGCAAGTAATCACCAACTCATATCATCGCATGCCCGTTTGATTGGTCCCTAGGTACTTGATGTCCACTGTAACATCTGGAGTTTCCCAATCAAGAAAAAAGTGATGAAAAAGGAAGAGAGTACTAGACTACTCATGTAAAGAAAAATAGCACTATGTGTGAAGTGTCTTCAAAGAGTCAGGGAACAGCGGGATTTAATGAAAAGCTATGGTGGATCTAAAATGACTTTCACCATACTCTTGCTTTTTCCTTCCATGCTGTCTTTTTCTTGGATTCCATGGGAATCATTGCAAGTGTGCCTACTGCAGAACGGTGCTCATGTTTTGGCAACAGGGCAGCAGTGGTAAAAGAAAACGGGCTAGGAAAGTCAGGATAAGCTGGGTCGTGCTGAGGTAATAAGTATCCCCTAAATCTCAGTGGTTCAACCTGGCAAATGTTTATTTCTCCCCTATACTATGTGGTTAAGGAGGGTTGGCAGGGTACTCTGCCAGTTGTAGTCATTCGGGGATTCAGGTTGATGTAGGCTTTATCTTGACACGGGTGTCACCAAAGGGAACACAGCAAATTGCATGCTTACTCTTCAGGTTTTCCCTGGAAGCGCCACACACCACTACTGCTCATCCTTCACGGGCTAGAGAAAGTTGCCCAGCCACACCCAGTCTCAGGGAGGTTGGTGAAGCAATCTCACTGAGTACCCAGCAGGAGGAACGCTTAAGGATTTGGCAGCCAGCACTGATTTTACTATCCCGATGGGCTAATAACAGGGCCTAGGTAAACCCCGATGGAACTTGGGCAAAACTTGCGGAGCAAAGTTTTATTGACGTCATGCTTCCTTTTTCAAAACAGGCTGTTTGCAAAACAGCTCTAACTCTAGGATTTCTTGCCTAGCCGAGTATTTCTGTACTAGAATGCGATTCGGATAATAGAAAGCATTTTCCATTGAGATCATAAGAGCTGTCTTTCAAGTGGCCAGATAGTATAAATAATAATAGCCGCAAAGAAACAATTAAAAGCTCTCCAGGTGGCTTATCTCAGATCCAACGAGAAATGAAAACCCCTGAACATGCCAAAACATTTTAAAGAAATGGCTGTGTCTGAGGGTGGTCTCCTGGTAATGATAAAGCCTTCTCCCCATCCTTCCTGACCCAGGATAGCTACGCTATCGCTGTCTGGAAAGGGGTTGGCTGAATCGGGAGGGATTATATTTGAGCTGCATAAACACAGACTGAATCAAGCGTGCTGAGCCGATGATGGGGGAGCATTGGAAAGAGTCAGGCCCTTCCGTTGAGATAATAACTAGTTCATTATCTGCCCAGATAAAGGCTCGTCCGGGCTTTCAACAACAGCCTGGAAGGGCGACTGGGCTGACCTTTTGACAGCAACTCTCTTCTCTGGTGTTTACTTTTTTTTTTTTTTTTTTTTTTTTTTTTACGAGAACAGACCTTCACTCACCAGTGATCAAGGAAATCCATGTTCCTCCTGACACTTTTTCCTCCCCTTCCCTGGCCTTCTCAATATGCAGGCCTTCACTTCTGTTCATTTTGAAATGACTACCTTGGTTTAAATTACTTAGTGGGACTTTCCTGGAAAAATCTCAAATAAGCCCATAAACAGATGTTATTAACTTAATTTGCCCCCATTTTACACACCATATCATACCTCTTCGTCATTCCTTATTTTCACCTTTACATCAAAAGGCAAAAATATCATTGCTTAGTTGAAGGATATTTCTTCTGCTTGGGCTATATCCTCCAGTTCTCCTTAGAAGAGTCCATTATGAACCGTTTGGAAGGAGCCAGCAAAGCATGTTGTCATATTGTCTTCGTGTGAAATTAGAAACAGTCTGGTGTGGGTGGGGGTCCCTATAAAGAAAATTGATCTCTGAAAGTAGCTTTAAAGACATTAAGGATATTTTGGGCTCCTAAATTAAGCAATGGCAAGTTAACATTTTCCCAAGGAGATGGTGATTTTGGCTAAGTGTCATAAAATGTTATCCTACAGCCAAAGTTTCCAATGAGATTTCAAGGGAATGGTTTGCACTTTTTTGGTTTGCGTAACTGTTTTAATATGCCTAGTATGCTCTGTAATGGGTTGGCAAACCCTGGGCAGTATATTTTCTTTCTACTTACTACCTTAGCAACCTTGTCAATAAAAGAAAGGCTAGTAATGTGGCTTTCTTACTTGACTATCACTTTTCTTCACAAGAGCAATTAAGATGTGTATTTTGGTTAGAGGAATGAGCTCTGTTGAATGCCAGGTCATAATGAGGCCTCCTGACTCCAATAAATTACATTTGCTCCAGGTTGAGTAGCCATGGAATGAGGTCATGTACCCTTGGTGCGAATGGTGTGTGTGACAGTCTGCATCTACATAAAGCACAAACAAATCATTGCCACGCTGCCACATACTTCATCATGGTACATGTCCGGGCATGGGTTTGGCAGAAGATGATGGCCATGAGCTGTGTTTTCCTCCAACAGCAAAAGTCCTTAAATTTAGAATTTTTTTAAAAAGAAAATTTCGTGTCACCTAGGGATAATGAGTGAGTTTCGTATGAGCAACAAAATCAGAATTATTGAACTTAGAAATAGAGGAAAAATGGAGTATTCCTTGAGATATATCCAGATGGTATAGCATAACCTGTGGCCATATTCTGTAACATTTTCCTCTCCCCAGCTAGCCACCCCATGTTTATATGCGCCCCAGCTCATGTTATAAACATAGCTTTATTTCTCTGTATGAGAAACAAGAACAATTTTTTGCAATAGAATAATCTTATCTTTTTTTTTAAGATTTATTTATTTCTCCCCCCTTCCCCCCCACCCCGATTGTCTGTTCTCTGTGTCTATTTGCTGTGTCTTCTTTGTCCGTTTCTGTTGTCAGCGGCACGGGAATCTGTGTTTCTTTTTGTTGCGTCATCTTGCTGTGTCAGCTCTCCTTGTGTGCGGCACCATTCCTGGGCAGGCTGCACTTTCTTTCCCGCTGGGCGGCTCTCCTTACGGAGCGCACTCCTTGCGCATGGGGCTCCCCTGCACAGGGACACCTCTGCATGGCACGGCATTCCTTGCGCGCATCAGCACTGCGCATGGGCCAGCTCCACACGGTCAAGGAGGCCCGGGGTTTGAACCGCGGACCTCCCATGTGGTAGACAGTCGCCCTAACCACTGGGCCAAGTCCACCACCGAATAATCTCATCTTGTAATGGGTGAATGGTTGTTAGTGTGGTGTGTGTAAATGGTGCAGTGTGGTAGAATGAACCATGTACCCAAGGAAAGAACATCTGAATCTTAATCCCAATCCTGTGGGTATGACCCTATTGTAAATGGGACCTCTTGAAGATGCTATGTTTAGTGAAGGTGTGGCCTGCTGAATCAGGGCGGGCCCTAATCCATGTTACTGAAGGCCTTTTAAAGAGAGAAAGCCATAGGGCCGAGCTGGAGGCCAGATGCCACCGGAAGCTGGAAGGCAAAGGAACCCAGTGGAGAAAGGAGAGGGCATCGCCACGTACACAAGGCAGGGACACTAGCCAAGGATGTTAAAGACCTTGGGCAGAAAGCATCGCCTTGCTGACGCCTCTATTTTGGACTTCTTCTCCTGGCCTCAAAACGATGAGGCAATAAATTCCCATTGTTGAAACCAACCCACTGTGTGGTATTTGTCATTGCAGCCGGAAACTAAGACACCCAGGAAAGATGTCTGTGGGAAAAGTATTTTCACAATGATATTAGAATTACATGTAGCTTTATATTGTTTTTGGTAACAGGAAATTTCAGATGGATCATTATCTGCCCCTTGTTATATATCTCTCTGAAATTTGCTGTGAAATAGAATGAAATGATAATGAATGCTAGTAAATGTAGTTATGGTATTCAGTTTATCTGTTCATGTGAAGGAGTGAGAAAAATCTTACGTGTACGTGAAGCGCTTAAAATATGGATGAGTAACATTCGTGAATTCCATTTCAGTGATCTTTATACACATAAATATATGTATTTGTTTATAATACAGATTATATATTTAGATAATATAAATGTATCATGCCATCATATCAAGAACAAGTTTACCTAGCTCAAAAACAGTTTCAAAGAGATTGCGTTTTAAATCAAAAGGTAGCAATTATACTGTCTCAGAAGTTGCTTTTATTTGAATCCTTGGTGTGTCATGAGATTTAACACTTTCCAATAATTTGAAAAAGGAAAAAAAAAAGGCTAGAGCTTGTTGAATGAAATCCGAACACTGCATGCATGCTGACTTGTATCTGGTAGAAGTTATTCATTGTCTTAATCAGGGAATGGAACACTCATTGTGTAAAGGTCCAGTTAGTAAAGATTTTAGGCTTTGCAGAGCTGCAACTACTCTGCTGTTGTAGTGCCAAAGCAGCCATGGATAATATGTGAACGCGTTAGTGTGGGTGTGTCCCAATAAAACTTTATTTATGAAAATAGGCAAAGGGCCGATGTGACTTGTGGGCTGTAGTTTGTCAACTCCCGGTCTTAAATACAAAGCTATTAAACTGTAGCTTAATTAAAAAACAACTTATATGTGGCACTGAGTTGAATACGTAAACCCCTGTACGTTTAGTGCACACACGGACACGTGTGTGAATACACCCAAGAATGAGGCTGTCTGTATGCCTGTACGGATCAGTTTAAAGGAATTCTTGCGTATGTTCTTTTATCTTACAGTAAATAAATATGCCCCATTTTCGAAGTAAATATTCCAATTCTTTCTGGGGTCTTGGCTACCCTATCTAGCTGAAGTTTATGTACTATCGTCACGGTTGTTTTGCTCCCCCTCTCAAGTTCATTGCATCGTGATCATATGGGCTGATTAATTACTACTCTGTAGTGGTGGCGATGCTTTTCACAAGGGCTTTTTAAAAACTGTGGGCTCTGCAAGTTGCTTTTGTTATGAGTCATTCTCTATTGATGTCATTAGACAATGTTAAACCCGGCAGCAATTGAAATGAAACTGCAGGCCTGGTCCGATTGATCAATCTTTTTAGACTCTATTCAGATACTTTTCTTTCTTCTCAGAAAACAAAACCAAAAAAACCCCAAAAAACAAAACTGCAGTCATTTGTCCAGAAATGGGAAAGAACCACGCCTTTCCAAAAGAGAAGACTGTTTGTTTTGATAAGTGGATTTATTGGGATGATAAATCTGGCTTGTGCTATCTACTCGCCTATTTTTCCTCAGGGGACCTATCACTCTTTATGAATCCTTTTTCACTGGAACGGTTGAAATGAGAGACAGTTTCAAAAGGTGGACCCCAAAGAGCTGATGAGGATAGAAAAAAAAATGACTCCTCTACTTTGGATGCCTGTTGAATCAGCATATAGAGACACTGTCTTATAAGAGACAGGCAGTCAGACAAGAGTTGTGGCCTTTCTAGAAACTGTCTTAATAGAGAGTCGGGCTGCAGGTCTTATCTTTTCACTCTTAGGCTGACTGTATCTCTCTTTTCTTTTTTTCTTCTTAAAAGAAATAGAGGGTCTATCTTAAGTAGGAAGAATTTAAATTATGAGGACATTTTCATTTAGCTAAATCACAGTAGGTCCCATAACTTTAGAAATTCGAGTGAAAACACGCTGAGATCGTTTACATTTTATTTCTAGGAACTGACAGTTCATGTTCCCAAAAACTCTTCTTGAGTCCACCTACTTAAAAGAAGAAAGACTGCCCCTGGGCGCTCCCCACCATAGCAGCGACCACATCAGCTTTGTAAAGCTGCACAAGGCCCATTTAAGTTGTCGGAAAAAAAAAGCCATCCAGCTCCTTTAGAGATGCCCCCAACAAACTCAGAAACAGAATAACCCCTTCAGCATGGGAGGGCGCATATCTTTGCAAAATACCGACAAATAGGAGGCACTTTCTGGCCTGGGGAAACTTGAACACAAATTCTCCTACTTTTGTATTGATCTGCTGCTTCCCTTTTGGCTGTATCCCGGCACAACAGCCAAGCCATGGAAAGACACACCAAATAATTGGACCGTATTTTAAAAATATTAACACCACGTGAGGGGTGAGCTACTTTTTCCAGACATTTCATCAGCCAGCTTTTCTCAGGAGGACTGGCCCAAGCAGTGTCCGTAGGAGAACTTGTGTTCCCCTCATTGCCTTCTGTTCAGGTGGCTGCAAAACCATCGGCATCCTCTTAACTGTAATCTGCTTGTTTGTAAAACCAGCGAAACCTTAGTCCCTGGCCGCAGCAAGCGAGGATGTCAAAAATCACCCGAGGGGGAAGTGACAGAAAGAAATCTGCATGCATTCGTAAATGTGAAAGTGATATTTCAGTCATCTTAATAACCCGCAGTCGTGTATGTTCATGTGCAACTTGCTTTTAAAAATATGTGGGCTTTCAAGGTTTTTATTTCATGATGTGTTCCCCCTCGGTGAAATACTTGGGAAGTACATGGAAAAGAATGCCCCTTCTAAGCTGGTCCTGTTTCCTTTGAGAGGTTACTGGCTGCGTGATCATTAGCCTCGGCAATGACCTGGCACCCAAGCAGCTTCCTCCAGTGGGACCTGGGAGGTGGTGGGAGCCTGGGTGCCTGAAGCCTTGGCAGTTTTAGCAGAAGGGGCCAAGGGACAGACCTCTTCTCACATTAGGATGTTTTCAAGCATCCCCTGTGGGCAAGACAGAGAGATGGGCAGACACAAGATGACACACGTCTCGAGTGCTTGTGCCATGCAAAGTCATGAATACAGACCCAGAGAGAGGCAGACGACAGCAAGACAGAGCAGCCCTGAGAGGCTCTTCCCCGTGGGTCTTTGGCAGAAGAGAAAATGATGAAGTGGCAGTTCCCTGTAGCCCTTGGCAACACTGGGGGGGGGGTTGGCATCCTGGGAGGGGGCCTGCCCTTCCCTGGGGAGGTCATGGGACCTCACGTAGGGGTGGAGACCTCGCCGGGGACGGCTGAGCTGTGTGCAGATCACCAGACTGCACGGCAAGCGAGTAAATGTGCCCTGCGGGATGCAGCGGCTCTAGCTGGCTCCTTCCAGCACCTTCCGAGCATGTTCTCTGGGGCATTGTGTAGGCCCCCTGTGCTCCTTGTAGGCCCTTTTCCCTGCTAAGCATATGGAGTAAAAACCAGCCCAGGGGAAGAGTGGGGGATGGATCCATCCATCCCTGAGCCTCCTCTTTTCTCCCGCTTCCATGTCTCCATGGTATCAAATGGCGGGTTGTAACCATTACTTCTGATTGAACGCCCTGATTGCTTTAGTCCCTTATCTTCTCCTCTTCCCTCCCCCAGTTCCTTCACCCCTTGCCCCTCTGCCCTCCTCTCCCCACAGCTTTTGTAAGAAAGAGTTGCTCTTGAATTCAAGCATAATCGCTCAGTAGGGGGGACTTCCTTGGGAAAAAAAACCTCAAATTTTTGGGCCGTAACAGTGGAAATCTGTTTGAACCCTTGAACTTCCTTTGTTGTTGAAATGGCCACCTACAGAAACACACTGGGGAAAGGAGCAGGAGCACAGTGGTCCCTTTTATGGGAAAAACAGTAGCTGGAATTATTTCACTTTTGCAAGAATTTTCTAACGAGGAGGCATTTCTGAAGGGCCCGCGTCTGGAGCAGGCATTCCACTAGTTGAAGATGTCTGGGCCGCGATCAGGATAGTGTACGGAATAATCGATGTTTCTGGGTTGGGAGACAGAGTCTTCATTCTTTCTTGATCACGGCTGCAGAAGCGGGGAACTGTGGCATCGCTGTCCGCTTTTGTTGCATACAGCAACGGGGCCCCTCTGGGGACTGGGGATTTTCCGGTACACCAGCAGCAACGCAGAGGGGCAGGGCTTTTGCTGCTTCCCAAGTGCAGTCGACAGGCTACGACTGTCCTGTTTTCTGGCAAGTAGTTTGCGTGGACTCTTTCTTTGGTTCACACAGGCACTGGGCCATCTTCTGTTTATGGAGTCCCTGGTTCATGCCATGGGCCGGAGGAGGGTGGACAAACACGGATATACCTGGAAAGAGGCCACCTGTGGTCTCTGTCCTCCTCCTCGACCTCCCTCCGTGCCTCCTCTGATGGTGTCATCTTAGAATAGACATCTGAGCATGTCACTTGTCTGCATAACAAATACCCGTAGCCCCCACCCTTCAAGCTAAAGCTCCTTAGGATGGCGTCCGGTCTGACCCCAGCCCACTCTTCCCAGGTCATCCCTTTATGTTCCCCTGCCTCCCCTGGACCCTGGCACACACAACTTGCAGGACCCCGGACCTGCCGCGCTTTTTTCCACATCATTGCGTGGGCTGTTCCTGCTGCTTAAAATGCCCTTCCTCCCCTTCCCCTGGAGACAACTCCACTCAGACAGCAAAGCCCCAGCCAAATGGCCCTTCTTCCCGCAAGTCTTCCCTGATGTCTTCTGCTGGCCGCTCCACCCACCTTGCTGCTAAAGCGTCGCAATATTTTACAGACTTTCTTCTTCCAGTACTTACCACGTGCGACTGGCCTGTGCCCTCTGCTTCCATTGGACTGCAAGGCTAGCCAGGGCAGAGGCCCCGGCTTACTCTGCTTTGGATTCTCCAGGCCCGGCATCTAGGGGTGTTTATAATACGTATTTACTGAGTCAGTTGGGAACCATGAGGAAAATGTGCAAAAGTGTGTGTGTGTGTGTGTGTGTGTGAGAGAGAGAGAGAGAGAGAGAGAGAGAGAGAGAGAACACAGCACTAAAGAGTATATTTTAGCTGGAAGGCGATTTACTTTCTGTGAATTGGTATTAATTATTTAGTTACAAAAAAGCCATCATTTTCTTGATAGGAGCGTCGAAAACGTTTTCTTGATAGGAGTCAAGAAATAGCAAGATATTTGCATCCACCCTCTTTATCAGTCTTCTGGACAAATAGCCCAATATCGTTATGAGATGACATACACTTCTGTATTTCACTGAAATTCTAAATCCATTTAAGAAGACCACACACATACACACACACAGTCTGAGTTTTAAAAGTCTACACATTAAGATTTGATATCTTATTTTATTTTCACTGTGGGATTGTATGCTTGGTGTCAACAAACTTCTTTTTGGCTTTTTAAAAAATTGAAGTATATCATTTGCACATGAACATACACAAACAATAAGTGTATAGTAAAGATTGTGAACTTATAAAATAAACACACATAACATCACACAGGGGTCTCATACATCACCCCTCCACCAACTCTTTGCATTGCTGTGAAGCATTTGTTACAAACTATGCAAGAGCGTCATCAAAATATTACTATCAACTATATTCCTTATCTTATATTTGGTGTATTTTTCCCTCAACCCATACTATTTTTTAAATGTGTTTTGTTACAGATATTGTGAACTTGCAAAACAATCATACAGATGTGTAGATTTCCCATACAACTCCACGCCCTGGTAGAACATTTGTTTGTAAAGGGCCAGATAGCAAATATTTTAGGCTTTGTGGAACGTTCATTTTCTGTCACAACGACTCAACTCTGCCGTTTTAGAGAGCAGCCATAGACAATCCATAATGGCCCAAATCGGCAGCTGGCTGGGTTTGGCCCCTGGAACTGTCATTTGCCTGCCTGTCATATACGCTACATAGTGAAGTATATAAAGCATGCTGAACCTAAGAAGACAGCTCGGTGACTGCTTCACATACATGATTACCTGCATAACTGCCACACAGATCAAGATAACAGATTCGAATTTCATTACTCATCTTAGGAAAGTTTTTTGTAACATACAAAACTTTTCCTTTCCAATGGTGAACATTCAGCCGCATTTTTCGTCTTAAAAATTACTTTTTGTCCTTCAACTTTTCGGAACGATATAAACCACACAAAGGAAAATAGATGGTACAGCAGGAGCAAATGTACCGAGACTGGGCAATCGTATTGGAACCCCATTTATTTTCATGTTAGGCACAGGTTCTTAGACTGAATAGCTCTTCAAGGCGCCAAAAGCAAAATAAAATGCAATGCAAAACTAAAGTTTTTTAACAATAATTTTACTTAATTTATTGCCTCCATGGTTCATTTTGTCATTTACCATGATTAAACACCAGCTTATCTGAGAAAGATGAATTTTTCCAGAGAGGATTACTGTTCTTTTTGGCATTGTGTTGACCAGACCAGTCATAATTAGGCTTTAAAAAGATGTTTGTAGAAGTCAAGTGTGGTCAAATATTTGCTTATTTTGGAATAGGGCTTCAATATATTATGTGAACCAGTCTAGTGATTTGCATTTGGATGAAGAATAGTAGACCGCGGATTTCGTGTGTCAATGTCACGCCTTTGGTAAATTTTGCACTTTCAGTTTTTTCAGGGATGTCCTCCATTCGCAGTCACATCTGCCAGTGCCTGCTCTCAAGAATCCAGGTCAGGGGTGTGCACGCCACAGGAGAGCGCATGTGCGAAAGAACCTTGAAAACGGCAAGGTCCTACAAGAGTGTAGGTTTTCTTTTTATTATTTATTGTGGGATTGCCCACATCTCCACTGAAGCTCAGACCCTGTTGTCACTGCAGCACATTGGGAGGGCTGGAGCCTATTCTTGCACATCTAAGCTTTCAGCAACAACAACAACAAAATCAGTGCAAAAAGAGAAGAGAAAAATAATAAACTGAGCTGCAAATGTACATGTTAATCCCTTAATATTGCTAGAACCCAAGCTGGTGCATTCAGAGAATTCATTCTCAGAATGTGGGAGTCTTTCCATAGAGCTCATTAAACAGAAAAAGTTGGGAACGTAGAGATGCTGAGGGACTTCCCCCTGCCCTGGGACAGGCTGCTGCCAATGGCCTCCTGTGTCACTTCCGGAGCCTAAGGTATACTTGGCAAAGGCCCGGGGCCCACGGTCCCTCCCTCCCGGTGTGTTTGCCCAGTGCTTCCCTTCTTGAGGCTGTTCACTCATCCTCTTTGGTTTTGAAGTGAAGGAAAGAGGAGAAATGGAAAGAGATTGAGGGAGAGAGAGTCAGAGAATGAAAAAGGAGGAGGGAGGACTAGGAGAAGGAGGAGAGAAAGGAAAAGAAAGAGCAACTCGAACAGCAAAGAGAACAAATGGAGGCTCAAAAGAAGTTTCACCGCTCAGGCTTGCGGAGCAGAGCTCTCTCCATCCGGTTCTTGTATATGTATCTGTGGACAGGACCACAAAGAAATGGGATTATTCTTCTGTAAATATTTTTGTTGCAATTTTATCTTTGCGTCTTCATGGTTTAACACATATCCTTTCCTTTGATCAAATGGATCTTAAAACCTGCAAGTTTTGCTCTAGACTTTAATAAACAGTTTCCCTTTTATAGTGCGGTGCCTGGAAATGTCTAAAAGACCTGGTCCTTCTCCTGGACAGATCTCTTGTGTAAAGCCGTTGACGGCCTGCCATGAGCACTGGGAATGTTTTCAAATGGAATTCTGAACTATGATCTTGGGTTTGCATTTGAATTCTCTATTGAGAGGTTTTTTTTGTCTGAACTTGGACATAAATGCCCACCATTTAATATGTTTCTCAGAATAATACAACTTAAAGAATGCTATTGATTGCCTGTCAGTTCTGACTTGAAGTGAGAGCAAAGATGTAGACAAGATGAACATATAGAAAACATGGATATAAAATAACCTTTGTCTTTCATGTCTGTGGGAAGCCTGATTGGTATTTGCTCTGGGCTGCTTGAGTTTATATCATACTTAAAGAACTATATATATATGTTCATGTATGTGCTTGCATGAGAAGGAGAATATTTCTAGATTTAGTGTATAGAGATAATGATGGGTTAGCAGATCTAGAAGATCTAGAAAGTCAGAAGCCATCAGCCATGGCCATGACCCACCCAGCCCAGGGTTCTGCCACCAACCAGCTCCATGATCTGTACCATGAAAAGCTAAAACAGTTCCCTGTTGTCATTTTTAAAGTTGAGGTCCAGGCTTGCGTCTTTCCCAAGACAGCAGTAGTTCTGAATTATTACAAACTCTTGGAGTAAGTAATTCTGTTAAGTATTTCCTAGTATTTCTGGATGTTGGCAACAAATCCTTGCTTACCTTCTCTGTGCCCTTCATGGATTTATAGATTGCCATTGTATTACCCTTGGCTTTCTTAAAAAATCTGGTATCTGAATAGTATTTTATCTCAGCATTACAATCTGCTAATTCCTCTCTCCTTCTACAATGAGCTTATATTTTAGTTTTTCCAACTAATAAATATTAATGGAGAGCCTTCTATGAACTTGATTCTGAGAGATGTAATGAGATGTCTAATGAAGACAATTTGAGAAATTACTTGCCAGAGCAAGTCATTGATTTGTTAGTTCTTTGTTTATTCATTAATTCCCCTGTTAACCTGACTCTCCTCTTCTCATCTCCCTCTCTGCTCCATCTACCCATCCGTCATTCACCAGAAAGGCCTGTTAGGGTCTTTTACCTGTCTTGGCCCTTGACATATAAAGTTGACAAAATAGTCTCTGTCATCTAGAAGCTCAAAATCTAAATGGGGAGACTAAATAAAAAATTCTATGTAAAGATTGTTGCGCTTCCTGGTAGAAAAGTGCTCTTCGACCTCAAAGTGGTCTAATCACAGTAAATGTGTGTTTGGGCGTTCTTGAAGAGTTATCATTTTAAAGAACAAGACAAAGTTCTACTTTTGCTGCTAAATATTCTCTTCCTGTACTCTGCTGACCTCGTTTTTATAATGATCTGTAAAGATAGACTTTTTTAGTAGAAATAAGAAATAGAGAGGCAGGTGTTATGTCGAGGTAAGGGCTGCTGGAATGTGGGAATTCAGCTGAGAACTTACTGCTTTTAAAAGGACTTGCCATATTTACCTGGCAGGGGAAATACCATAATCACAAAGGTGCTTCTCCCAGGGCAAGGCTTATCCATTGCACTCCGGGTGTGCTGACCCCTGCCATTTCCCCAAATGTGGGAAACTCAACTGCATAATTTGTGGCAGTGGGGGACTGCGTTCGCATTCTCCCATGAGAAAAAATAAAAAGAAGAAAAAGAAAAGGACTTGCTGTCTTTTTTCAGGGGCTGGAAACTAAGGATTTTTCCGTTTCTAGGGAGGCAGGGGCAAGGGGTGGTTTCTTAAAGATCAAGTGCAATTGTTTAGATTTTTAAGTAGTATCTTTCCTGCTATGAGCTGCCCCAGGCAGCCACATCCAAGACAAGCGGTGGCGGCCCTGCCAGTGGAGGCAGACTTGGGTTCTCAGACCTGGAGTTCATTTCACTGTTTCAATGGGAAGGAAGGAAGTCTGTTCTTTCAGGCTGAGGAGTCATTTTTTTTCCTGCCTTGTTTTCTAGCCGTCAAGTCCATATTCGCATTTTCATTAAGAACGGAGGCCATTCTTGGAGCCAAAATTTGGAGGAAAGTTGTGAATATTTACCATTTGAAAGAGTCTTGTTAACATAAGCCTGGCTGTTGAAAAACACTGTCTGGAAATTTTTTTGTTTTTACTGTGGTTGTTTGTTTTTGTGTGTTTGCGTGTGCGTAGTCTGTATTTTTAATGGATATTTTCCTTTTGAAATAAGAAGGCAGAGCTGACATGGAGTCATCTTAAGTGTATGACCTGATGTGTTTTTAGGCGTGTGTTTACCCCTGTGACCATAGACCAGGTTCAGATTCAGAACATTTCCAGCATTCCCGAAAGCTCCCTTGTGACCCTTTCCAGACAGCACCCATTGCCCACCTCCCTCTCAACACGCGACCACTGTTTTGACCTCCGTCGTCAGAGATTTCTTTTGCTCATTCTTAAACTTCGTGTAAACGGGCTCATACAGTATGGTATGTATCTTTTGGGTTGGCTTCTTTTGTGCAGTATTATGCCTGTGAGATTTGTCTCTGCTGTGTTTTAAGCTGTTCATTTATAGATTTGTTTTGGGGAGTATTGTGTTGTATTCCATACCATGATTGATTTTAGACCGATTCCCGGGTGATCTAAAACCATCATGGGATTTAGCTAAAACATTCTTTCTTCCCCATTTCTATTTGGTTGTTTGCACACAGACACACATATACATCCCACTCCCTCATGAAGTAATTAAGGTCCATGATCAACAATCAATTAATTAATTTATATATATATCTCTACTACGTACCCACCTTCACTGGGAATAAAAGAAGTAAAAGATGCAGTCCCTGCCTTCAAGTATCTCACAAGTTAATAAAAGTAAATAAACCTTATGCTTTGATTTGCAGTCTTGGGTGAGACAAAATCATCAAGGTTCTGCTTAGGTTCTAGGGAAGTGGATTGCTGCCTGAGTTGGTCAGAATTGGGTTCATCCAATTTCTTTGTTTTGTTTTTGACAATGGGGCTTGGCCCCAGTGATTAAGGCAGTTAGTAATTCAGTCCATCAATCTTTCATTTTCATTGAAAGCCTACTGTGTGCTCAGCCTGTTCCTCATCTAGATGGTTCTCTTCTAATCCAGGGTTTCTCTTCCCCAGCACAATTGACGCTTTTGGGCTGAATAATTCTTGGCTGTGGTGGAGGCCACCCTGGGCACTGTGGGATGGTTAGCAGCATCCCTGGCCTCCACCCTCTAGAAGCCAGGCGCATACCTTCCCCTCTGAATTGTGACGACCAAAAATGTCCCCAGATGTCGTGGGTCAGTGGGGGGGGGGGCAAAATTGCCCCTGGTTGAGAACAACTGTCTTAAACTTAACTGCTGCTGCTGCTTACATTTTAGTTCACAAACACTTTGGGATACTTACTGTGTGCTTCTAATAGGAAGGGCTCCTGAGACCCTTTGGAAGGGCGAGAAGGGTGGTCTCTAAGTCCTTAAGCTCCAGGGCATTTGTGAAGTACCCGGGCACGAAGCACACAGATTTCACCTGTAGGGGTAGATGATGGTATGAGAGAATGCACGGAAGTAGAAATTAATTAGCTTTGCTGGTAGCTGTTGATAAGGTGTGGGGGTCACACTTAAAAGTGACACTTCCAAAGAATGTGCTAACAGTTGGAACCAAGCGATTGGTAAGGCTCTTGAAAATTCAAGAACTTCTAAGACCAATGCCATTTGGAATTATGCCTTGAGCAATAGGCTAGGGTAGACATGAAATTCCTATACAGCCTTTTTCATTGTGAGGTTTTGAGCAGGGCTCCAACTGGCATTTGGAGGTGGAGTTTGATCTGAGAAAGTCCTGTCCTAAAATAGGAGGCAACTTGAATAATAAAAACTCTGCCAGCGACTTTTCATTTATTTGTTTAGAACCTGTCTCGGTTCCAGAAAGGATCTGAGGTGTTTTCCCGCCATTGCATGTGCTGTGTTCAGCATTGGTTTAAAATATCATCCAGAGTGGAGATGTAGAGAGAGGGATGTTGGAATCATCTCTCAGAAGATGGTTTGAGAAGGCTTCTCCTCTTCCTTTATCTAACCTTCAAAAGGGTCCTCCCCACCCAGACAGTCCAGTGAAAGCATGAATTCATTATGGACTTGAAAGGATTTGTCTGAGAGCCTTTTTTGTCTTGCCTCTGGCCCTGTATCTGCTCAGCTCCCTCCTGGGTCTCAGCCTTGGGCAATCTTCAGGTGGAGGACAAGATACCTTGGCAGGCTCGAGTGGGCATCAGAGCCACTGGGAAGGAAACCAGCCCAGTTGCTGGCAATTCTGTCTTTGGGTCTTATGCCTGTGTTCAAAATAATCCATTTCTCCATCTGTAAAATGGAGATAATCCTTCCTCACCTTGCGGGCTGTTGGGAGGATTAATTAGCTCATGTTCCTCAAGTGCTTTGAAGATGAAAAGGTTTGGGGAAGTGCTAAGTAGTATTAAAGAAAGGCCCTGGGAGTGCTCTTGTTTTTTGTCATTCTTTTTCCAGCAGTTGTTTTGCCCTGGAGTTTTACATACTTTTCATGGAGCAAAGTGCTGGCATGGTAGGCAGCAGGAAATAGAGTCTGTACCACCTTATTTTATGTGGAACCGCCTTGGTACTAATTGGATTTATCAGTAGGCATGACTCAAAACGTTGTCATCGTCAAGTTCTGGTCCTTGTCCAAGGTGAGCTCTGTCTACTTTGGGGTAGAAGGATGTGGTAGGATTAGGAGAGGTAGAGGCAGATGGCCTTGAGTTGGAAGTCCCGAAGGAGAAGAATTTCTGGAGATGGAGGTTGTAGCAGTTTGACATGGTTGTGAATCCCAAAAATAGATATTGGATTATGTTTGTAATCTGGTCTGTACCTGGGCGTGATTAAGTTATGATTAGGGCTTTGATTGGGCCACATCATTAGGGCGTTGAGTCCCCTTGGTGGGTGGGGACTCACAGATTAAAGGCATAGCGAAGGACAGAGTGGAGGGTTCTTCATGTTGGAGTTTTGATGTTGGAGTTTGATGCTGAAGTCTTAAGCTGGAGCCCCAGGGAAAGAGACAGAGCCGTTCGCCTGATATTCTACAGCTGACTTTGTGGAGAGATGCAAAGCCTAGAGAGCCTCATAGTCTAGAGCTGACCTTGTGGAGAAAACAGAGGAGCTGAGCCCAGAGGAACCCAGGAAGCCTGAACCCTCGCAGACGTCAGCAGCCATCTTGCTCCAACACGTGAAAACAGACTTTGGTGAGGGAAGTAACTTACGCTTTATGGTCTGGTATCTGTAAGCTCCTACCCCAAATAAATACCCTTTATAAAAACCAACCAATTTCTGGTATTTTGCATCAGCACCCTTTGGGCTGACTAATACAGAGGTGATTTGGGAAGTTATGAAAAGGGAGAAGACTGCAGGGCAAAGAGGCAGAGAGGCAGATGCTCTGTGTTCCCCTTCGCACGTTTACAAACCCGAGCAGAACTCCCAATGTCCTTGCAGAAGTTTGCTCCCCGAGGCTGCCATGCCTTCTGATTTTGACCTTTCATTGGGTAAATTCCCCCACTGTGGCACAGACTTAGAAGACGGATTCCATGTGGGCCCCCACACCGTGAGGCTGGATAGACCAGGCTGACTGGGGCTCATCAGTGCATCCTTGGCTGCCCCAAGGTTTGTGTTTGAGCACTGCTGCTAGTGAGGGGGCTGGAGACCACTCTGTGTTCAGAAGCACGGCTGCCTCTCCTACACTGGTGGCTTCTTTATGTGATCTTGTACCATTCGCAGGATCTTTTCCAGGATGTTTTCATTGGTAAAGAATGCCCTCGAGTCTGAAAGAAACAAAACAGTTATACCAGCTGTCCTCAGTTGCTTACTGGTCTGCTTGTGATCCCCAAAATTCTATCTGATTCTTTCGAGACGTTTCTCCCACCAATGATTTAGAAAACCCCCTGCTTTCGAGAGCCAACATGCTCCTGACATGCTGAAGGGTGGCCCTATGGGAATTTGTCATTTAGATTCTGCTCAGAGTGAATCCTTATGGAAGGCAAAGCATTGCCTGTAGTGTTTATCTTTAAAGAATCTACATGACTCTTTCAGGAGGGGGGTGGTGGCTAAAGATCAATAGACAACATATCACAGGATTTCCCCCCAAAGGGCTCCCCTGGAGAGGCCGTGCTTGTGTCATTTTGGTGGAGGCATCCCCAGGGTCAGAGAACCAGGGAGAAAGCTGAGAGACTGGCATTGATAGGTCTTTCTCTTTAAATCTCTTTAAATAATCCTCTCTAAATCTGAAGCTGAGGCCCCGCATTCCCCTCCCTTCAGAGGCCTTCTTGGCGACCTTCTGAAGAATGGCAGGGTTCATTCTGACGGGTGTCCTGTGAGCGTAGCCCAAGCGTGACGCAGCTCAACCTGTCAAACTCACAGGAAAACGTCCATTACATATTCCAGCTGTTCCTTAAACAAGCTCCCTAAGAGCTCTTTCCATTTGTTAGCTGTCAGAACGATGGAGAGGAATTGCTTCAGACTGCCGATGTCATCAGCCACCTTTGTTTATTCACCCACATCCAATCAACGTTGGGCAAAAAGACAGCACAGGCTGAGAACTTTCCCTGATGAGGTGCTGCCCCCAGCCTTGCAGCTCTTTTCTGTGGAAGAAAATAGAGGAGGTATTTGGTTTTAGGCGTTGCCCCTCCTGCTTAAGTGACCTGAGGAGGGCTGCCTGGCGCTGAATCTAAGCACCTCCTTTTGACCTTGGCCAAATGGGGGTCAGAGCTCGCGTGTCACCTTGGGAAGCAGATCCCGACAGATATTGGGTACCCAAAGCATGGAGATAGGGAATGTGGAGTCCACCTGCCTGGGGTCGTTTAGGTGAGACATTACCCGGAGGTGCAGCCAGGATGAACCCAGGGACTTCTCAAAACTTTGGGGGGGCTCATGGACATGGGGCCTGGACACTGTAGGGTTCAGGGAGGGAGGGAGTGTGCTGCTAGACTTTTCTTCACAAACCTGGGTCTTTTCTCCTTGTGAGGCAGAAGGGTCATTCCGTCCTTCAGCCCACGTGACTTGGCCTTCTCAGAAACTCCAGGGGCGTGCTCGAGCCAGTTGGTACCAGCACACGGGAGCTGACTCTTTGCATTTCTCCCCCAACTCGTGTTCGCTGACATCACATTGGTGGCTTACAATCTGCTGCGGGGGGATTATTTACATCCCAGAAATTGGCAAATGCTACAAACAAGGGCTCTTGTCCCCTGAACTGGTCCTTAAACATGAGCCTTAAAGGGAAGAGGCCCCTTGGCTGGGGTTCCGTTGTGTCTAACTTCTGGGTATAGGCAGACTGCGCCTTGTTTTCTTCTTTACTAAACTCAGCGCGAGGGGAGGGGTATGGGGTGGGCTGTGTGGCAGTGGCCCACAGCGTGAAGAGTCTGCTCCCTGCGCCATAAGCTCCATGACAGGTCGTTTCACCTCAGGCTTCAGCTTCCTCTGCTGTATTGAAGGTAATTTGGATCGTTAGAGGACCACCAGATTTCCTTTCAGCTCTGATGTTCTGCAACTCAGTTACTCAAACCTTTAAAAAAAAAGATTTACTTATTTATTTCCCCCCTTCCCTCCCCCCACCCTGCTGTTCTTGCTGTCTGTGTCCATTCCACTGTGTGATCTTCTGTATCTATTTCTCTTTTTGTCTGATCATTTTTTCTCCCACAGGATTCACCAGGATTCGGTCCTGGAGACCCCTGATGTGGAGAGAGGTTCCCTGTCAATTGCGCTGCCTCAGTTCCTGGTCTCTGCTGCACTTCACCTTGACTCTCCCCTTGTCTCTCTTCTGCTGTGTCATCATCTTGCTGTGTGACTCACTTGTGCGGGCACTGGCTCACCACGCGGGCACTCATGCAGGCAATGGCTCGCCATGCGGGCACGCTTTCTCTTCTTTTTTTTCACCTGGAGGCCTCAGGGATTGAACCTGGGTCCTCCCATATAGTAGGTGGAAGCTCTATCACTTGGGTCATATCCGCTTCCTCTTGTTTTCTTTAAGGTCTCTGCTCTTGAGAGTTTTACCTTTATCTGGACTTCTAGAGTCTCCCTGCTTCTACATTTAGCAGGAATGAATGATGTGATAATGGGGCCCCTCCCAGTCAGAAGCATCATTAATTAGTTCCTTTCACCTGGAGGTGTGAAAGTACTTTCCAGGATGTCCCTCTTTAAGCAAGGCCCTGTGGGTGAGCCTGCGTTTCACCATGTCTCTCGCAGCGGAGCATGGAAGGTACAGAATTATTGACTTGCCTTCTCTTGCTCGCCAAAGAGGCTGCATCCTGGTCTCAAGGAAGTTCCAGCTGTCAGATTAATCTGCTGCTTTCAGATTACTTGGCGTGCTCGGCTCGACTGGCCTGCTGAGTGAACACTGTATATTTTCCATCTCTCTGAAGTGGAAGCAAACCTGAATAGATTTTTGCCAGTCCAGAGGATTTGGGGATGCATGTTTAAATAAATAAAGTTTTCTCTTCAGAGGGCTTTCAAAGAAGAGTGGTGTGGGGGGTTGAGGATATACTTAATGGGATGTAGATGGGACCACACCTACCTTCAGAGGGTGCCTGGAGGGAGAAGGGGCTGCCGTTGGGGGGTTGGGACGACGACAGCCTTGGTGACTTGGTGATTTTGCTCAGAATCTTGCCAAGACGTGTGGGCCTGTATTTCGGCACCTGCAGAAATGCGTGTCCATGGGCTGGGCCCCCACTGCCACTCATGCTGGGTGTTGTTGTGATTGTTGTATGAGGCGTTTACTCTTGAGTCAGGAATGCTGAGTGCTCTGCCTGCTCTTTGCAGGCTGGGTGACCCCTCTGCCAGCCCAATTGGGCTGCACGCTTTCAGTGGCTGCAGGTGAAGGCAGCTGAAGGTTTGGGCCATGAAATCTGCCACCCCAAGTGTCAGCTGCGTGAAGCGCTGGAAAAGGAGGAAAGTCCTCTGGAATTGAAATTCAGAGTGAAAATGTTGTGTTCTGCTGCCCAGAGATGGGAGGCTGGGTGCCACCCTCTGAGCTATTGCTCGGCCAGCAGTGACCCGAATCAGAGGTCATCCAACTTTTCTTGTTAGAATAGCTCCTAAAAATATTTTAAAAATTAAGTACCCCCTTGAGCATTTAAATTTTTATATCTGAATTCTTTAGCCTCAGCTTCTTTTGTTGCAAAAAAGTGTTCCTTCTAGCATACTGTCTGTTCTTGCTGCTCAGGTGATGCAAGGACCAACAGCATCAGCATCCTTTGGAAGCGCATGAACAATGCAGAGTCCTGGGTCCCACCCCCATTCAATCAGAATCTGCATTTTACTAAGAACCCCAGGTGACCATGTATGCATTAAAGTCTGGGAAGCACTGATGTATATCAGATTCACATGTTAGGTATATTTTCGTCATAACTTTTGGGTTTATGAGTAAGAGGTCTGCATAGGAGCTAATTGGAGAAGGCATTTCTTATTGTCAAACCAACCAGCCAAATCAGACTTGCTTTCAATCCAGAAACAGAACCGACTTTCTTTGCTGATACAGTTGAATGTGTTACTATGTGGGCTTGGCCAAGCTTCTCACTTTGGAGTTCCAATTCTAGGACGGGTGTGTGGGCGGCTGGCTAGATAGATATACAAGGCACAAAGCCTTGCTGTGAATTTGTCGCCTGAATAAAATATGGCGCTGTAGCCTCCAATATTTCTTATTGAAACTTTCTTTACTTGACCCTTGGGATTATTCTTCTGGACTGATGCTTTCTCAGGTTGTTTTTGGAGATGTTTGCTCCTTGGGACAATATGCCCTGGGAAGCTTAAGGATAGATGGGAGGGGGGTGGCCCATGATCGGGGGGTAAGGAGAACCAGGAGCCCACAGATCCAGCAGATTAGTTTTAGGGAGGCAAACATAAGGAGGCTGAGCTGAGCCTCTTGGAGCTCTCCATGTGTCCACGTGCTGCCAGAAGGTCTTTGTGAACCGCAGTAGCAGGCAAACCACAGTTAAGACCATTCATCTGGAGAATGAGTTGGTACCCTGCTGGAACATCCAGAACGCAAATCTCTTTATCTCCCTTCTGTCCTGGAATTCACATTTGCCTGTGTTTAAGTGAAAGAAGGCCCAGATGCACCGACACAAAAACTCTTGCCCCTGCCCAGTCCCTCATCTATGTGAATTCTACCTTCAGTTGAATTTATCAAGTATTTATTTAACATCTGCTGTGTGTATGTGTATGTGTTTTATAAAGGGTATTTATTTGGGGGAGAAGCTTACAGAGACCAGGTCATAAAGCATAAGTTACTTCCCTCACCAAAGTCTATTTTCACGTGTTGGAGCAAGATGGCTGCCAACGTCTGCCAGGGTTCAGGCTTCCTGGGTTCCTCCCTTCCTCAGGCTTCTCTCTGGGTTCAGGGTTCCTCTCTTCCTGGGGCTTGCTTTTCTTTTCTCTGTGAGCTTACTTCCCAGGGCTCCAGCTTAAGGCTTCAGCGTCAAACTCCAACATAAAAATTGCAACATCAAAAACCCCCAGCATCAAAAAGCTCCGACGCTGCCTTTTGCCATGCCTTTTGACACCCTGATGACTTGGCCCAGTCAAAGCTCTAATCATAACTTTTTAAAAAAATTAATTTATTTTTAATGTTACATTAAAAAAATATGAGGTCCCCATATACCCCCCACCCCCTCTGCTGTGTATTAGGTACTGTATGTAGCAGGCACCAGGGATCCAGAGGTGACCAATGTAGACAGAGGACCAGCCACCCCATCATTTCAACAAACACGAAGCTAGGTGTTGCTGTGATGGTGTTTGTAGATGTGGTGAACATCTGCTATCCTTGACTTCAAGTAAAGGAGATGACCTTCCATCATTGTGGTTGGACCTGGTCCAATCAGTTGAAGGTCTTTAAAGGCAAGAAGTGAGATTTCCGGGAGAAGAAGAAATCCTGCCTGAATCTCCTGTCTGCTGGCATGCGGTCCTTGGACTCAAGACTGAACCATCATTTCCTTCCCGAGGTTCCAGCCTGCCAGCCTGCCCTACAGATTTTGGACTTGTCAACCCCCACGAGCGCGTGTGCCATCTCCTTAGAGTAAATCCTTTTATGCACACACACACACACACATATCCTGTTTCTTTTTTTTATAAAGTTTTTTTTAGATTTATTTATTTATTTATTTATTTCTCTCCCCTTCCCCCACCCCCACCCCGGTTGTCTGTTCTCTGTGTCTATACGCTGCGTCTTCTTTGTCTGCTTCTGTTGTTGTCAGCAGCACAGGAATCTGTGTTTCTTTTTTGTTGTGTCAGCTCTCTGTGTGTGCAGCGCCATTCCTGGGCAGGCTGCACTTTCTTCCGTGCTGGGCGGCTCTGCTTATGGGGCGCACTCCTTGCGTCTGGGGCTCCCCTATGCAGGGACACCCCTGCATGGCACGGCACTCCTCGTGCACATCAGCACTGCTCATGGGCCAGCTCCACACAGGTCAAGGAGGCCCGGGGTTTGAATAGCGAACCTCCCATGTGGTAGACGGACGCCGTAACCACTGGGCCAAGTCCGCCACCCATATCCTGTTTCTTTAGGGAGCCCTGACTGATGGAGTAACCACAATGCAAGCACTTGTGGGGATTCTACAGAGATTTTTGTAGGATTTCAAAAGAAGGGATGGCAGACAGCTGGGAATGTTATCATCAGAGCTCAACCTCCTCATTAGAGGAGACCTTCCTCAAGAAGGGATAATGAAACCTGGTAAGAAAGGGATGCATCTGCTTGTGTGTGTTGGTTGGGGTGTGTGCGTTACAGATCAGACCATCGCAGATCTGCAATGTTATCCGAGGGCTTTCATGTTAAATTCCCTTTGATTGGGTCCATGGGTGTTTCTGTGGGCAATGCCAAGCCGTCTGAGAAATCTTGCTGGGAATCAAAATCCAGTGAGGCCTTCAGAGAAATTGGAGAAGGGGAACTTTATTGGTATTTAGGCCAGTCTTATAATTTCATTCTGGTTTCCATCTGAGACACACACACACATGGCCCCTTGGGCATGTGTCCTGCCCATCCCAAGATTTGAGATGAGAACATTAAGCAGATGCTTGATGGGAGAGAAAGCAAGGTCACTAGGGCTCCACTGTTGGGGAAATCGGGCAAGTCAGGAAACAGGCGTTAGAAAAGAAATGGTGGTGAGAGCCTCTGTCGTCCTCTGAGAGCAGGGACCTGTGGTAGGTAATGTGTTGACACTGTCCCTGGGGTGAGGTTGTTGCTGAGTCCCTGGTGACATTCAGGACCCTGGATTGGCCCTCCATTTTTCTAACTGAGGCAGGACCATTTTGAGGGTTTGTGGTGAGAATGTTCTCCAGGTGTGGATGGCAAGGCTGAACTCCAAACCTTCGCTCTTTGGAGGAGCCCTGGGCCCCAGTCTCCTCCCTCAGCACCAGCCAGTCTGTGGTGCTTCTGCCTTCTTCCCTGGGGTCATTGTTTCCCCCCTTGGCTCCCGTGGCCGGAGGTCAGGGGACGTCGCCTGAGGGAGGCTCAGGGCTACTAGAGCGTGGGGTTTGGACCCTGCCGAATTCCCCAAGGCCGTGGCTGGCACTGCCAGGTCTCTTGCTTTTATCTGTTCTTTTAAAAAATTTGGTCCTTTTTAAAAAACATTTTGATATCAATTCAGACTTACAGAAAAGTTGCAAAAACTATTATAAAGCGCCCTTTTGTGATACTGGCACTGCCTTTTATGACATTGACATTTGTGAAAAGTACATGTTGGTTACTTAGTAGAATTTTCTTTGAGTTTGCCTGGTGTTTTCTCAGGAGATTCAGGTTTTCCCTCCCCTCCCCTCCCCTCCTCTTCCCTTTTTCCTTCTTTTGTGGTTTATGGGGTGCTAAATATTTACTGAGTTTATTTACCTTTTTAACATTTAAAAAGGCGCAAGCAGCTTTATTGAGATATAATTTGCACTCCATACAATTCACCTGTTCAAGGTGTACAATCCAGTGGATTTTAATAAATTCACAGCGTTGTACAGCCATTGCCGTAATTGACTTTAGAATATTTTCTTTGTGTCGAAAAGAGACCCCACCCCCATTAGCAGCCCCTCCTCATTTTCCCCAGACCCGGTAACCTCGAATCTACTTTCTATCTCTATGGATTTGCCTGTTCTTGATAATTCATATCAGTGGATTCAGGCAATATTTGGCCTTTGGGGACTGGCCTCTTTCACGCAGCCAGTTGTCCTCAAGGGTCATCCACGTGGCCGCATGACTCAGGCCCTCATTCCTTTTTAGGGCTGAATATCATTCCATGGTCCACAGAGCCTGCCTTCTGCTTGTCCATTCATCAGGTGGTGGGCATTTGACCTGTTTCCACTTTTTTTTTTTTTTAAAGATTTATTTTTATTTATTTAATTTCCCTCCCCTCCCCCGGTTGTCTGTTTTCTGTGTCTTTTTGCTGCGTCTTGTTTCTCTGTCCGCTTCTGTTGTCGTCAGCGGCACGGGAAGTGTGGGCGGCGCCATTCCTCGGCAGGCTGCTCCCTCCTTCGTGCTGGGCGGCTCTCCTTATGGGTGCACTCCTTGCACGTGGGGCTCCCCTACGCGGGGGACACCCCTGCGTGGCACGGCACTCCTTGCGCGCATCAGCACTGCGCATGGGCCAGCTCCACACGGGTCAAGGAGGCCCGGGGCTTGAACCACGGACCTCCCATGTGGTAGGCGGACGCCCTAACCACTGGGCCAAAGTCCGTTTCCCCACTTTTTGACTATTATGGATCATGCTGCTCTGAACATCCATGCACATCTCTTTTTTGTTTGTTTTAAACTTTTTTTATTTTTGAGGTACCAGGGCCGGGGATTAAACCTGGACATCGTGTGTGGGAAGCCAGTGCTCAACCAACTGAGCCACATTAGCTCCCCTGAGTTGGTTTCTTCTCAAGATTTCTTTTGTTTTTAGGAAGGACCAGGAACCTCACCTGGGACTTCCCGTATGGGAAGCGGGTGCTCAACTGCTTGAGCCACGTCCGCCCCCTCGTGCCCTTCTTTTGTGTGGACATAGGCTTTTCGTTCTCTTGGGTGTATGCCTAGGGGTGCGACTACTGGGTCATAGGGTAACTCTGTGGTAAGCTTTTGAGGTACAGGTTATGCCTTCTTGACTTTTAGTTGTTCTCAGAGGCCCTAAGTTAGCATGGGGGGCTAGGTTGTTGGGGGCAGACTTGGTGGCTCACAGCAGTGCCATCTTTATGGGCACGGCAAGCTGCTGAGGGCACATGTTGGTTCTTTATCTTCTTCAGTCCTCATGGCCTTGTTTTCCAGAGATCAGCAGCCCTCTTGGGTCTGTGACTCTGGTCAGAACTAAGTTGTTTGTTTTTTTTAAATTTGTAAACCTCTCTTAAGAGGTGCCCACAAAACATGACCCCTAGTGTTGGTGGATTGTCAGGCCTGTGTCTGTGGGAAACACAAACCAGCTGTTCAGCTCAGCTAGCTGCCGTCTCATCTGGAACTGCCTTCTATAGGTTTTCCCCCCAACAACGGCCTCAGTTCTACCCTTGCTGTTGCCAGCCCTCTTTAACTGGGTCCTTCATTTTGTAATCTATTTGTACGGTATCTGGGTGGTGACTGCAGGCCATGCTTTTTCCCAAACTCAGCAGTTATAGTAAGATGTTTGATGGGAGATCCAATGATTCATCTGTTCCACCAAGAGCGGGAGAAGTATGTGTGTGTGTGTGTGTGTGTGTGTGTAGGGGTTGGGGGGGCATGGCCTACTGAGGAGAAATTACCTTCAAAACAGAATCCCGAATTTAATATCAGATCAGGCTTGAAAGAGCTCTGCTTGCCATAAGGGACTCCCTTCCCAGGGGCTTTAATTACTGAAATGACAAAAGGATTTGCAGTGCAGTTTCACTGATAAATAGCTCCCTGGCCTGGATTTCCAAGGCAGTGTTGAGTGAAACATCCGTTAGTTGTGTTCTGGGCGCACAGAGCGATTTTCTCCTGCTTTGTTGAACCAACCTGAAAGCAGGTTTGGGCTCCAAGGTTCATCTATGTGTGTTCCTCCTGCGTAGAGCAGTGGCTCAGCTCATGGGAAAGTCTGGAAAAGACTAGGCTGGAAATACGGTGCCCTGGGATTCAAGACCATCCGGGATTTAGAATGTAGTGGATATGGAAGAGGGCCATGGAGATAGACTGCCCAGGAGATAATCCCAGCTCTTGGCAACCCTGGACAAGCAAGCTCTCTGAGCCCAGTTTCCTTGTCTGTAAAATGAGAATAAGAATAGTACCTACCATATGGGGTGGCTACGAGGATTCCATAGGTTGACAGATGTACTACACTTAGAAGGTGCCTGGCACGTAGCAAGCACTCAGTAGATATGAGCTGCAGTTGTCATATCACTGTCATCCTCTTGTGTTCCATGTACTCAGGGCTGGTGGCCCAGCACAGACATCACCTCCTCTATGAAGCTGAGCCTGTGTATGTGTTGGTCTTCTTCACCACTGTGTGTCAAGCATAAGGTCTGGCACATAATAGATGGTCAATAAATATCTGTTGAGTGAATGAATGAGTGTTCCCTTCAGTAGCACTGCTCCTGCTCCTCTCTGCTTTGCTAGCACTTTGTCTCTACTTCCTTTTATGGAGTTTCCCACATTCTACCTTTATTAGAGTTAGTTGTGTTTTAAATGAATTTCCTTCTTCCAGATGGTCAGCCTGTGGAGAGCAGAGCCTGGGTCAGTTGTTTTGGTATTTCCTGTGCGGTCTTGCGTGCTGCTTTGTATGGAAAGCAATAAATATTCGGTCAATAATTAATCCCTTTTGGAAGAGATGGTCTTAAATTGCTGAGTGTTTTTTACTGCATGCAAATACAGGCATGTGCGTACAGAAGGTATGTCCCTCCGACCATTTCATGGCGTCTTTCTTTCTTTTTTCCCGAAGGAAGTGATAAAGGTAGAAGTTGAAGAGGTGGGAGCCAGAGACTTGTAATAAATAACACAGCGAGTTCAGTTCAAAGAACATGTTGCTGTAAAAGTTTTATTGGAGTTTAACAATCCTAGAAAATATATAGGTTTCATTCTGCTTTGAATGCCTTCAAATTTTTCTTCTTTTTTTCTTTTAATAAAAGCACACAGAAACCCTTTGGTTCTGTCAGAAAAATAGTGGATTGTTTGAATCGGGTTTGGAAACTTGCCACTTGCATTTTTTGGTTCCTGGCTGCGTTCGTGTGTGGAGCGGGCCGGGCCCGTGTCTTCTCAGGGGTGGTTGGTTGGCGGGAGGAGAAATCACTTGGCCACTCGGAGCAGAGCAGAGCGGGATCGGTCCACATGAGTTCAGGCTCCTCCTGAACTCCCAGAGGACAGGTGAGGGGTCAGTGGGCTCTGGGTGCTCCCTGGTCCCTGAGGACTTCTTCCTGCTCTTTTTAGGAGCAGGTAACCCTTGGCGCAGCTGGGAAGTCAAGCCGTGAGTTGTACCGAGCCCGTGCGTGTGCGCTCTGGGGGAGGAAGCCACGCGTGGCAGGAAAGCAGAAGTAGGGAGTGGGCCCAGGTGATGGCTCTGCACTTGCACCTTGGGATTTATGGACTCTGCGTACCCTGAAGTTTTGGTAGACTGGTGGAACTGTTTTTAAAGTATATTCTCCAGGGTAAGCTAACTACTGTAACACCCCCAAACCTCGGTGACTTCCCCCACTAAATGTTTATTTTGCACTCGTGCCACCGTCCCTTGTGGGTCGGCAGGGGATGGAGAGCGTGCTGTGCTGCAAAGCCCATTGAAGAACCCAGGCTCCTTCCAGCTTATGGCTCCACCATATCTCGGGGTCTTGGAGTCCCCCTTGGGATCCCTAAATCCAGTTGACAAGTCAAGGGACCAGAGAGGGAGAAAGAGCGGGGAGCTAGAGAGAGAGAGGAAGAGAAGGGATGTGGAAGGTGTTTAGGGGCGGGGCCTGTTAAGGACGTTGATCACTGCCACCCACATTCTTTTAGCCCCGACTCAGAGTGTGGCCACACCTGACCACAGGGAGGCTGGGAAACGTGGTCTAGCCGTGTGCCCAGAGGAAAGGCAAACGGCTTGGCGAGAAACCTGCCAGTCTCTGCCAAACACACCTGACTGGAAACTACAGTCCCCTGACCCCTCGCCCCCAGTTCCTAAGGAGGAACAAGGATATTTTACTGTGGTTTGGAAAGTGCTCGATTTAAAAATTGCTACCACTGTGTCCTAGGGGAGGAGCCAGTGCTGGGGAAGCCCAAGGCTGGCACTGGTCCCCACAGTTCTTCAGCAAGCCTCTACCCTGGGTCAGGCGCCGCGATGGGGCATGGCAGTGAGCAATGCCAGCTCCGGTCCCCGTCCTCTTGGAGCCTGCAGCTGTCAGAGGACAGGCACCTTCTGCAGAATACGCGGACTACGTGAGGGAGAGAAGGGGTGCTCTGAAATCTCTCAGCCGGAGACCGAGGCTGGTTTGGAGGAGCCAGAGCAGCTTCTGGGAAGAAGTGACATTTAAGCTGTGACCTGAGGGAGGGCCGTGAGGAATTTGCCTGAGGAAGGCAGGGAGGGCAGCGATGTCGGTAAGCGCATGCCAGGAGGAGGCCATGGCATAGGGCTTCTCAACCTCGGCCGCACTTTGTGGTTACCTGAGGTAGATTTGTAAAAACACTGGTACCTGGACCCATCCCAGACCAATCAACTTGGAATCTCGGGGGGGAAGGGGGGGGCAGGCCCAGGCATTGGTTTAGTTTTGGTCTGGTTTTTAAAAGAAGCTGGCCAGGTGAGTCATACTTCCGGTCGGGGTCAAGAGTCACTAGAAGAGCAGTTCAAAGAGGAGGAGGAGAAAGTCCCCAGTGTGAGGGGCCAGGCTTTTGCGAATGGCAGTTGCTTCCAAGCTGAGGGGATCGACGACAGCGGGATGTGGCTTGGGGTCATTGGCGAGCAGCACGGAGGAGCAGGGGGCAGAGAAGGAAAAGGCTGAGTTGAGGGGAAGCCATTTCCCAGGAGGCGCTCCTCCCGTGGGGCCTAAGTACTTCAGTCCTGGCGTTTGCTGGTTCCGGGGAGGCTGGGCCAAGCGCAAGGGAAAGGCAAGCCTGGGGCGTGCACACCGCCTCTGGCTCTGGTTTCTTAAGCAGACAAGGGCCAAGGTACAGCCTGGTTGGACACTGTCCAGAGTCAGTGTTTCCTGGCACGGGGGCCAGGCGCAGCGTCAGAAGTGTCGGGACAGCGGGTGGCGCGGCCGCCAGTGGCTCCTTCAGACAGGATCTGTTGGCTAGATCTGGTCAGCGTGGGGCCCAGCGCACAGTGGAGGGGTCCAGAGGCTGTTGTTTCTGGCCGCTGGGGCCTGTCAGTTTCTGCCCTCAGAAGGAGAACCACCGAGACTTCTAAACAGGCCTTTGTTTTTTTGGTAGGCCTCACGCCCTCTCCAGGCCAGACCATTTTGCTCGTGTGTTTGGAAGGCTCTGGAACATCCTGGGTAACACATACGCATGTGCCCACTGGTGAGCGGTCACCTTAAGCTGAAAGGCACTTTGTTCTTGTTTGCAAAGCGTAAAACCAGTGCCTCGAGCCTAGGGTTTTATCCTTCAAGGCATAGAAATTGAGGCTTAAAAAGCATGGGGGCTGGGCATTGAATCAAAGTTATGGTTGTGACTCACCAGGCTCGGGGGGAAATCACCCCAGTAGAGAGGATATCTTATTTAAGAATGAAACTGAAGGAGAATTTTTGACCCGTTTGTGCTATTTTCCTCTGAAAAACCATGGCTATTGGGTTTTCCTCAGAGATAAAACAACAACCCCAAAACACAAAACTCTCCTTTCATATCTGAGCTTCTGTCCTCCCATAGGACCTTCCTGGGCACCCAGTTTTCCAGGCATCCTGGGTGCTGGGTGTGTGAACGAAGGTTTGGAAATAATTTACATCTGTATAATTACTTTGTGAGTGTGTGGACATCTAGACACTAAATTTTTTTTCCATTGTATTACTTGTTCTTGTTTGGAGAAGGGGCGGTGTAGGTTTTGACTTGCCCTTCCTCAGATACTTGAATTTAATGTCCAGCTGAAGTCCTATATGGCCACAAAAGAAAAACAGGCTACGAAAGGAAAGGAAAATCTGTTGGAATCCAAGAAAGCCTGGAGAGTCAACCTGGAAATGTGCCCCCACCCCACCCCACCACAGGGGCTCTTGCCTCTCAGTCCTCCTGTTTTACAGCTGAGAAAACAGAAGGCCTGAGGGATCAAGTGCTCCGTCCAAACCAAAGTCACTCAACGGGTTAGTGGTAAAGGCAGGTCTAGAGACCTGGTCTCCTGATGCTCAGGTCAAGCTTGTTACCTTTAACAGAGATGGCAGGCAGGTTTTCAGCTGCATGTCAGTCTGTAGCCATCGATTGTGGCTGTGGGAGCACTGTGTTGAGAAGGATTCTGAGGCCCAATTTTCACTTGTTCACAAGGAGTCCTGTGAACCGTGAGCTTTGTCTGCCTGGAGTACCAGGTAGAAGGACTTGCTGCACTTTGCATGCCTCTCCAACTGTTCTACAAGACCAGGTTTTTATTTTTTTTAATCAGTTTGAAAGCTCTTGCCACTCCTGTTCTCCTGCTGGTAAAAGCACAGGCTTCTCCAGAATGGCCTGACAGCTGTGTTTGCCACTCACACAGGGAAACCCCAGAGGACAACGTAGTGTTCCAGCCTATGGGGGCACCTTCTCCTGATGCTCAGAAGTGAAGCCAAACAGAGCTCCTGACCCAAGGATATCCCATTCAGTACCCCTAACACATACTTCTGAGCGAGTGAGAATCGGACCTCAGAATCCTTCTCAACCCGGTGCTTCCACAACCACTATTGACTGCTGCAGACTGACATGCAGTTGCAAACCTGCCTGCCATCTCTGTTAAAGCTAATGAGCTTGCCCTGAGCATCAGGAGATGCTGAAGTCAGCTCCCTGACTTCATGGAGTGGAAAATTAGATAAGAAACAGCCCTTTTAGCCACCCTCCAGATACAGTTTCCTCTCCATTTTCCCTCTTGTATCTGATGGTAGATGGCTCTGGTCCAACCAGGTAATCAATTTGGGAGTTTTTAAAAATGGCAAACACACACTCACACACTATAGTCCACGAGCCCCAGGAAAACCTTTCATCATCTAGAAGAAATAGGTGCCTCACACCAAGCCTGAGGCTTTGGATACATTTTTCTGCTTTGACACACTGAGGTTAGAATTTTCCTCTCTTCTAATGCTTTGTCCTCCCTCCCCTCGCCCCTCTCCCCGGTAGCTAAGGGTCATAAAGCACTTCCCCTTCCCGTCCTGGGAAATGGGGACCCACCTCCAGATCAGGAATACATAAGATCCACAAGGACGACTCCCATGGGAAGTGGACATGGCTCAACTGATAGTGTCCGCCTACCATATGGAGGGTCCAGGGTTCAAACCCCGGGCCTCCTGACCTTTGTGATGAGCTGGCCCATGCGCAGTGCTGCCATGTGCAAGGAGTGCCCTGCCACACGGGGCACCCCCGCATAGGGGAGCTCTATGTGCAAGGAGTGTGCCCCACAAGGAGAGCCGCCCCGCGTGAAAAAAGCGCAGCCCGCCGAGGAGTGGTGCGGCACACACGGAGAGCTGATGCAGCAAGATGATGCTACAAAAAAGAGTCGTAGTTTCCCAGTGCCACCTGACAAGACAAGCAGATGTAGAAGAACACACAGCAAATGGACACAGAGAGCAGACAACGGGGGCTGGGGAGGGGGGGGAGGGAGAAAAAATAAATCTTTAAAAAAAAAAAAAGGCCAACTCCCTGACTTCATTTTGGTTCATTCTTGTTTGTTTATTTTTGGAGGGAGGGGTGCAGTAGACATTCAGGTTTTCCTCATCAGTCAAGAGCACTTCCTGTAAGACTGGGGCAAGTTGCCTAACCTCCCTAAGCCTCAGTTTCCTCATCTGTAAAACAGAGATGACGAAGTCACGGGGGTGTCCTGTCATGAGAATTCATTAATGCATGGAAAGTACTCAGCAAGTGTCCAATAAATGTTCCCTGTTATGTTTAAGTCACAGACGCGGAGTCTTTGAAGGAGCGTCCTTTGTGGCTGCTAATTCTGTAGTTTGCTGTGTGAGCATTTCAAGAAGAGATGGAGTGGGGAGGGGAAAAGAGAAGGAGGGAGCTCTGGGCTTATGAGGGAAGCAGTGACGCTGTGGAGAACTGTCGCCTAGTGTAGGAGCTGGCGTATTGTTCAGGTCAGTGCATCTGAGACTTCAATGTACAGACGGATCATGTGGAGATCTTACTTAAAGTACAGATCAAGGGGGGATCTTATTTAAAAGTTTGGAATCAGTAGGTCTGGCCTGGGGG
This sequence comes from Dasypus novemcinctus, assembly GCF_030445035.2. Lineage (NCBI taxonomy): Eukaryota > Metazoa > Chordata > Mammalia > Cingulata > Dasypodidae > Dasypus > Dasypus novemcinctus. Next base: position 19,940,161 of record NC_080704.1, read on the forward strand.
CTTGAGGTTCTGCAGTTCTCACGCGCTGCCAGGCGACAGTGATGCTGCTGGTTTGTGGACCCCACTGGGGGAAGCAAAAGTTTTAGGGACAGTGGGTTGAGCCCATGCTGCCCGGTAATTTGGGAACAACTGGAAACTTCACAGCCTCTGGCCCCTGAGCTGGGTTCCTATATCCAGCAGCTTGTGACCTTTAGAGAAAAAATACTGAAGCACAGCTCTGAGGAGCCAGGGGCCAGTCCCAGCGAAGGACTGAGAGACAGTGAGTAGGTCATTTCCCTCCTTAGGCTTCAGGTTTCTCAAGGTTTCAAGAAGCACTGGTTGAAGACTCACTCCAGCCAGAAGATTCTGTGACTCTAGAAAGTTCTCATTCTAGCTGCGGTGGCAGAAATCTCAGAAACGAATCGCTCCTTTTATAAAATGGGGCCGTCTTCATCAAGCAGTAGCCTTTAGTTTTCCAACCCTCTCCTCCATGCTATACAGAGGAGGTCAGAAGAGGGCAATTGAATCGAAACCAGCGTTTGCCTGGATTAGAGTGGGATGGGAGAGGATCAAGAATCCTGACAGAGTTGGGGAAACAGGCTCTGAATGCCACAGGTGTCGGTAGGGTGTTGCTGATCAACGCTGATTCCGTGGCTCAGATTCCATGGCTCGTCTAGGCCCAGGGCAGGTGCTATGGGTAGTACTGGGGGAAGCCTACCCTTTGGAGAGGGGCTTCCCCTATCACCCGTACCTCTCTGGGACCCTCAGCGACTTAATTGCAGGGTGGTCTCCCCCTGTTTCCAGAAAAGCCCAAGGCCTAGCCCCACCGCCTCCACCTTGCTCTGAGGTTGCTGCAGATTGACGACAGGTGGTGAAGAAAGGAAGCAGAGTGTGTGCCCATGGGGCCTCCTTCCTCACTTCACCGTCCGCTGTCTGCTGGGCACTGGGGCTAAGAGTGGAGAACTCTTATTTTTTGACTCCAAAAGGAAGAAGCCAACTTGTCCCAAGATTTCAGTTCCATGGAGACTTTTTTTTTTTAATTACAAAAATTTCAGATATACAATAAAGATAGATGATGAGGTGAGAGCCGCTACCTGATTAAGCGATAGAATATTACCGATAAAATTGGGCTGTGGACTCCGCCCCAGTCCCGTTCCCTTCGTCAACCACCTCTTGAAAGCTGATGTTGATGACACCCGGGCATGCCTGCATATTTTCATCTATATGTACGTACCCCAAAACAGAATTTAGGGTTGCTTTGCATGCGTTTGCATCTTGTATACATTGTTTTGTACTGCATGTATTTTTCAACAACTTGCCTTTTCTACTCAACGTCATGTATGGAGATTTATTCATGCCATTGCCTGTAGCTCTGATTGATATATTTTAATGGCACTACATAGTTCATCATATGAAAATACCTCAGTTTATTTATCCACCCTCCTGTTGATAGACACTTAGTTTCTTCTTTCTAGTTTCTCCTCTTCCAAACTGTGCCACAGTGAACATATGTCACTTTTGTGCACATACACGGGTTTTTCACAGCATGTGTTGTGATCCATACATGCGCCATGCAATAATTCGGTGGGTTGCCGGCAGCATTTTAAACAACGAAATAGGATAGAATGCATTTGAAAATATCACAGTATGTTGCACCTGAGAAGAATAGTTGCTGTTTCATTAAACTTGTTCCCATGACAAGAGAACGCATTTTACTTGGTCACCCATTTACCTTGTCATGAGAACATGGTAATGAAACAGTAACTTCTCTTACTATGCAGGTCATGGTCAACCAATGAAGAAGCTCTTAGGAAAGGACTTGCCAGGTTGAAGGCTATGTGAACTGTTAGCTTTGTGAGAGATTGCCAGATTCCTCCTCCAAGTGCACCAGTTCACACTTCCAGGAGTTTTTCGCTTGCAACGCTCATGAAAAAATGGGCCCCAAAGACAGATGGAAGCCAGAGACAGAGTAAGAAAAAAAGGACTGCTGAGCATTTCCACCTTCCTGCCTCCTCTCACATGTCTCTTAACCCTAAGTAAGTGTTGTGGGTTGTTTTGACCTTGCAAATTTGCTTTCAATCTTACAAAAGAAAAGGAGTTTAGACGGAAATTCCTCATCTTCCTGGCTCTCTCGCCACAGCTCAGGAAGGGGCGAGCTGGAAGGAGGTAATAAATAAGCAACCCCTTTCCTTTTCGGAGTCCAGTAAGAACAAGTCTGGGGAGAGATGTGCCCAACCTTTGCTTGCTACCTGCCCTGAGCAGTTTTTCAAAGTTGGACAAAGGTTTCTCTGGGTCAAAGTCAATGTTGCCATCATGATGTGTTTAGAGATGAAGCACCATTTGGGGAGCCTGAGGAGCTGTTCTCCCCTAGTTCATCTCTCTGGGGGGGGGCTCAGTTTCTGTTCTAGTCCTGACCCCCCTGGAAGGCCAGGCTGTCTTGTGACATGGGTGTCCTGAGACATGGGTGCGCCTGCCCCTCCCTACCTTCATTCCACCGTTCACCAGTAGGTAGAGGAGATGGTCTTTGCCCCATGGGCACTTGGGACAAGCACACACAGCACAGGGGAAATTGGGTGGTCACAAGGTGATGACCACGTAGAGCTAAGGGCTGAAATGAGTGGATGGCACAGAGATCAGAGAAGGGAGAGCTGGGCGAGGCCCCCAGAGAGCCTTGTTGATTTCCTCACTGGATTTCGGCTCACTTAAAGGCGGTCCTCAACCTTGGCCACGCTTCAGAATCATCTGGAGGACTTGGTAAGCACAGATCGCTGGACTCCACTCTCCGAGTTTCTGATTCAGTAGATTTGGGGTTAGGCCTGAGAATTTGCTTTTCAACAATCTCCTGCTGCTGCTGCTGGTTCAGAGACCACACTTGGAAGATCACTGACTTAAATAGATGAGATTTTTCAAAGTGGCAAGAAAGGGGAAATGAGTGTGATCTGTGTAGGCTAGGGGTTGTCAAAGTCTCTGGGGCATAATATAAGTAAATGCAAATTTCTTTTCTTTTCTTTTTTCATTTGGTGTGTGTTTATTCTACTCTTGTCACTTTATGAATGAGGAAATTGAGGCACAGAAACTAAATATTCAAGGTCCCATGGCTAGTGGGTGGCAGGGCTGGTATTTGAAGCCAGTGTGCTCTTTAATGTCTCTTTTTTTTTAAATTTTTAATTTTTTATAAATTGTCCTTTTTTCTTTTAAAGATACATAAATCACACAAAATGTTAGGTTAAAAAATATAAGAGGTTCCCACATACCCCACACCCTACCCCCCCAGTTGTCCCACATCAACAACCTCTTTCATCATCATGGCACATTCATTGCATTTGGTGAATACATTTTGGAGCACTGCTGCACTGCATAGATTATAGCTTACATTGTAGTTTACACTCTCACCCAGCATGTTCAGTGGGTTATGGCAGGATATATAATGTCCAGCATTTGTCCCTGCAATATCATTTAGGACAACTCCAAGTCCTGAATGTGCCCTCACATCACATCTCTTCTTCCCTCTGCCTGCTGTCAGCAACTACTGTGGCCACTTTCTCCAGATTGATGCTACAGTTTCTTCCAATACTAGTCACAGTAGTTCCATAGTAGAATACCAGTAAGTCCACTCTAATCCATACTCTATTCCTCCATCCTGTAAACCCTGGGATGAATGATGTCCACTCCACCTCTATATCAAGAGGGGGCTTAGCTCCCACATGGTTGTAGCCAGCGTGGATGGGCTGGGGAGGGCTCTGCTCCATGCAGTTGCTCAAGGTCAGGCTCCTCCTAGGGTGTGGCCCCGCTCTGCCTCAGGGTCTTGGAACTCTCCCTTGGAGCATCTGAATCCTGGCAGCAGATGAGAGAAGAGCATGTGGAGGACTGGGAGAAGGTTTTTACAGGACAGGCTGAATGGAGAAACACATCGCTTCTGCCCATGTGCCATTGGCCAGAACTGAGTTACTCAGCCTCCCTGAACTGCAAGGGAGTCTGGGAAATGTGTTCAGGCATGGGTCTAGGGAGAAAAGGAAATGGAGTGTGAACATTAACAGTCTGTGCCACAGCCTGTTTGAGGATCTGGAAGGCATTTGTGTCGACTGGAGAGGAACATTCATGACGAGAGAATAAATGAGTGTTTTGTGGCCCTCAAAGGGAATTTGCTGCAGAACATTCAGGTCATTATTTTGCACCATCACCGTGTAGCTGTAGAGCTCTTCATTCAAAACCTGGATACCTGACCTTGCAAAGTTCCAGAACTTCCCAGTGCCTCTGTTGTTTCCCTCTACAAAAATTGGGACAAGATACATGAAAATCACTAGCTCAGTGCCAAGCACGTAATAATGGAGAGTAATGATTTCTGTATTCCTGACACTCAGGTGGACAGACTTAGCCAAACCGTCGGTGGCCCGGGGAGTCCCTTCATGTGGCCAGCTGTCGGAGCCAGCCTGTAAAGGACACAAGCCAGCCCTGAGCTCAGCCATCGGGTGGCTGTTTGAAAGGCTGCTGCATTGTGCCTGGGCCACTCCATGGGGAATCAGCAAGGCCCAGATCACAACAGGATTCATTAGGTGCTAGGTCTCTGGGGTCACTCTGCCTGTGTGACCACTGGGTGCCTTTGGCCTTGGTGCCTCGGCTTCCTTATCTGTCAAAATGGGGTAATCCTATCACCTCCCTCATAGGATTGCTGGGTCCATGGAATGAGATAAAGCCAAGGGCTGTACTGAGAAGTATTTGATAAAGATTTGTGAATTAACTGCCCACAGGGCACTGCCTCCTGCCATTTCTTCCTCTTGGAGTCATTAGCTGAGGACGGTTTGGAGGTTCTTAAGAGTATGTACACCCGTTGGCCTCTGCTTGGTCTTAGGATAGTCATCCGGGACCTCACAGAGCCCTGTCCTCTCCCCATAGCTCAAGTGTCCCTTAGTGATTCTGGGGCCCCCAAACTGTGTGGACACATAGGCAGTCTGAGGGCAGTGGAGAGGAATTCTCCAAGCTCTTTCTCAAGGACGTTCCCGATGGTCTGTGTTTTATTAGTGGCCCAGTGCGGGGTGGACCTGGCAGTGGAGACGCAAGTCTGCAGTCCTGGCCCCCCTGATCCCCCCCAATCTCCCCATGTCAGCGCCAGCACAGAACTCTTGCCCTTTACCTTATGTTGCAACCATCAGGTCGGGGCCCTTGAAGAGCCTCTCCCTCCGCCTGTTTCACCCGGTGCAGTTGTGGGTGATGGAAACCACATTTTTATAGGTGTCAAAATCAGTTCAGCCCTTCAAAAGAAATCATAATATAAATTGGATCATATATCCTGAGTGGATGCCACCAGCTAATTCGTTTGTTCGACCGTTCAACAATGCGGGATTAAGTGAATGTTTACTCTTAAGCAGTTACATGTGGCTCTCATTAATGCACATACTCTGACATGGCTTGTGACTAATATCTTGTCAAAGAGGGGCATGTAGAGAAGGCTCTAGCAAACCACCCAACTGCAGGGAGTCATTCCTTCCCCGGTGCAGGCAGCCTCTCTGTAGTTGATGGGGTGGGGTGGGGGAGCTGGGCCTGCTTCCTCTGGCTCGACATTTGAGAAACTCAGCATCTTGCACTTCCACTGGCCTCTCTGTAAAGCAGAGGAGGGCAAAAGAGCGCCTGCATGTCTTCTTTAGTACCGAGGTGTAAGTGGGCATAAGGGACTAGAGAAAAATAGATTTTAGACTGCCCCTGCCCCTTTTCCAAATGCACACTTGTGAAGTTGCTGGGAGATCCAGGCAGGTTGTGGGCCCTCCCCTCACTGCTCCAAGCAGGGTGGGCAGAGGCCAGGAGTACCAGTTTCGGGTCCCGGGGCCCCACCCTAGGCTCTACTGAGTCAGGACCTGGCACTTACTATGCAATGGACGCACACGGAGGGGTGCTGCTCTAAATTATCTGTTCTCAACCTTAGCCGCACGCTGGTGGCATCTGGGGACTTTTCAAGGCTGCCCCAGCCCCAGAGCTGCTGAAGTAATTGGTCCGGGGTGTGGCCTGGGCATCGGGATTTTTTAAAGCTCCCCACGTGCTGCTCATGCGCAGCCAAGGTAGGAAGGTGCTCCTCTAACTTGCCGTACCTCCATTTCCCCCATTTTTTTTTGTAGCGTTGGGTTTTGGTTTACAGGTGGTTGGCAGGATCCGGTGAAGTAACACTGTAGACCCCCCCAGCACACTGCAGGCAGCCGGTGGTCCCTCTTCCTTCCTGCCATCACCACATTTCCCACTGTCTTTCCCAACTTCCCAGTTCCTGACTTCTTGACAAGAGGAGTTTCTTTTGGCCCCAAGCATGAGAATATTGGGCACTGGTGCTGAGAAGAAAGGGGAATCCTGCATCATTGTCATCCAGAACATTCTGTTGGTGCTCCTTGTGTTTCTGCAGCATCGCAGTGACCGGCCTCATTTGCTC